>NC_134357.1:21062012-21418262 GCF_048569485.1 Anomaloglossus baeobatrachus
ATCGGCATATAGCATGACTGCTGTGGAGCCCCATGGGGAAGCGGCATATAACATGACTGCTGTGGAGCCCCATGGGGGAATCGGCATATAGGATGACTGCTGTGGAGCCCCATGGGGAAGGGACTCTGTAGCTATTTCTTCCCTCAGATCACATTTATGGCATTTGCTTACAGTTGCCACTAGAGGGCGCTCACGTCAGAGAATATTTCACAGCTTCCATTCAGTGTATTATTACCATAGCTGTATAAATCTATATGTATTGATCGCCCTCTAGTGGTGACTTCAGGACGAAAAGTGTCTGATAAGTCTTATCAATAATGATAATATAATAATTATAGTGGATAGTTCCTTTGTCACAGGTCACTGCGGGAATTCAGCTCATTCCCAGTTTTGCTTGACTTTGTACTGAACTGGAACCACGACAGAAAGCCGAGCTTAACGGGGCCACGACGGGGACATTTTACCTCTTCCTTTTTCTTTTTTTTTCCTGTATATGCTCTAAAGGATTTTTATTTATTAATTTGTTATTTAAATAACTACTAGCTGTAGTAGCCGGCGTTGCCCGGGATAGTAACTGTCTCTGTCTCTCTCCCAGTCTCTGTCTGTGTCGCTGTCTGTCTGTCTCGCTGTCTGTCTCTTTCCTTGTCTGTCTGTTTCTATCTCTCTGTCTGTATTTGCATCAGTCTATCTGTCTCAATCTCTGTATCTGTCTGTCTCTTTCTCTCTGTCTCTTTGCCTGTCTGTCTCTTTGCCCGTCTGTCTCTTTGCTCGTCTGTCTCTTTGCCCGTCTGTCTCTTTGCTCGTCTGTCTCTTTGCTCATCTGTCTCTTTGTCCGGCTGTCTTTTTGCCCGGCTGTCTTTTTACCCAGCTGTCTTTTTGCCCCCCTGTCTCTTTGCCCGCCTGTCTCTTTGCCCGGCTGTCTCTTTGCCCGGCTGTCTGTTTCTAGGTCTGTCTCTATCCTGGTCTGTCTCTTTCTCGGTCTGTTTCTTTCCCAGTCTGTCTGTTTCCTGGTCTGTCTCTTTCTTGGTCTGTCTCATTCCAAGTCTGTCTCTTTCCAGGGTTGTCTCTTTCCAGGTCTGTCTCTTTCCAGGGCTGTCTCTTTCCAGGGCTGTCTCTTTCCAGGGCTGTCTCTTTCCATGGCTGTCTCTTTCCAGGGCTGTCTCTTTGCCGGGCTGTCTCTTTTCCGGGCTGTCTCTTTCCAGGGCTGTCTCTTTCCCCATCTGTCTCTTTCCTGCTCTCTTTCCCGGTCTGTCTCTTTCCAGGGCTGTCTCTTTCCAGGGCTGTCTCTTTCCCCATCTGTCTCTTTCCACATCTGTCTCTTTCCCCGTCTGTCTCTTTCCCGCTCTGTCTCTTTCCAGATCTGTCTCTTTCCCGGTCTGTCTCTTTCCCGGTCTGTCTCTTTCCCGGTCTGTCTCTTTCCTGGACTGTCTCTTTACAGGTCTGTCTCTTTACAGGTCTGTCTCTTTGCCAGTCTGTCTCTTTGCCCATCTGTCTCTTTCCAGGGCTGTCTCTTTCCAGGGCTGTCTCTTTCCCCGTCTGTCTGTTTCTAGGTCTGTTTCTTTCTAGGACTGTCTGTTTCCAGGGCTGTTTCTTTCCAGGGCTGTCTCTTTCCAGGGCTGTCTCTTTCCAGGTCTGTCTCATTCCAAGTCTGTCTCTTTCCATGGCTGTCTCTTTCCAGGGCTGTCTCTTTCCAGGGCTGTCTCTTTGCCGGGCTGTCTCTTTGCCGGGCTGTCTCTTTTCCGGGCTGTTTCTTTCTAGGGCTGTCTCTTTCTAGGGCTGTCTCTTTGCCCGTCTGTCACTTTCTAGGGCTGTCTCTTTCCCTGTCTGTCTCTTTCCTGCTCTCTTTCCCGGTCTGTCTCTTTCCAGGGCTGTCTCTTTCCAGGGATGTCTCTTTCCAGGGCTGTCTCTTTCCAGGTCTGTCTCATTCCAAGTCTGTCTCTTTCCATGGCTGTCTCTTTCCAGGGCTGTCTCTTTCCAGGGCTGTCTCTTTGCCGGGCTGTCTCTTTGCCGGGCTGTCTCTTTTCCGGGCTGTCTCTTTCTAGGGCTGTCTCTTTCTAGAGCTGTCTCTTTGCCCGTCTGTCACTTTCTAGGGCTGTCTCTTTCCCTGTCTGTCTCTTTCCTGCTCTCTTTCCCGGTCTGTCTCTTTCCAGGGCTGTCTCTTTCCCCATCTGTCTCTTTCCCCATCTGTCTCTTTCCCCATCTGTCTCTTTCCCTATCTGTCTCTTTCCCGCTCTGTGTCTTTCCCGCTCTGTCTCTTTCCCGCTCTGTCTCTTTCCCGCTCTGTCTCTTTCCCGCTCTGTCTCTTTCCAGATCTGTCTCTTTCCCGGTCTGTCTCTTTCCCGGTCTGTCTCTTTCCTGGACTGTCTCTTTACAGGTCTGTCTCTTTACAGGTCTGTCTCTTTGCCAGTCTGTCTCTTTGCCCATCTGTCTCTTTCCAGGGCTGTCTCTTTCCAGGGCTGTCTCTTTCCCCGTCTGTCTGTTTCTAGGTCTGTTTCTTTCTAGGACTGTCTCTTTCCCGCTCTGTCTCTTTCCAGATCTGTCTCTTTCCCGGTCTGTCTCTTTCCCGGTCTGTCTCTTTCCTGGACTGTCTCTTTACAGGTCTGTCTCTTTACAGGTCTGTCTCTTTGCCAGTCTGTCTCTTTGCCCATCTGTCTCTTTCCAGGGCTGTCTCTTTCCAGGGCTGTCTCTTTCCCCGTCTGTCTGTTTCTAGGTCTGTTTCTTTCTAGGACTGTCTCTTTCCAGGGCTGTTTCTTTCCAGGGCTGTCTCTTTGGGCGTCTGTCTCTTTGGCGTCTGTCTCTTTGGGTGTCTGTCTCTTTGGGCATCTGTCTCTTTGCCCGCCTGTCTCTTTCCCCGGCTGTATCTTTCCCCGGCTGTCTCTTTCCCCGTCTGTCTCTTTCCCCGTCTGTCTCTTTCCCCGTCTGTCTCTTTCCCCGTCTGTCTCTTTCACGCTCTGTATCTTTCCCGCTCTGTCTCTTTCCCGCTCTGTCTCTTTCCCGGTCTGTCTATTTCCCGGTCTGTCTCTTTCCCGGTCTGTCTCTTTCCCAGTCTGTCTCTTTCCCGGTCTGTCTCTTTCCCGGTCTGTCTCTTTGCCCATCTGTCTCTTTCCAGGGCTGTCTCTTTCCAGGGCTGTCTCTTTCCCCGTCTGTCTGTTTCTAGGTCTGTTTCTTTCTAGGACTGTCTGTTTCCAGGGCTGTTTCTTTCCAGGGCTGTCTCTTTCCAGGTCTGTCTCTTTCCAGGTCTGTCTCTTTCCAGGTCTGTCTCATTCCAAGTCTGTCTCTTTCCAGGGCTGTCTCTTTCCAGGGCTGTCTCTTTGCCGGGCTGTCTCTTTGCCGAGCTGTCTCTTTTCCGGGCTGTCTCTTTTCCGGGCTGTCTCTTTCTAGGGCTGTCTCTTTCTAGGGCTGTCTCTTTGCCTGTCTGTCTCTTTCCAGGGCTGTCTCTTTCCCCGTCTGTCTCTTTCCTGCTCTCTTTCCCAGTCTGTCTCTTTCCAGGGCTGTCTCTTTCCCCATCTGTCTCTTTCCCCGTCTGTCTCTTTCCCCGTCTGTCGCTTTCCCGCTCTGTCTCTTTCCCGCTCTGTCTCTTTCCCGCTCTGTTTCTTTCCAGATCTGTATCTTTCCCGGTCTGTCTCTTTCCCGGTCTGTCTCCCGGACTGTCTCTTTCCCGGACTGTCTCTTTCCCGGTCTGTCTCTTTACAGGTCTGTCTCTTTCCAGGTCTGTCTCTTTCCCACTCTGTCTCTTTCCAGGGCTGTCTCTTTCCCCGCCTTTCTGTTTCTAGGTCTGTTTCTTTCTAGGACTGTCTCTTTCCAGGGCTGTTTCTTTCCAGGGCTGTTTCTTTCCAGGGCTGTCTCTTTCCAGGGCTGTCTCTTTGGGCGTCTGTCTCTTTGGCGTCTGTCTCTTTGGCGTCTGTCTCTTTGGGCATCTGTCTCTTTTACCGGCTGTCTCTTTCTCTAGCTGTCTCTTTCTAGGGCTGTCTCTTTGCCCGTCTGTCTCTTTCCAGGGCTGTCTCTTTCCCAGTCTGTCTCTTTCCAGGGCTGTCTATTTCCCCGTCTGTCGCTTTCCCCGTCTGTCTCTTTCCCCGTCTGTCTCTTTCACGCTCTGTGTCTTTCCTGCTCTGTCTCTTTCCCGCTCTGTCTCTTTCCAGATCTGTATCTTTCCCGGTCTGTCTCTTTCCCGGACTGTCTCTTTACAGGTCTGTCTCTTTCCAGGTCTGTCTCTTTCCTGGTCTGTCTCTTTCCCGGTCTGTCTCTTTCCCGGTCTGTCTCTTTCCAGGACTGTCTCTTTACAGGACTGTCTCTTTCCAGGTCTGTCTCTTTCCTGGTCTGTCTCTTTCCCGGTCTGTCTCTTTCCCGGTCTGTCTCTTTCCAGGACTGTCTCTTTACAGGACTGTCTCTTTACAGGTCTGTCTCTTTACAGGTCTGTCTCTTTACAGGTCTGTCTCTTTGCCAGTCTGTCTCTTTCCAGGGCTGTCTCTTTCCCCGTCTGTCTGTTTCTAGGTCTGTTTCTTTCTAGGACTGTCTCTTTCCAGGGCTGTTTCTTTCCAGGGCTGTCTCTTTCCAGGGCTGTCTCTTTGGGCATCTGTCTCTTTGGCGTCTGTCTCTTTGGCGTCTGTCTCTTTGGGCATCTGTCTCTTTCCCCGGCTGTCTCTTTCCCCGGCTGTCTCTTTCCCCGTCTGTCTCTGTCTTTCTCTATCCGTCTCACCACCGATATCTTTTTACCTCACACATAAGCTTCTTATACTAACAGTTTATTTTGTTCCTATAGCAACCACTGACAGTTGCTATTTATAACCTGGAGCTCCCAGTTTCATTCAAATTAATGGAGGCAGAATTTTTGTAGAGTAACTGGAAAGGACGGGGTTAAATTTTCCCGCCCAAACATAGTCTATGATGTTCCCTGAGTCACATGGGGCGTCTGTGCAAAATTTCGTGATTGTACATGCGACGGTGCGGATTCCTTTAGCGGACATACACACACACACATACACACACACACTGAGCTTTATATATTAGATTGAGTCTTGTTTTTGTGATACGGGGCCCCAAGTTTTTATATATTGATATTTTTTATTCTTTAATTTGTGGAAAAATGTAAAAGAAAAATACCAAATTGAAGATCATGTTATAAATTGTTTCCCTTCATTTTACAATTTTTTTTATATTGCTTTATTTCATTCTTTTTTTTTCACACATTGTGCCCTCTAATAAGGTTACAAAAAACAATGAGCGGCATCTGGCCATTAATAATAATAATAATAATAATAATAATAAAAATATAACAACAACAAATATGTATATATATCTTGTAACTAGGGCTGACATAATAGCCACAGTTGCAGGGGAAAGTCAGGCTGCACTACAGAACCCTCCTGGGTCTGTTAGGACCTGCAGCTCTTGCTTTGCGCTGGCACCCGGCAGTCACATGATCACTAGGATGGGAGAAGGAAACTTATACAGTATACGCAGCAATTGCTCAGCATTGTGTATATAGCAAACAGGAAGGCAGACATGATAATTAACTATTTCTGCCTTCTCGATAGGGAGTCTGGCTGTCTCTGACAGCTGCTCCTGCTTCTGATCTCACTGCCGCTCCTGACTGTAAAATATCCTTGCAGAGTCATCTGTGGATGGGTCCAATGTGTTAAGATTTTTGGTAGTCAGCAAGTATATATATATATATGTGTCGCCCTGGGCAAGCCAGGGGACACAGGTCACACACCACCACACCCTACATCCCAGTTAGGAACACCAAAGCTAACCAAAAATCCTTGTTGCCTTCCTCCAGAGGCTGATGATACACACCAGGGGGTGGGCCAGGCGGTTGGCTCCGCCCACCGAGGAGTTCACAGCTCTGGAGGCGGGAAGAACCAGGCAGATTGAGTGAGGAGGAGGAGGAGAAAGTGGAAGGAGTGGAGGGTAGCCCAGGCAGGGCTTGAGAAAACAGCTAAGTGAAAGTGAAGGAAGAAAAGTGGTAAAGGAGGACAGCAAGAGTGGTGACAGGAAAGAAAGAGTGTGCAGAGCCTGAAGTAGTCCAGCTGTGTGCAGGACAGGTCAGCAAGGTCAGCAACGGCGGTGACTGTCTGGAGTGGGACCGTTTGGAAGTTCCTGGAAGGACCCCGTAGGCTGTGTGCCCGGCGGTCTGGAGCAGTGTTCCGAAAAACAGTCAGCACCAGGGCAGGGGCCTCTCGGACCCCGGCAAGGCTTGGAGTCGCCAGAATTTGCCAAATCCATCAGTGAAGGGGACGTAGATCCCCCAACAACCAAGTCCCGATTGAAGGCAACAGTCCAACCATTTTAGGAGAAGCACCGCCACCGCCAGGGCACCAGTTTCTCAGGGCCAGCGCCTGCGGGCAAAGAGTAGAGCTCCTCCGGTCCAGCTTGAAGCCGGGGAGCGGGTTACCGGTGGGGACCCATCGCAACCAACATAGAACAAAGGTGCAAGGAAAAGGGACATCACTGTCACCTACTGGGAGAGCAAGTGCAGCCGTCAGTGGGAACCGTCTTTCCAGCCGTGTGGTTTACCGTAAAACTGTGTCAACGTCTCAGGCTGAGTGAGTACCACAGTGCCGCAAGGCACAGCGCTGCCCCCGCGTCCCTGCGCCCACCAGGCTCTGCATCCAACCCCATCACCGGGCCCCGGGATCACCAACCCCTACCCACGGAGGGGCAACCCAACATCTCGCTGCTACACACCATCGTTCCCGGGCCTATATAGAGCAGCGGTGGTGAAATCACCACAACCGTGGGTGGCGTCACGGACAATAAACAATCCCCACACCCAACAACCCCTTTCACTCACGGGCGAGGAGTGCCGCTTGAGGACCCCCGGGATCCGGCCTACAGCTCGAGCCACCACTGAGCAGCAACCGCCGGACCCGAGCAGAAGGGGTGAGTGTAGTGTGCTGACACCCTCCTCCCCGCCCGCGACAACTTGGCGTCACGAACAGGATCTTACCGCTCTGCCGTCTGGTAGAGGTGCGCCTTGTTACCGCCGGAAAAATTTCAGAAGCCGCCATCTTTGGCGCGAAAAGTTCCCGCTCGAGCGTCTTCTCGAGTAGTAGAGGCGCGAAGGCCAAGACCCCGCCCCAAGAGAGGAGGGGCCGAAAAGAGCTAAGGGGGACGCGATGGCGGCTGGCTGCATGTAGCTGCAGCTATAAAAGCAGGGACGCCAGGACTCTGCAGACATACCGTTCCTGGAAGAAGAAGCCATCATGTGGATGCCGTCCCGCGACACCGTAGCCCCCGCGCCTGGAACCGCGGCGTGGGTGGAAATCCGAACCGCGCAGCTCTACCAAAGGCTGCAGGTCAGGATGCAGCTCCTCATGGAGGAGTGGGAGGCCGACATGGCGGACGTCATAGCCACCGTGCGGAGACGCGAGGAGGAGGCGGAGAAAGGGAGGGTGAGTGACCCACGTCCCGATGCCCTGGAAGGGCCGGTCATCGCGGCTGCGGGGCCCGGTCCAAGCCCTCTCCCCCCGTTGCCTCCCTCGCCACCCGTCTCGGAGGCCGTGACCCCGCCACTAGGCCTGCTACCACCGCAACCGGTAGCAATACCCGGCGTCCCCGCCCAGGCGGACCGACCTGTAGCCGGAGCCCGCAGTAAACCGGAGGTGTTACCGTGGAAGATTCCGAAGGTTGAACCGGAGGCATCCCCTGAAAAATCCCCCGAGCCGGAGCCGATGACCGGCTCCGAGCCGAAGGCCCAGCAGCGGAAAGCCCCTATGCCCATCCCCCACACCTCGGCTGAGGTAGCGCCGGGTTGTTGCTGCAAAGCAGCGCCCAAGACCAAGACACTGCAGGACATGCCGCCCAGATTCCTGACAGTGGGCAACGTCCAGGATGTCCCGCGGGGCCCGACCCGTGCGCCAGCGCTGGCAGCAGCGCCGTATTGGGATAGGGAGCCGGTACCGCTGGGCCTGGAGATCGCCGAGAGGGAACGAAAGAAGGCCGAGCTGGTAGCCCGAGCTATCAAAGAAAAAGAGAATCTCCGACAGGCCACGTTCCGTGTCCGGGGTCCGTTGTACGAGGGGCAGGTGAGGCGGTTTGATGTCCGCCGGGGCTACGGGTTCATCTACGAGCCGGGCCTGGAGGCCGAAGTGTTTGTAGCCCGGCGGGATGTGAATGCCCACCTGCCTGAGGAGCATCCCGGCCGCAACCTAATGCCGGGAGACATCGTGCAATACACCCGGCACTGTGGGGAGCGGGGGTGGTTCGCGCTGGACGCTAAGTTCAGGGGCAGCCAAGAGTCCCGAGTGAGCGGGGCGCCCCCTCCCTTGGAAGGAGCGCCTGAGCCTGAAAGTCTGGAGTAGGGCAGCGGATGCCCGTTGCACCGTCCCCGTTGGGACCATCAGAAAGTTGTGTGAACTGTTGTTTAAAAGTTTGAAAGAATGATAAGGAAATGATTACCGAACAGTAACCTGATTGTCTGCTGTGATTTGCAACCGGCTGGAGCCGGCACCGTTGTCCCCGTGGGGACCGTTTAAAAAGTTTTGCATGGGAACTATCCATGGACAAGCCCGTGAACTTGCAGGGCACCCACAAACGTTAAGTGGCTTGTAAATATGTTGTTTGCCGTTACCGTTTCCGCAATGCCGCCTCCGGAGAGGCAGGTTGGAGGGAGGGCCCTCAGCAGAGCAGGCTGGGGCCCAGCCACCAAAGGAACCGGTGGCTACCCTCTGGAGGGGAAGGACAGATCCCGCTCGGGTACCGTGTGCTGGACTGTGGGTCAAGGGGTGCTGCCTGGGCTTTAGGGGCAGCATCAGGGCCAGGTTGCTTGGGTGGGAGAGAGCGGAAACCGTAACCGTAAACCGTTATGCAACGTTAAAGTAAAAGTGCCTCCCGTTTTGGGAAGAGTTATTACTAAAAATGTATATATGTTACCGTTACCATGTTATCTTTTACAGAAAAATAAAACCGGTGTTGGACGGCAGCCCGCGGATGGTCTGCATTTTGCTAAGGGGGAATGTGTCGCCCTGGGCAAGCCAGGGGACACAGGTCACACACCACCACACCCTACATCCCAGTTAGGAACACCAAAGCTAACCAAAAATCCTTGTTGCCTTCCTCCAGAGGCTGATGATACACACCAGGGGGTGGGCCAGGCGGTTGGCTCCGCCCACCGAGGAGTTCACAGCTCTGGAGGCGGGAAAAACCAGGCAGATTGAGTGAGGAGGAGGAGGAGAAAGTGGAAGGAGTGGAGGGTAGCCCAGGCAGGGCTTGAGAAAACAGCTAAGTGAAAGTGAAGGAAGAAAAGTGGTAAAGGAGGACAGCAAGAGTGGTGACAGGAAAGAAAGAGTGTGCAGAGCCTGAAGTAGTCCAGCTGTGTGCAGGACAGGTCAGCAAGGTCAGCAACGGCGGTGACTGTCTGGAGTGGGACCGTTTGGAAGTTCCTGGAAGGACCGCGGACGGGTAGTGGCCCGGCGGTCTGGAGCAGTGTTCCGAAAAACAGTCAGCACCAGGGCAGGGGCCTCTCGGACCCCGGCAAGGCTTGGAGTCGCCAGAATTTGCCAAATCCGTCAGTGAAGGGGACGTAGATCCCCCAACAACCAAGTCCCGATTGAAGGCAACAGTCCAACCATTTTAGGAGAAGCACCGCCACCGCCAGGGCACCAGTTTCTCAGGGCCAGCGCCTGCGGGCAAAGAGTAGAGCTCCTCCGGTCCAGCTTGAAGCCGGGGAGCGGGTTACCGGTGGGGACCCATTGCAACCAACATAGAACAAAGGTGCAAGGAAAAAGGACATCACCGTCACCTACTGGGAGAGCAAGTGCAGCCGTCCATCTTTCCAGCCGTGTGGTTTACCGTAAAACTGTGTCAACGTCTCAGGCTGAGTGAGTACCACAGTGCCGCAAGGCACAGCGCTGCCCCCGCGTCCCTGCGCCCACCAGGCCCTGCATCCAACCCCATCACCGGGCCCCGGGATCACCAACCCCTACCCACGGAGGGGCAACCCAACATCTCGCTGCTACACACCATCGTTCCCGGGCCTATATAGAGCAGCGGTGGTGAAATCACCACAACCGTGGGTGGCGTCACGGACAATAAACAATCCCCACACCCAACAACCCCTTTCACTCACGGGCGAGGAGTGCCGCTCGAGGACCCCCGGGATCCGGCCTACAGCTCGAGCCACCACTGAGCAGCAACCGCCGGACCCGAGCAGAAGGGGTGAGTGTAGTGTGCTGACACCCTCCTCCCCGCCCGCGACAACTTGGCGTCACGAACAGGATCTTACCGCTCTGCCATCTGGTAGAGGTGCGCCTTGTTACCGCCGGAAAAATTTCAGAAGCCGCCATCTTTGGCGCGAAAAGTTCCCGCTCGAGCGTCTTCTCGAGTAGTAGAGGCGCGAAGGCCAAGACCCCGCCCCGAGAGAGGAGGGGCCGAAAAGAGCTAAGGGGGACGCGATGGCGGCTGGCTGCATGTAGCTGCAGCTATAAAAGCAGGGACGCCAGGACTCTGCAGACATACCGTTCCTGGAAGAAGAAGCCATCATGTGGATGCCGTCCCGCGACACCGTAGCCCCCGCGCCTGGAACCGCGGCGTGGGTGGAAATCCGAACCGCGCAGCTCTACCAAAGGCTGCAGGTCAGGATGCAGCTCCTCATGGAGGAGTGGGAGGCCGACATGGCGGACGTCATAGCCACCGTGCGGAGACGCGAGGAGGAGGCGGAGAAAGGGAGGGTGAGTGACCCACGTCCCGATGCCCTGGAAGGGCCGGTCATTGCGGCTGCGGGGCACGGTCCAAGCCCTCTCCCCCCGTTGCCTCCCTCGCCACCCGTCTCGGAGGCCGTGACCCCGCCACTAGGCCTGCTACCACCGCAACCGGTAGCAATACCCGGCGTCCCCGCCCAGGCGGACCGACCTGTAGCCGGAGCCCGCAGTAAACCGGAGGTGTTACCGTGGAAGATTCCGAAGGTTGAACCGGAGGCATCCCCTGAAAAATCCCCCGAGCCGGAGCCGATGACCGGCTCCAAGCCGAAGGCCCAGCAGCGGAAAGCCCCTATGCCCATCCCCCACACCTCGGCTGAGGTAGCACCGGGTTGTTGCTGCAAAGCAGCGCCCAAGGCCAAGACACCGCAGGACATGCCGCCCAGATTCCTGACAGTGGGCAACGTCCAGGATGTCCCGCGGGGCCCGACCCGTGCGCCAGCGCTGGCAGCAGCGCCGTATTGGGATAGGGAGCCGGTACCGCTGGGCCTGGAGATCGCCGAGAGGGAACGAAAGAAGGCCGAGCTGGTGGCCCGAGCTATCAAAGAAAAAGAGAATCTCCGACAGGCCACGTTCCGTGTCCGGGGTCCGTTGTACGAGGGGCAGGTGAGGCGGTTTGATGTCCGCCGGGGCTACGGGTTCATCTACGAGCCGGGCCTGGAGGCCGAAGTGTTTGTAGCCCGGCGGGATGTGAATGCCCACCTGCCTGAGGAGCATCCCGGCCGCAACCTAATGCCGGGAGACATCGTGCAATACACCCGGCACTGTGGGGAGCGGGGGTGGTTCGCGCTGGACGCTAAGTTAAGGGGCAGCCAAGAGTCCCGAGTGAGCGCCGCGCCCCCTCCCTTGGAAGGAGCGCCTGAGCCTGAAAGTCTGGAGTAGGGCAGCGGATGCCCGTTGCACCGTCCCCGTTGGGACCATCAGAAAGTTGTGTGAACTGTTGTTTAAAAGTTTGAAAGAATGATAAGGAAATGATTACCGAACAGTAACCTGATTGTCTGCTGTGATTTGCAACCGGCTGGAGCCGGCACCGTTGTCCCCGTGGGGACCGTTTAAAAAGTTTTTGCATGGGAACTATCCATGGACAAGCCCGTGAACTTGCAGGGCACCCACAAACGTTAAGTGGCTTGTAAATATGTTGTTTGCCGTTACCGTTTCCGCAATGCCGCCTCCGGAGAGGCAGGTTGGAGGGAGGGCCCTCAGCAGAGCAGGCTGGGGCCCAGCCACCAAAGGAACCGGTGGCTACCCTCTGGAGGGGAAGGACAGATCCCGCTCGGGTACCGTGTGCTGGACTGTGGGTCAAGGGGTGCTGCCTGGGCTTTAGGGGCAGCATCAGGGCCAGGTTGCTTGGGTGGGAGAGAGCGGAAACCGTAACCGTAAACCGTTATGCAACGTTAAAGTAAAAGTGCCTCCCGTTTTGGGAAGAGTTATTACTAAAAATGTATATATGTTACCGTTACCATGTTATCTTTTACAGAAAAATAAAACCGGTGTTGGACGGCAGCCCGCGGACGGTCTGCATTTTGCTAAGGGGGAATGTGTCGCCCTGGGCAAGCCAGGGGACACAGGTCACACACCACCACACCCTACATCCCAGTTAGGAACACCAAAGCTAACCAAAAATCCTTGTTGCCTTCCTCCAGAGGCTGATGATACACACCAGGGGGTGGGCCAGGCGGTTGGCTCCGCCCACCGAGGAGTTCACAGCTCTGGAGGCGGGAAGAACCAGGCAGATTGAGTGAGGAGGAGGAGAAAGTGGAAGGAGTGGAGGGTAGCCCAGGCAGGGCTTGAGAAAACAGCTAAGTGAAAGTGAAGGAAGAAAAGTGGTAAAGGAGGACAGCAAGAGTGGTGACAGGAAAGAAAGAGTGTGCAGAGCCTGAAGTAGTCCAGCTGTGTGCAGGACAGGTCAGCAAGGTCAGCAACGGCGGTGACTGTCTGGAGTGGGACCGTTTGGAAGTTCCTGGAAGGACCAAGGACCGCGGACGGGTAGTGGCCCGGCGGTCTGGAGCAGTGTTCCGAAGGACAGTCAGCACCAGGGCAGGGGCCTCTCGGACCCCGGCAAGGCTTGGAGTCGCCAGAATTTGCCAAATCCGTCAGTGAAGGGGACGTAGATCCCCCAACAACCAAGTCCCGATTGAAGGCAACAGTCCAACCATTTTAGGAGAAGCACCGCCACCGCCAGGGCACCAGTTTCTCAGGGCCAGCACCTGCGGGCAAAGAGTAGAGCTCCTCCGGTCCAGCTTGAAGCCGGGGAGAGGGTTACCGGTGGGGACCCATCGCAACCAACATAGAACAAAGGTGCTAGGAAAAGGGACATCACCGTCACCTACTGGGAGAGCAAGTGCAGCCGTCCGTGGGAACCGTCTTTCCAGCCGTGTGGTTTACCGTAAAACTGTGTCAACGTCTCAGGCTGAGTGAGTACCACAGTGCCGCAAGGCACAGCGCTGCCCCCGCGTCCCTGCGCCCACCAGGCCCTGCATCCAACCCCATCACCGGGCCCCGGGATCACCAACCCCTACCCACGGAGGGGCAACCCAACATCTCGCTGCTACACACCATCGTTCCCGGGCCTATATAGAGCAGCGGTGGTGAAATCACCACAACCGTGGGTGGCGTCACGGACAATAAACAATCCCCACACCCAACAACCCCTTTCACTCACGGGCGAGGAGTGCCGCTCGAGGACCCCCGGGATCCGGCCTACAGCTCGAGCCACCACTGAGCAGCAACCGCCGGACCCGAGCAGAAGGGGTGAGCGTAGTGTGCTGACACCCTCCTCCCCGCCCGCGACACATATATATATATATATATATATATCACCCATCAACAGTAGAAATGGTAAATGAATGCTTGCTGATGGGACCACCCCTATCACAACATCAGTGGTCCCATGTGTAAATGGAGCTGTAGTGAGCATGTGTGACCCCACAGCATTACTGGTCTATAGGCGTGGTGTTCGCACATGCTCACTATCACTCCATTCACATAGGGAACTTTGGGTCTTCTGTTCATGGCATGGGAGCAGTTGGTGTCTCATCATCCTCCCAGCAATCATAAATTTATCATCGATCTTGAGGGAAGGGCTCTTTCACAGAAAAGTCAAGAAAAGTTAATGGGAGTCTGTTATCGCAAACTAACAGTATAAATTTAAAGGGGTTGTCCACTACTAGAACCACCCCTTCTAATTCCACATGTCTCCCACAGGTAAAATAATAAAATAGTAAAGCCTATATTTCTCTTCTGTGCCAGTGCTGTTGAAGTGATGCCACTACATGGGCCTGGGTTCACGTGGGGTTGTGAGGTCACATGCACTCACATCCAATCAGGACCTGCTTCCTTCTGCCCGCCTTTGGACCAAACGAGCAATCAACAGGAAGTGATGTCAGCTGCTGTGCTCACTTCCTGTTGAGGTGAGTATAGGCTTTATTATTTAACCTGGAGGAAAACATGTGGAATCAGGAGGGGTTGGCCTAGTAGTGAACACCCCTTTAAACACACTGCTTTGTGGAGGATATCGTCCCTCAAAAATCGCACCTCTAGTGATCTACTTGCTGCCTATATTCTGAGAAAATGAAAAGTAATTAATTAAAATAAAATAAAAAGCGGAGATAATCTAGAGATATTTCCCCCCATGCTTTCCCCCTGCCACAAGTTGGATTGTCTTGATGGGCACTTTTTGGTACCATACGATCAAGCTGCTCCCACAACAGCTCTATAGGGTTGAGATCTGGTGCCTGGGCTGGCCACTCCATTACAGATAGATACCAGCTCCTGCATTTTACCTAAATAGTTCATGCATAATTTGGAGGTTGCTTTGGGTCATTGTCCTGTTGTAGGATGAAATTGGCTCCAATCAAGCGCTGTCCACAGGGTATGGCATGGCGTTGCAGAATGGAGGGATAGCCTTCCTTATTCAAAATCCCTTTTCCATTGTACAAATCACCCACTGTACCAGCACCAAAGCAACTCCAGACCATCACATTACCTCCACCATGCTTGACAGATGGCGTCTGGCACTCTTCCAGCATCTTTTCAGTTGTTCTGCGTCTCACAAATGTTCTTCTGTGTGATCCAAACACCTCAAACTTCCATTCGTCTGTCCATAACACTTTTTTCCAATCTTCCTCTGTCCAATGTCTGTGTTCTTTTGCCCATATTAATCTTTTATTTTTATTAGCCAGTCTCAGATATGGCTTTTTCTTTGCCCCTCTGCCCTGAAGGCCAGCATCTCGGAGTGGCCTCTTCACTGTAGACGGTGACACTGGCATTTTCCGGGTACTATGTAATGAAGCAGCCAGTTGAGGACCTGTGAGGCGTGGACTTCTCACACTAGAGACTGTAATGTACTTGTCTTGTGCTCAGTTGTGCAGCGTGGCTCCCACTTATCTTTCTACTCCGGTTAGAGCCTGTTTGTGCTCTCCTCTGAAGGGAGTAGTACACACCGTTGTAGGAAATCTTCAGTTTCTTAGCAATTTCTCGCATGGAATATCCTTAATTTCTAAGAACAAGAATAGACTGTCAAGTTTCACATGAAATTCTCTTTTTCTGGCCATTTTGAAGTTTAATGGAGCCAACAAATGTAAAGCTCTAAATTCTCAACTAGCTCAAAGGAAGGTCAGTTTTATACCTTCTCTAATCAGCAAAACTGTTTTCAGCTGTGCTAACATACTTGCACAAGGGTTTTCAAGGGATTTCTAAACATCCATTAGCCTTCTAACACAGCAAACACAATGTACCATTAGAACATTGGAGTGGTGGTTGTTGGAAATTGGTCTCTATACACCTATATTGCATTAAAAAACAGACGTTTGCAGCTAGAATAGTCATTTATTGTCCCAAAACTATCAAAAATTATTATACAGGTAGTGAATCCAATTTCTTACTGTAATCTACCTAATTTTACATATTAAAACATAATTATTATTAATCTTATATCATAAAAACAGACATTATTATCCCAGAAACTAGACAATGACAAACACATATATAAAGGACCTATAGGATGTCCTTATTTACTTGATTCAACCATTCACAAATAAATTATTATTCCATGACAGTAGTAGAGGACCAGATAATTGTCCCTCACGGAAACTGTCCACTACCTGTCAATGGAGATATAACAGTGAAGTTACATGCTACCTAGGTTTTTCTCTCATCGGTGCTCAGTAACACCCGGATGTCCCACAGTCTTCCTCCAAATTAAGGGAATTCTCCCAGGCTCAAGGTGTTCCCCCCTAATTATATGTTAGGGTTCATCAGGAGACATGCATGGCACAATCGCCATTCCAAAATTAGACTGCACATATGGCAGGGTCTGTTATCTAAGCTTGTACATGTGGAAAACAGCCATGTTTACGTTTTAATCTGTAAAATTAGGCAGAATAGTCTTTTACCGCTTTAACAATGTATAGAGGGGATTTCTGTTTAACTTAATATTAGCTTCATTGAAAAAAATGTGCTTTTCTTTAAAAAATAAGGAAATATCTACGTGACCCTAAACTTTTGAACTGTAGGGTATATAAATTATAGATAATAAATAGATAACATATAAATAGATAGAGGGATAGATAGAGGGATAGATAGAGGGATAGATAGATAGAAATAGATATATAGATAGACAGAGGGATAGATAGAAATAGATAGATAGAGGGATGGATGGATAGATAATAGATAGATAGAGGGATAGATAGATAGATAGATAGAGGGATAGAGGAATAGATAGAAATAGATGGATGGATGGATAGATAATAGATAGATAGAAATAGATAGATGGATGGATAGATAATAGATAGATAGAGTTATAGATAGAAAGATAGATAGATAGAGGGATAGATAGATAGATGGATGTATAGATAGATAATAGATAGATAGAGTTATAGATAGATAGATAGATAGAGGGATAGATAGAGGGATAGATAGAAATAGATAGATGGATGGATGGATAGATAGAGAGCTATGATAAGCCATGGACTTCCATAGCCCCCATCCAAGATGTGGCCCCCCAGACCCCACCCTGGATATGCCCCATCCACCGTTACTACAGTCCCCACCCTGGATATGCCCCATCATAACCCATGGACTTCTATAGCCCCCACCCCCCACCCTAGAAGTGCCCCCACAGTCCCCACTCTGATGTGCCCCATCCATCCTTCCTACAGTCCCCACCCACCATCCCCATAGTCCCAGTCCCTAATGTACACTTGCTTTGGCAAAACTAATTTGTTTTTGGTCCTGCCAATAAAGCTTATTTGATTTGATTTGATAATAGATAGAAATAGATAGATAGATGGATGGATGGATAGATAATAGATAGAGTTATAGATAGATAGATAGATAGATAGATAGAGGGATAGATAGATAAAGGGATAGATAGATAGATGGATGGATGTATAGATGGATAATAGATAGATAGAGAGATAGATAGATAGATGGATAGATGGATAGATAGATATATAGAGGGATAGATAGATAATAGATAGATAGATAGAGGGACAGATAGATAATAAATCGAGGGAAAGACAGACAGACACTCCGTTGATGTTATTCTTGCAGTATGATGGATTTTGGGTGGAGTCAGATGTGTTTTCTGTCATCTCTGACATTGCAAACTGCTGATATCATTGTCGCCTGATGAAGTTTCCTGCTCTGCAGCTCCTGATTCTTCTCTGGAGTCTTCACTGTGAGACCGGCAGATTTGTTGCTTCTTCTACTGTATGATGTTTTCTTGTCTTTTGTTTATCTCCTCGCTCTGTATAAATCAGATAATTTATGTGTTCTGTATATTTCTTATTTCCCTAATCAAATCAGGATAATTACATTACTTTTTATGTTTGTTTGTTTTGTCTAAGTACATAAAAAAAATATAGACTTAGAAATACATTATCTATAATTATGTAAAACATCAATATCATTGAGATAAAAGCTCAGCTGGTCACATGACAGCATATGTATTCTGTATAACTTTGGGATCCGATATATAGACGACGTTCACTAAGTCTTTTCTCCCCCCAACAGTGATTGTGGCAGCCGATGTTATCCAATATCCAAAATTTATATCATCTTCTGCTATGGACAACATCTCTGTGACTTGTGAGCACGATGACTCCAGCAAGTCCAGAAAAAGTTGGTACAAACAGGACATTAGTAAAGGTCTCATCCTAATTGGATACACAGATCTTACAGAAGAAGCGATAATGGAGCCAGAGTTTACAGATGGAATAATAAAAATCCAACCTGAAAGCATCAAGAAAAGTTTAATGACCATCCACAAGGTCTCTGCCAAAGATAATGCAGCGTATTATTGTGCCAGCAGCGACCACAGCAAGAGAATCATATGAAGAAAGTGTAGAAAATGGAGAAGAGCCAAGGATAGAGCACAGCTGTGTGCAAGGTCTCATCCCTCCTGGAACAGACCCAATAATGAGCCCGCAGTGATAAACATTAATAAAAGTATCAAAAAGTGATATAAAAATATACTGCACATAAACATATAAGAAAAAATGTATTCTATCCAAATAGGCAAAAAGAAGGACATAATATGGGTGATGTATCAAGCTAAATGTGCCAGAATTCTGGGGAAATTGTGCCCCAAACTGTCTCCATATTTATTGGGTGTTTGTGACACTTCCTGAGATTTTCCAAAAAGAGTGAGTGGTCTTGGTTAAATAGTAGTGGCTTCACTGAGAAGGGATGTGACCTAATGGGCAACATTCTGCACTAAAAATAGTGCCAAAAGGATAGCAATAAAAATAGCGGCAAAATAAAAAAAACACTAAAAATAGTGAAAAAATAGCACTAAAAATTATAACAAAATAAAAAAAATCAGTAAAAAGAGTGATAAAAACAGCACTAAAAATAGTGATAAAAAAAGCACTAAAAGCTGTGAGAAAAGAAAAAAACACTAAAAATAGCAATAAAATAAAAAAATCACTACAAATAGCGACAAAATAAAAAAGAGCACTAAAAAGAGTGACAAAAAATAGCACTAAAAATAGTGACAAAATAAAAAAAACTACTAACAATAATGACAAAAAAGCACTAAAAATTGGGACAAAATTAAAAAACCCTACTAACAATAGCGACAAAATAAAAAAAATCACTAAAAAGAGCGACAAATAAAAAAGAGCACTAAAAATAGTGGAAAAATAGCACTAAAAATTATAACAAAATAAAAAAAATCACTAAAAAGAGTGATAAAAAATATCACTAAAAATAGTGATAAAATAAAAAACCCACTAAAAATAGTGACAAAAAAAGCACTAAAAGTTGTGAGAAAAGAAAAAAACACTAAAAATAGTGACAAAATAAAAAAATCACTAAAAATAGCGACAAAATAAAAAAGATCACTAAAAATAGTGATAAAAAATAGCACTAAAAATAGCAATAAAAATAGTGACAAAATAAAAAAACTACTAAAAATAGTGCCAAAAATAGCACTAAAAATAGTGACAAAATAAACCCCCCCACTAAAAATAGTAACAAAATAAAAAATCTAAAAATAGCGACAAAATAAAAGAATCACTAAAAATAATGACAAAATAAAAAGCACTAAAAATAATGACAAAATAAAAAAATATAGCACTAAAAATAGTGCCAAAATAAAGCACTAAAAATAGCGTGAAAATATAAAATATCACTAAAAATAGCGCCCAAATAAAAAAAAGCACTAAAGATAGTGACAAAATAAAAAAAGTTGAACTAAAAGTTGGTGTATATCTATACAAGATGGTCATAAAACATCACATTTATAAAACTACTAGAACACATTTAGTGTCTAAGACTGCAATGTCTAAGGCTATGTTCACAGGGGGCGTATTTGCTGCATTTCTTTCTGCAGCAAACCCTGACCTCTTAGCAGTAAAAAAGCTGCGTTTTTTTGCTTCGTTTTTGGTTTCATTTGTCTACAGTATATATTTAAACAAAGTTAGTTTCATTCACCAACAACGCAGCAAAAACGCTTTTTCACTTTCTTTGATTTCAATGGTGACCGCTTCTATTGGGCGGCCGCTTAGTGACGTCGCTGTGACGCCGCACGAACCGCCCACTTAGAAAGGAGGCGGTTCACCAGCCACAGCGACGTCACTAGGCAGGTAAGTACGTGTGACGGGTCCTAGTGATGTTGTGCGCCACGGACAGCGATTGCCCGTGACACACAACCGACGGGGGCGGTGCTTTCACCAACGACATCCATAGCGATGTCGCTGTGTGTAAAGCAGCCTTTAGGGACTGTGCATGCATTAATTATTGCGGACATTTCTGCTGCAAGTGTTGGCAGGAAGAAAAATGCAGAATATAATAAGGTTTTTTGGCTGCATTTTTATGTGTTTTTTTCCCCCATTCAATAAAATAGGTTAAAAACGCTGCAAAAATGTTGAAGGAATTGAATTAACACTCTGCAGATATGAAATGGCTCATGTGCAAGAGACTTCAGGAATCTCATTCACTTTGCTGGGACAGTAAAATACTGTGTTTTTTTTCCAGCAAAAACAAACAGAAAAATTTGTGATAAATCTTCCCCTATATATATATATATATATATATATATATCTATATATACAGTACAGACCAAAAGTTTGGACACACCTTCTCATTCAAAGAGTTTTCTTTATTTTCATGACTCTGCAAATTGTAGATTCACATTGAAGGCATCAAAAGTATGAATTAACACATGTGGAATGAAATACTTAACAAAAAAGTGTGAAACAACTGAAAATATGTCTTATATTCTAGGTTCTTCAAAGTAGCCACCTTCTGCTTTGATTACTGCTTTGCACGCTCTTGGCATTCTCTTGATGAGCTTCAGGAGGTAGTCACCGGAAATGGACTTCACTTCACAGGTGTGCCCTGTCAGGTTTAATAAGTGCGGTTTCTTTCCTTATAAATGGGGTTGGCACCATCAGTTGTGTTGTGCAGAAGTCTGCTGGATACACAGCTGATAGTCCTACTGAATAGACTGTTAGAATTTGTATTATGGCAAGAAAAAAAGCAGCTAAGTAAAGAAAAACAAGTGGCCATCATTACTTTAAGAAATGAAGATCAGTTAGTCTGAAAAATTGGGAAAACCTTGAAAGTGTCCCCAAGTCCAGTGGCAAACCATCAAACGCTACAAAGAAACTGGCTCACATGAGGACCGCCCCAGGAAAGGAAGACCAAGAGTCACCTCTGCTGTGGAGGATAAGTTTATCCGAGTCACCAGCCTCAGAAATCGCAGGTTAGCAGCAGCTCAGATTAGAGACCAGGTCAATGTCACACAGAGTTCTAGCAGCAGACACATCTATAAAACAACTGTTAAGAGGAGACTTTGTGCAGCAGGCCTTCATGGTAAAATAGCTGCTAGGAAAACACTGCTAAGGATGTGCAACAAGCAGAAGAGACTTGTTTGGGCTAAAGAACACAAGGAATGGACATTAGACCAGTGGAGATCTGTGCTTTGGTTTGATGAGTCCAAATTTGAGATCTTTGGACCCAACCATCGTGTCTTTGTGCGACGCAGAAAAGGTGAACGGATGGACTCTACATGCCTGGTTCCTACCGTGAAGCATGCAGGAGGAGGTGTGATGGTGTGGGGGTGCTTTGCTGGTGACACCATTGGGGATTTATTCAAAATTGAAGGCATACTGAACCAGCATGGCTACCACAGCATCTTGCAGCGGCGTGCTCTTCCATCCGGTTTGCGTTTAGTTGGACCATCATTTATTTGTCAACAGGACAATGACCCCAAACACACCTCCAGGCTGTGTAAGGGCTATTTGACTAAGAAAGAGAGTGATGGGCTGCTATGCCAGATGACCTGGCCTCCACAGTCACCAGACCTGAACCCAATCGAGGTGGTTAGGGGTGAGCTGGACCGCAGAGTGAAGGCAAAAGGGCCAACGACTGCTAAGCATCTCTGGGAACTCCTTCAAGACTGTTGGAAGACCATTTCCGATGGCTACCTCTTGAAGCTCATCAAGAGAATGCCAAGAGTGTGCAAAGCAGTATTGAAAGCAAAAGGTGGCTACTTTGAAGAACCTAGAATATAAGACATATTTTAAGTTGTTTCACACTTTTTTGTTAAGTATTTCATTCCACATGTGTTGATTCATAGTTTGGATGCCTTCAATGTGAATCTACAATTTTCAGAGTCATGCAAATAAAGAAAACTCTATGAATGAGAAGGTGTGTTCAAACTTTTGGTCTGTACTGCATATATATAGCTCTGACAAAAATTAAAATTATAAAAATCAGCTTCTCTACATATGTGACAGCCGTTCCATTTCAGTGTCAGTTGAATTCCAACCAGAGTCCACACCAGCAGAGGGCGAAAGTGACTCCACTGACCGGGATGATTGTCATCTTATTCGAATGTCACTCAGCAACCTCAGGATGACATCAAGTGACCTACAAAAGAAATGGCAAATAGCAGCTGGGGTGAAGTTCACCGCAAGAACAGTTCTAAGAGGCTCCTAGAGGCAGGGCTCAAGTTATGTAAAGCTAGAAAAAAGCCTTTCAACAATAAGAAGCAAAGGAGAGCCAGGCTGAAGTTTGACAAAGACCATAAGGATTGGAGCATAGAGGACTGGAGTAAGGTAATCTTCTCTGATGAGTCTAATGTTCAGCTTTGCCCAACACCTGGTTGTCTTATAGTTAGACGGCGACCTGGAGATGCGTACAAGACACAGTGTCTTGCACCCACTGTGAAATTTGGTGGAGGATTGGTGATGATCTGGGGATGCATCAGCAAAGCTGGAATTGGGCAGATTAAACTTTTCAAAGGCCGTATGAATCAAGCCGCATACAAGCTTATCCTGGAAAAACAGTTGCTTCCTTCGGCTCAGGCAATGTTATTCAACTCTGAGGACTGGTTTTTCCAGCAGGACAATGTGCCATGCCACACAGCTAGGTCAATCAATGTGTGGATGAAGGAACACCACATCAAAACCCTGTCATGGCCTAACCAATCTCCAGACCTGAACCCCATTGAAAACCTCTGGAATGTAATCAAGAGGAAAATGTATAGTCACCAGCCATTAAACAAAGAAGAACTGCTTACATTTTGGCACCAGGAGTGGCATAAGGTGACCCAAAAGCTGTGTGAAGACTGGTGGAAAGCAGCCAAGACGCATAAAAGCTGTGATTAAAAATCATGGTTATTCCACAAAATATTGATATCTTAATCTTCCTGAGGTAAAGCATTATTAGTATTGTTGTTTTTAAATGATTATGAACTTGTTTTCTTTCCATTATTTGAGGTGTGAAAGCAATGTGTTGTTCTGTTATTTTGACCATTTCTAATTTTCAGAAAATAAATACAAAATGTAATGCTTGGAAATTCAGAGACGTCAGTAGTTTATAGAATAGAAGGACAATTTACATTTTACTCAAAAATATAAAGAGAAAAATCAGAAAAACTGACAATTTTGCAGTGGTCCCTTCATTTTTGCCAGAGCTATATATATATATACAGTTAGGTCCAGAAATATTTGGACAGTGACACAATTTTCGCGAGTTGGGCTCTGCATGCCACCACATTGGATTTGAAATGAAATCTCGACAACAGAATTCAAGTGCAGATTGTAACGTTTAATTTGAAGGTTTGAACAAAAATATCTGATAGAAATTGTAGGAATTGTCACATTTCTTTACAAACACTCCACATTTTAGGAGATCAAAAGTAATTGGACAAATAAACCAAACCCAAACAAAATATTTTTATTTTCAATATTTTGTTGCGAATCCTTTGGAGGCAATCACTGCCTTAAGTCTGGAACCCATGGACATCACCAAACGCTGGGTTTCCTCCTTCTTAATGCTTTGCCAGGCCTTTACAGCCGCAGCCTTCAGGTCTTGCTTGTTTGTGGGTCTTTCCGTCTTAAGTCTGGATTTGAGCAAGTGAAATGCATGCTCAATTGGGTTAAGATCTGGTGATTGACTTGGCCATTGCAGAATGTTCCACTTTTTTGCACTCATGAACTCCTGGGTAGCTTTGGCTGTATGCTTGGGGTCATTGTCCATCTGTACTATGAAGCGCCGTCCGATCAACTTTGCGGCATTTGGCTGAATCTGGGCTGAAAGTGTATCCCGGTACACTTCAGAATTCATCCGGCTACTCTTGTCTGCTGTTATGTCATCAATAAACACAAGTGACCCAGTGCCATTGAAAGCCATGCATGCCCATGCCATTACGTTGCCTCCACCATGTTTTACAGAGGATGTGGTGTGCCTTGGATCATGTGCCATTCCCTTTCTTCTCCAAACTTTTTTCTTCCCATCATTCTGGTACAGGTTGATCTTGGTCTCATCTGTCCATAGAATACTTTTCCAGAACTGAGCTGGCTTCATGAGGTGATTTTCAGCAAATTTAACTCTGGCCTGTCTATTTTTGGAATTGATGAATGGTTTGCATCTAGATGTGAACCCTTTGTATTTACTTTCATGGAGTCTTCTCTTTACTGTTGACTTAGAGACAGATACACCTACTTCACTGAGAGTGTTCTGGACTTCAGTTGATGTTGTGAACGGGTTCTTCTTCACCAAAGAAAGTATGCGGCGATCATCCACCACTGTTGTCATCCGTGGACGCCCAGGCCTTTTTGAGTTCCCAAGCTCACCAGTCAATTCCTTTTTTCTCAGAATGTACCCGACTGTTGATTTTGCTACTCCAAGCATGTCTGATGGATTTTTTCTTTTTTTTCAGCCTCAGGATTTTCTGCTTCACCTCAATTGAGAGTTCCTTAGACCGCATGTTGTCTGGTCACAGCAACAGCTTCCAAATGCAAAACCACACACCTGTAATCAACCCCAGACCTTTTAACTACTTCATTGATTACAGGTTAACGAGGGAGACGCCTTCAGAGTTAATTGCAGTCCCTTGTCCAATTACTTTTGGTCCCTTGAAAAAGAGGAGGCTATGCATTACAGAGCTATGATTCCTAAACCCTTTCTCCGATTTGGATGTGAAAACTCTCATATTGCAGCTGGGAGTGTGCACTTTCAGCCCATATTATATATATATATATATATATATATATATATATATATAATTGTATTTCTGAACATGTTTTTGTAAACAGCTAAAATAACAAAACTTGTGTCACTGTCCAAATTATTCTGGACCTAACTGTATATATATGTTATTTATGCATTCAGTGATTCTGAAAACATGGACAGCAGTGATACCAGTGACAATATAAAGCAAGAAATAGGTATTGACCATGGAGGCCCATGTGTCCTTTATCAAGACCAAGCACCAAGCACTTCTGATTTGGTGAAGCTTCCAAACATTTTGTGGAAACCCCCTTGGAACCTCATTGAATTTTGACCAAGGTTTTAATAGGATAAGTAATAAGTGGCCTGGATAAGAAAATTTTCTATTGCTGAGAATACGTATGCAGAATGATCCATTAAGGGGTTAATTATGCATTGTTAAATGATACCAGATGATAAAATAATTGACTGTTTGTGCCCCCTATGGGCCAATATATAACTGGTATAACATTACCCCTTATCAGCAAGGACAACATTGTTCGTGGAGATAAAGCTAAACTTTTTTTGTTATATTTAGGGACAACCCCTTTAAGGATGGACTAGGGCCGGGGTAGTTTCATCAGCCAGATTCACTGTGTCTGTCTTGACAAAGCATTTTTAGTTCAAGATGCTACTCATCCTGCAGATCTTGATTCTTTCTTGGTGTCAAAACTGTGAGTCTGATATAAATTTCTGATTATTCTACCAGCAGCCAGATAAAGTGTTATCCTTTAAGATTTAAAGGGGGTTTCATACAAAATCTAGAGGTGAACAATGTACGATCAGTCGCTCACAATACTGAGAACATGGGCTAGAAAGTCTCCTGCAATAATGGACCACCACTACCCCATTCATTTCTATGGATGTGATGGATTTATCATTGGAGGTAAATACAACAGGGGTCGCACATGTGTGCCATATCCACAGGGGCCTTAAGGACCATGATCATACATCTATCTGTGCACAAATGATATGTTTGGAGACAGATTCTTTATACCAAAGGCGATATCTGCAGTTTATACAGTTTTTTTTTGTTTTTTTTTTATACATTTCCAATTTTATGAATGTAAAATATTAGCAACAATTCTGATTGCAAATATTACATGAGCAATTAATCCTAATTGCAGATAATATAATGACACATTATAACATGTATAACAATGTAACAGTTAAATTCTGTACAGATTTCAGATTTGTGGCAGTTACGTAGACGACCTCCCATTGTGTTTTCTTCCCAGCAGTCCTCCTGGCCGCAGATGTCATCCAGTTTCCAACATTTATATCATCTTCTGCCATGAGTAACATTTCTGTGACTTGCGAGCATGATGATGACAGCAAATACGGCGAATACAGAAAAACGTGGTATCGACAAGAAAAGGGGAAAGGACTCGTCCTTATTGGATACACAGACTATGAAGAAGCAGCAATAATGGAGAATGATTTTAATGATGGAAGGATAAAAATCCAGCCAAAAAGCAGCCAGAAAAGTGTCTTCACTATCAGTTTGGTGTCTGCCCGAGACAACGCAGTTTATTATTGCGCCAGCAGTAGCCACAGCGAGATACTTATATAAAGAGAGTGTAAAAAACTGAGCCCCCCGTTATTAATGGGAGGGGATTTGACAGGATCAGTCATAGAGTACAGCTGCGGGTGAGGTCTCATATTCCTCATATAACAGATCAACAAGAAGGGGTGCGGGTTGGAAGCTTATACAGAACCCTGTTTCCTCTGTGTGGTTTCACCAGGATAATGAAAGAATGAAACATTTACCATTTTAGTAGATGCTGTAAGCGTTTTGTATCTAAAATCTTATTACACGTATGAAAACCTGCAAAAGAACCCCCCCTAGTCATGTAGGCACAAGAATATAAAAAGCATGACTACTGAAATGAGACAATAAAAAAAGGAAAGGAAAAGAAAAGTTCATCCTTAAGGTCAAACCTGTCTTTGTCCTTATAGGGAGTTTACACAAAATGACTGTCCAAACCAAGCACAGAGCTTTATAGGACTAATAAAAATCGTACTTTTGAGTCACACGATGCATTTGAAATGTGTCTTTTTTTAACCCTTTAGTGACGGAGCTAATTTTCACCTTAATGACCAGACCAAATTTTGCAATTCTGACCAGTGTCACTTCATGAGGTTATAACTCTGGAACGCTTCAACGGATCCCGGTGATTCTGAGATTGTTTTTTCGTCACATATTGGACTTCATGTTAGTACCAAATTTAGGACAATATTTTTTGTGTTTATTTATGAAAAAAATTGAATATTGGCAAAAATTTTGAAAATTTAGCAATTTTCAACTTTTGAATTTTTATACCGTTAAACCAGAGATTTCTGTGACACAAAATAGTTAATAAATAACATTTCCCACATGTCTACTTTACATCAGCACAATTTTGGAAACAAAATTTTTTTTTGTTAGGAAGTTAGAGGGGTTCAAAGTTTATCAGCAATTTCTCATTTTTACATCAAAATTTACAAAACCAGTTTTTTAGGGACCACATCACATTTGAAGTGACTTCAATAGGCCTAGATGACAGAAAATACCCAAAAGTGACACCATTCTAAAAACTGCACCCCCCAAAGTACTCAAAACCACATTCAAGAAGTTTATTAACCCTTCAGGTGCTTCACATGAACAAAAGCAATGTGGAATGAAAAAAAGCAAAAATTAAATTTTACCTAAAAATGTTGCTCTAACCCAAATTTATTCACTTTTAGAAGAAATAACACAACAAAATGGACCTCAAAACTTGTTCCCCACTTTCTTATGAGCGCGCCGATACCCCACATGTGGTCAGAAACCTCTGTTTGGACAAATGGGAGGGCTCGGAACAGAAGGAGCAATATTTGAATTTTGGAAAGCAAATTTGGCTGAAATAGATTGCGGGCACCATGTTGCATTTACAGGTCCGCTAAGGTACCTAAACAGAAGAAATCCCTCACAAGTGACACCATTTTGGAAACTAGACCCCTCAAGGCTTCTATCTAGGGGTATAGTGAGCATTTTAGATCCACAGGTACTTCACAGATTTTGTTAACGTTACGTTGTCATATTGAAAATTTTAATAATTTTCTCAAAAATGTTGCTTTAGCATCAATTTTCTCACTTTTTCAAGAGGTAATTCCAAAAATTTGACCTCAAGGTTTGTTAACCACTTTTTTATGAGTGCGGTGATACCTCACATGTGGTCTGAAACCTTTGTTTGGACAAATGGGAGGGCTTGGAACGAAAGGAGCAATATTTGAATTTTAGAAAGGAAATTTGGCTGAAAAAGATTGCGGGCACCATGTCGCATTTGGAGGTCCCCTAAGGTACCTAAACAGCAGAAACCCCGCACAAGTGGCCCCATTTTGGAAACTAGGCCCCTCAAGGAATTTATCTAGATGTTTGGTGAGTACCCTGAACCCCCAGGTGCTTCACAGAATTTTATAACGTTGAGCCATGAAAAAAAAAAAATAAAATTTTACCACAAAATTGTTATTTCAACCAGGTAGCTTTTTTTTTTACAAGAGTAAAAGGAAAAAATTCAGCATAACATTTATTGTGCAATTTCTCCTGAGTTTGGCGATACCTTATATGTGGTGGAAATCAACTGTTTGGGCGCATGGCAGGGCTCGGAAGGGAAGGAGTGCCATTTGACTGCAAAATTGGCTGGAATCAATAGCGGACGCCAGGTTGCATTTGGAGAGCCCCTGAGGTGCCTAAACAGTGGCGGTCCCCCACAAGTGACTTCATTCTGGAAACAAGACACCTCAAGGCTTTTATCAAGGTGTATAGTGAGCAGTTTGAATCCACGAGTACTTCACAGAATTTGATAAGCTTAGGTTGCCATATTGAAAATTTTCATTTTTTTCACAAAACTGTTGCTTTAGCATCAAATTTCTCACTTTTTCAAGAGACAACAACAAACCGTGGACCCCACAGGTTGTTATCCAATGTCTTATGAGCACAGGGATACCCCACATGTGGCCAAAAACCTCTGTTTGGATAAATGGGAGGGCTTGGAATGGAAGGAGCACCATTTGAATTCTGGAAAAGTTGAAATAAATTGCGCGCACCATGTCACATTAGCAGGGCCCCTTGGGTACCTATACATCAGAAACCCCCCACAAGTGACCCCATTTTGGAAACTGGATTTTATTCAGGAGTATAGTAAGCATTTTAAATCCACAGGTACTTCACAAAAATGTTGCTGTAGCAACAAATGTCTCACTGTTAGGCTCTGTGGCCATGATCCAGCGACACGGCGTCTAGTACACAGTGTCAGCCTTCCTGCAGAGATGTGAGTGTTGTCCACGGGAGAACGCAGCTGCCCAAGCCCACGATTTGGGTTCAGGCCGCTGTGGAGCTCTATGCTACCTGCAGAGAACACTCATCTCCGCAGCATAAATTGACATGCTGAGGCTCGGGAAGCTGCGCCACAGGTCGGTTTATGCTGCGGAGAAAAGAAGCACATTGGGCACGGGATTTCTAAAAATCCTTCCACTGTGCTTCTACTGCACAACGCAGCGTCATGGACACAGGGAAAACACTCTGCGCCCAAAACGCTGCAAACCCTGATTGTGGGCACACAGCGTAAAATGCTACAATGGATGAATGGATAGATGTCAAACAAATATAACGTCCCATTCCCCTGCATATTCTAAGCTGGCGCCCTTTAGTGCCTTTCATGTGGCACTAAAGGGTGCCTAGCCTTGTATTTAGCCCCCCAAAAAATTAATAATTAAAATAAATGACGTGGGGTCCCCCCTATTTTTGATAGCCAGCTAGGGTAAAGCAGACAGCTGTAGCCTGCAAACCACAGCTGACAGCTTCACCTTGTCTGGTGATCAATTTGGAGGGCTCCCCAGGCGTTTTTTTAAAAAAAAAAAAAACGTGGGGTCCCCCCCAAATTAGATCACCAGCCAAGGTGAAGCGGACAGCTGGGGTCTGGTATTCTCAGGGTGGGAAGAGCCATGGTTATTGGACTCTTCCCAGCCTAAAAATAGCAGGCCGCAGCCGCCCCAGAAGTGGCGCATCCATTAGATGCGCCAATCCTGGCGCTTCGCCCCAGCTCATCCCGCGCCCTGGTGCGGTGGCAGACGGGGTAATATATGGGGTTGATACCAGCTGTAATGTCACCTGGCATCAAGCCCTGGGGTTAGTGATGTCACGGCATCTGAACAGATACCCGACATCACTAACCCAGTCAGTAATAGAAAAAAAAAAGACAAAAAAAAAATTTATTTGAAAAAACACTCCCCGAAACATTCCTCTTTTACCAATTTATTGAAAATAAAGAAATTTCGGTCGCTGTAATCCATTTTGGAGGTCCCTCGGCGACTCTGGACCTTCTAGAATATGGGGGGCACGTTCAGGGAACGTATCCCCCATTTTCTGGAAGAGCAAGCTCTCCATGAGCAGTGTGGGTGCAGTAATCTGAGAATACTGCACTCACTCTGCCCCGGTCCAACCTAGGGCAGAGTGACCTGCAGTAAGCTCATTCCAGAATATGAGGGGCACGCTCACAGAACGTACCCCCCATTTTCTGGAACAGCAGCCTCTCCATGTGAGGAGTGTGGCTGCAGATCACTGCACTCACCCTCCCCCGGTCCACAGTGGAGCCTGTGCATCAGCGACGTCAGCAGGATCCCTGCTTGCAGGGATCCAGCTGACAGCCGCTGTCTGCGCATGCGCCGCCAGCATTGAAGAAGGAGGCGGCGATCGCGGGCCCGGAGCGGCAGACAGGTAACGTATAACCGGGGGCTTGGGGGTGGGGGGGGGTGACGGGGGGTGACCTAGTGGGACCTGGGGACACCTTTCTGCCGCATGTGACGTGTCACATGCGGCAGAAAGAGCAGAATGAAGGCGGCCGCGCGCTGTGCGCCGCCATCTTCCACGCTCCGGAGGGGGGAGGGGGGTGGTGGCTCTGGAGAACCGGAGGGGGCTCCGGTGACCAGAGGGCTCCGGTGGACCGGAGGAGGGGTCAGGGGGAGGACATTTCCCTCCGATCTGAAATGTTTGATCATTTCAGATCGGAGGGAAATGACTGCAGAGCCGGCGGCGGCAGTTTTCTGTGCGCTTCGGCGCCATTTTGGATGTCCGGTGGGGGTAGGGGTGGGGGTAGGGGGACTCTCCGGTACCGGGGGCTTTGGGGGCACTAGGGGTTTAGATTTCTTTCTCATCTGACATGTTTGATCATGTCAGATGAAAAAGAAATCAGTTTTACCGGCCATTTATTTTTTTTTCATGTGTTCGTCGGTATACGGTGTATACCGGCGATCACATTAACGGGGTCCAAAAAAAACACCCCGATTCATAATCTGGGGGGTCTCAGCTACCCCCGGTAGCTGAAACCCCCGAGATTTTCGGTCGCTGGGGGGCGCTACAGGGTTTTTTCGGGCCGCCGCTTTAAAGCGGCGGAACAGAATAAGTACCCTGTTTTGCCGCCGCTTTAAGTCGTACGGCCGTCGTTATGAGGTTAAATATAGGCAATAAATTCAAATTCATATTATTTTTTTGATTTATTTGTACCAGGTTTTTAAAAATTACTGTAAAAAAAAAACTTATCAAGAACATAACCCGCCATCAAGAGCAGTGATTTTCTCGATGAGGGGGTGTATAGGAGTCAGAAGCTCTGGATTCATTAAGAGGCCTAATACATATAGGGTTAATTAATTTGGAGCATCTAATGGATGACGTATGCCTCCATGAGCCACGCCAAAAATTGTAGTCTAATCTCTGACTGCAGTAAGATTTATAGCGTCATGAATTAGATGTGCTGTGCTACCAAGCAATCGCCACACCCCCGTCCAACCCCAAGTTGGCCCATTCTTGTAGAGCTGCAAATAATGGTGTGAAAATACCAAAAGTCACAAATTTTAGGCTCAACGGCAGGTTGCACCTCAATGTTGTGACTTTTCAAAGCTTTTATGACACTTTTTTGCTTTTAGTAAAAGCTTTGTTGAATTGGGCTCAGATTTTTTGATTGTTCAAGTCCATTGCTGCATTTTTCAAAAATCATTCTTTATTGAAATATGCTAATGAGGTACTTAGTGCACACTGGGCGTGGCCAAGCAGTTTAGTGCACCTTTCCACTTGCTTGTTTTACATTTATCTCTGCTCTTTTTTTGCTTGATTGACAGCTCTGGCTTTATATAAGATGGAAATCCAGTAGATAGGAAAGTGCACTGAACTGCTTGGGCACTCCCATGCGCACTGAGAACCTGATTAGCATATTTTAAATCAAGAATGATTTCTGGCAAATGATGCAAGCCTTATTTTGTTGAAGGGATCGTGAACCCATTACATTGAGCTTGTTTAAAATTTGTGCCCTTATTTTGAAGAGGATGTCCAATACTTTTACACTGAAGGCATATCCTTAGGATAGGTCATCAATGTCTGATCGTACAAGGTCCGACAACCCTCACCCCCGCTGATCAGTGCCGCAGCTACTCTGTCTTCTGATAGTGGCCGGGTACTGCACATCCGCCTACTATTGATTTGCCCCGCACAGAGAGCAGCTGATCGGCAGAGGTTGGACCCCACTCAATTAGACATTAATAACCTATCCTAAGAATAGGGCATCAATTTGCTTTTTTTGATTTTTGCACCTTTGATGTTCACACCATGCACTGTCCCATTGACAATTCTTTGACTTTACCTTATTATGAGTATTTATTTTGCCTTTGTTTTTCATATGACGCCGGCCATACAGTAAATTATCACGCATGATTTGGCCGGCGATGCGGACAGGGAGCAACTAGAATGTCACAAACACAGGACCTAAGATACAAAGAAGACCTGAAATTCAAGTGTGCGATGTGGAGGCAAAATGATGCCGGTATAGGTGGCTTTTCTTATCTATATATATAATTGCCTTATTCTGTCTGTCTGTCTGTTTGTCTGTCTTGCTCCAAAATTGTGTCACTGTGACAGTGTCATTTCAGTGACAACTGTCGGATTGGCTGCTGGGCTCGGCCTGGCCCCGCCCCCCCACGGATTGGCCGCTCGCCTCGGCCTGGCCTCACCCCCCGCATAGATTAGCCGCTCGCCCCCGGCCCTCCGCACGCATCGCCCGCTCCAGCGTACAACGGCTCCCGGTACACATGTGCAGGGAGCCAGCATATGCTGACGCCTCGCCCGCTCGCCTCCGCCACACGTTGGCACACTTGGCCCCGCCCCCGGCGGACATAACCTTGCGATGCTGGGATCGTGACGGAGCCGGTGTACGCTGGTATCCATGATACACATCGCGTAACTATAGGAAGCGCTTCCCTTAGTTACCCGATGTGTATCATGGTTACCAGCGAACACCGGCTCCCGGTACACATGTGCAGGGAGCCGGCATACGCTGCGGTCAATAATGAAGTGTCATGCAGCGGTGAAAGAGTTAAAGACACTGCAAGACACTTCATTATAGGCAGCGGGCACCCCCAGAAGAGAGAAGACAGAAGAAAGAAGACCTCGCAGTCATACTCACCAGACGCCGACCGGGAGCAGGTGAGCGCATCAAGGTCCTGCAGCGGCGGAACACACACACATGCACACACATAAGAACAGACACACACACATCAGATCGCATCCACACACTCACAACATCCAGTGATATCGCTTACTTCTTGGCGGCAATATTGTGCATGCAGTGACCTTCCTGGACCTGCCGGAGGATCACATGGCCGGAAGCATGTAGTATCTCCGGATGTTGTGAGTGTGTGAGCGCGTATGTGCGATATCGTCAGTGTGTGTGTGCGTGTATGCGATCGGATGTGTGCGTGTATGCAATCGGATGTGTGCGTGTATGCGATCGGATGTGTGCGTGTATGCGATCGGATGTGTGAGTGTCGGCAGAAGTCAGAGGAGCACGGCGTGCAGCACAGCTGCTGGGACCGCCCACTGGAGGGCACAGGGAGAAGTGAGGTGTGAGTGTATGCGATCAGATGTGTGCGTGTATACTGTCTGATGTGTGACTGTGGAGCACGATGGGGAGTGCGCAGCATGGGGGATGGAGCACGATGGGGGGTGCACAGCATGGGGGATGGAGCACGATGGGGGGTGCGCAGCATGGGGGATGGAGCACGATGGGGGGTGCGCAGCATGGGGGATGGAGCACGATGGGGGGTTCGCAGCATGGGGGATGGAGCACGATGGGGGGTGCGCAGCATGGGGGATGGAGCACGATGGGGAGTGCGCAGCATGGGGGATGGAGCACGATGGGGGTGCGCAGCATGGGGGATGGAGCACGATGGGCGGTGCGCAGCATGGGACATGGAGCACGATGGGGGGTGCACAGCATGTTGGATGGAGCACGATGGGGGGTGCGCAGCATGGGGGATGGAGCACGATGGGGGTGCGCAGCATGGGGGATGGAGCACGATGTTGGGTGCGCAGCATGGGGGATGGAGCACGATGGGGGATGTGCAGCATGGGGGATGGAGCACGATGGGGGGTGCGCAGCATGGGGGATGGAGCACGATGGGGGTGCGCAGCATGGGGGATGGAGCACGATGGGGGGTGCGCAGCATGGGGGATGGAGCACGATGGGGGGTGCACAGCATGGGGGATGGAGCACGATGGGGGGTGCGCAGCATGGGGGATGGAGCACGATGGGGGGTGCGCAGCATGCTGGATGGAGCACGATGGGGGTTGCGCAGCATGGGGGATGGAGCACGATGGGGGGTGCGCAGCATGGGGGATGGAGCACGATGGGGGTGCGCAGCATGGGGGATGGAGCACGATGAGGGGTGCGCAGCATGGGGGATGGAGCACGATGGGGGGTGCGCAGCATGGGGGATGGAGCATGATAAGGGTGCGCAGCATGGGGGATGGAGCACGATGGGGGTGCACACCTCCCCCCAAAACACACACACAGTGCCACATGCGCACCGCACAACACACCACACACACACTGGGAACCACAAACACCGCCCTACACAGACACCCACACACAGACAACGCCGCACACACACAACACCCAACACACAAACACCGCGGCATACACAAATATACGCACATACCGCGCAACACACACACTGCACAAAACATACCTCCCCTAAAACACACACACGCACCCCACACAAACCGCGCAGCACACACAGACAACACTGCAGACACACAGCACTCCACAATCAACGCAACGCACACAACGCAACACACATACAACACCGCTCTCACACACCCCCACACCCAAAAAACACCCAGAACATTTACAGTGCCCTACACAAACACTGGCAACTACACACAACAACATCGATATATATAACAAAAAACATACATTAACTACACAATAAATTCTAGAATACCCGATGCGTTAGAATCGGGCCACCTTCTAGTATAGATATAATGACTGGAACGCGTGGTGAGGGCACAAGACGATGTATGGAGGGAATACAAGAATTGCCGGCACTTCCGAATCTTCTAGTATGAACTGGTGCAAACTGAACATAGTATACATTATCAATAATAGCAGTTGCACTCAAGTAGAGGGAAGGAGAAAAAACAAACAGATGTATATGATGAACATTAGAATGTGAAAATGCATTACTGAAAAGAAAACATGAAAAATCTGAAAAAAAATAGCTGTTTTGCAAATAAAATTTTCCAAGTTTACTTGAGCTCAGTTACCACGCCAACGTATAACTGCCAACTGGGTCCTAATCTAAATTTCTGCCTCTATTCGTGTCATTCCTGACCTCTTTATAAGGGCTAGAGAAGAACCTGCAACAGGAAAATCAAAATACCTGAAATGTTTTAATTTTTCTTTCATAGGTTCGTCTCTAGCCTAAAGAGGTCAGGAATGACATGAATAGAGGCAGAAATTTAGATTAGGATCCATTTGAGAGTTACACCTTGGCATGGTAACTGGGCTCAAGTAAATTTGGCCAATTTTATTTGCAAAATAGGTCATTTTTTTCCAAACTGTTTTTTTCAAATGTTTCATGTATTGAAGTGAGGTGTGCTTTTATTTTTATGTAGATCGATAGATATGAGATAAATAGTAGAGAGATATAGATAATAAATAGATAATAGATAGATGGAAAGATAATAGATAGAAAATATATAGATGATGGATAGATAATAGATAGATAGAAAGATATATAATAGCTAGATAGATAAAAGTCTTTGTGGAGCTGAAACATTGGCTTTTGCACATATGGCTTATTGATAGCTTTTCATTTTTGAGAGCCACCTGCTTTTTATTAGTTGTTTATTTTAATTAATAGATTTATGATAGATAGATAAATAGATAGATAAGAAGTGGATGGATGGATAGATAGAGGGATAGATAGATAGATAGATAAGAAGATGGATGGCTAGATAGATAGATAGATAAGAAGATGGATGGCTAGATAGATAGATAGATAAGAAGATGGATGGCTAGATAGATAGATAGATAGATAGATAAGAAGATGGATGGCTAGATAGATAGATAGATAAGAAGATGGATGGCTAGATAGATAGATAGAGGGATAAATAGACAAATAGATAAGTAGATGGAAGGCTAAAGTCAAATACATAGAACTTAAGTTTTGTAAAATGCAGAAAAAACATTTTGTGGTTAAAATTGAAATATGAGAAGAAGAAGCCTTAAAATCACAATTCCTCAAAAAAATAAGTTCCTAGGACAGCACACATCTGCTCTTGCGCATATCTTTCCTTACATTATCACCAGATCTGAGGAAACTAATATTTCTCTGATCCAGTTGTGATTAAATTTCCCACAATTGCCTAATGTCTTAACAGGTGCAGTCGGGGTGATTCCTACTTCTACAGTCTGAAAAAAGATGCAACATTTTTTCTCACTAGTGATAAATTTCCTTTGTAACACCTGACATCACTGAAGGCTCCAGAGAGGAGGAGGAGATGGCAGTAGCACGCTGTGAACTTTCATCCTTTTTCACCTGTAGCAGTAACTGCACCCCTTCTTTATCCTGTTACTACTGACTGCATCCTTAGAAGATGGCACAAGCTCCACCGTTCCTTATTCTCTTTTACTGGACTCAGTGTGAGTGGATGCAATGACCCGCCCTCCATAATTACTAGAATTCTAGATGTTCTGTGTGGTGTGACATTGCTTAGGTCAAGCTGTAGTCATCTAGATCACATAGTTATACTAAAAAAAATGTATATTTATGTCAATTAAATCATATACAAGTGACAATGCTATCACATTGTGTGATGAAGGTTTTAACAGTAAAAAATGCAGATGTTTGGGAAAACAAATTTGAGATTGAGAATTGTTATATAGATGATCTTTTATCTTATGAGGGTGAGGAACATTATATGGGTGATGTTCTTTTATGTCATCAGGTACAGGAGCGTTATATAGACAATTTTTTTTATGCCATCGGGTAAAGAAACAATATATAGATGATCTTTATATCTTGAGGATGAGGAACATTATATAGACAATATTCTTCTGTCATGAGCATGAGGAACATTATATAGATGATATTCTTCTGTCGTGAGGATGAGGAACATTATATAGACGATATTCTTCTGTCGTGAGGATGAGGAACATTATATAGACGATATTCTTCTGTCGTAAGGATGAGGAACATTATATAGACGATATTCTTCTGTCCTGAGGATGAGGAACATTATATAGACGATATTCTTCTGTCGTAAGGATGAGGAACATTATATAGACGATATTCTTCTGTTGAGATGATTAGGAACATTATATAGACGATATTCTTCTGTTGTGAGGATGAGGAACAATATATAGAAGATTTTCTTTTATGTCGTCAAGTAGAGGAAAATTGTATAGATGCTATTTTCTTTTATGCCGTCAGGTAGAGGAATGGTGTATAGAAGCTCTTTTATATCTATAGTATGAGGAACGCTATATAGACAATATTCTTCTATGTCTTGAGGATGAGGAATGTTACATAGATGACATTCTATTATGATTTAAGGATGAGCAATGTTATATAGTCAATGTTCTTTTATCCTGGTATTGTTATATTTCTAACTATTGTCATTTGGGTCATAATTGAATGAAAACTACATCCCTACATGTGAGAATCAGTAATGGTAAGTTTACGGTGTGCTATATAGACAATGTGCTTACCAGCCACATGACATAATCATCTATCCCCACAGGGTGTCTGGCAGCAGATGTCATCCAGAAGCCACAACTCCACGTCGCTCATCGTTTGGACAATATCACACTAAACTGTCAACATGATGACAGCACCTACTACACAAAATATTGGTACCAACAGAAGATGGGGAAAGAACTCGTACTTATGGGATATACAGTCAATGATGCAGTAACAATGGAGCCGGAGTTCAATGATAGAAAAGTGAAAATTCAGCCCAATGGCAACAAAATCAGTGACCTGACCATCTACTCTGCTTCTATCCAAGACAGCGGCGTGTATTTCTGTGCCAGCAGCATCCACAGCGAGAAAATCATAGAGAAACTGTGTGTAGAAGTAAGAGACAAAGAAAGCAGATAATATAATGAACGGTTATAATGTACAGCTGTGTGTGGTCAACTCTTCCTTCCTGTAATACACAATGTTATCTCATATCCGCTTAGTATTAGCTCCCAGATACAATTAGAAAAATATGGCTGATTTCTTGCAAGAACAGCATCACCTTTGTCTGCAGGCTTTGTGAAGTATTGCAGTTCAGCTGCATTTTCTTCAATGCTGTTTAGCTATACCAGCTGGCATGGTCCAGCACTTCTATGTTAGGTTTCTTACTAGCTCAGAGCTCAGAATTGCCACTAAAGTGAGGGAAGTGAATTGATTGGCAAGATGCATTGATAGAATTAGAATCAGACTTTTTTCAGCTTTTTCAACCATTTTTCAGATGTGAAAAATAGCAAAAAAAGGAGGAGCTAAAAACTCCCCCAAAAATGTATTATAAAATGTACTCACAGCAAAAAAGGGCAACCAGTCCAGTTAGCCCAGGCCAACACATCTAATGCACAAACAGGATGCAGACAAGCCTCTCAACATGATGGACACTTCACAGGTGCAAGGTAAATTGCACACCAGTGGCGCGCATAGGGCACTGTTCACACTTGTATGCGCATGGTGTCCAGCCAGCAACCTATTACCACGCCCTTACTATTAGATTAGGCGGGTTACCCGGACACTACTCACTGCAGCACGCAAGGGACAGAAATTCCACTATGCACGGCCGTATTAAGAGGCCCGGCTGCACCCCGCATAGTCAAAGTGCAAAAAATACATATAAAATATATGTGAGGTATTAGTTTGTAAATTGGCCAATGTACGTAAGCCCACAATCCTCATCACGGATCCTCACGTTTGCGGGTCCCTACACTGATAAATATCAAAAATAGCAACAAAAAGAGGAGCTAAAAACTCCCCCAAAAATGTATTATAAAATGTACTCACAGCAAAAAAGGGCAACCAGTCCAGTTAGCCCAGGCCAACACATCTAATGCACAAACAGGATGCAGACAAGCCTCTCAACATGATGGACACTTCACAGGTGCAAGGTAAATTGCACACCAGTGGCGCGCATAGGGCACTGTTCACACTTGTATGCGCATGGTGTCCAGCCAGCAACCTATTACCACGCCCTTACTATTAGATTAGGCGGGTTACCCGGACACTACTCACTGCAGCACGCAAGGGACAGAAATTCCACTATGCACGGCCGTATTAAGAGGCCCGGCTGCACCCCGCACAGTCAAAGTGCAAAAAATACATATAAAATATATGTGAGGTATTAGTTTGTAAATTGGCCAATGTACGTAAGCCCACAATCCTCATCACGGATCCTCACGTTTGCGGGTCCCTACACTGATAAATATCAAAAATAGCAACAAAAAGAGGAGCTAAAAACTCCCCCAAAAATGTATTATAAAATGTACTCACAGCAAAAAAGGGCAACCAGTCCAGTTAGCCCAGGCCAACACATCTAATGCACAAACAGGATGCAGATGCTTGTCTGCATCCTGTTTGTGCATTAGATGTGTTGGCCTGGGCTAACTGGACTGGTTGCCCTTTTTTGCTGTGAGTACATTTTTCAGATGTGCTATAATGTTCCCAACCTAAATATAGTATGTAGACGCCAGGACAACCTGTTGATGTTGATTAGAAGTGGGTTCGGCCAAGTAGCACCTAAGAGGTGTCTAATTCACGAAGGCTACTGTCAATTGGTAAAACAGTGGACTCATGACCAACTGACATTACTAAAGATCGAGAAAAGGTTACCATCACTCAGAGAGCATGACACTTGATATAATGGCAGAAAAAGCTTAATTTGACATCTAACTTGACATAGCATGTGCCTGTCCCCAACCCTTAGTAATATAACCACCTACAAAATATCAGAGATATGACTACATTTTTTAGTGCACGCAAAAAGATTGACAGCACTCCCAAATTTGCAGTCTGAATAGGTGCATAACTGAACATGACATATAGTAACGAAAAAAGACAGCTGCACCATGAATGTGACAATATAGACATGCACTACTCCTAAAGGAAATCTAAGAAAAAAAAATTGAGATATTTAGCATACTAAAATGGCCATTTCTATATTTGCCCAGTAGCCATGTCAAGGCATATCTCATATTACTGGTAACCTACACTGAACTGAAGCCTCTCTCTGGGTTAAAACGTCCATGTGCCACAGCCACAGGTGACTTTATTCTTTATAGCAGGTTTCTAGGAGGTTTATAAACCAGAGAGAGGCTTCAGTTCAGTGTAGATTCCAAGTAATAGGAGATATACCATGACGTGGATATGGGGCAGATTTACCAATGGCCATTTTTGCCATATGCTAAATAGCTCAATATTTTTTAGATTTCCTTTAGCAGTAATATATATCTATATTCTTACATTCATGGTTTGTATGTTTTAGCATTTCAGAATGTCTTTTTTCGTTACATTTTTTAGTGCAGCAGGATAGGTAGATTCCAAATTTTTCCCATCTGCCTCTTCTCAAAAATGTGGTCAAATGGTACAGAATGAAAAATAAGTTCTCACTCCTCCAAAAATCTTATCCCATCATGAATTATAGAATGCATAGTTTAGAGATTTCAGAAGTCGTTGTCTCCCTTCTTATAGTTAAATGATTGAGTATCGACCAATGAGCTGTGGCGATGTCACTCAGATGTGATGTCACTTGGCTCCTCACAACCATCTGCATTCTGAACTGCGTCGTGTCACTGCCGACTCCAGGAGATGACAATTATTCTACAGTTTCTCATTCTTCTCTGCTGGTCATGGAGTAAGTAGAAAAAATTAAAGAAATGAACCTTACGAATTATATATCAGAAGCTGAATGTATGTAAGACTTTTCTAGATCTGTTGCAGTCTAATATCAGACCACTGTGGCCACTCACTCTGGGGTCTCGGCACTAAAGCTTGCACTTTTATCTAATATGATCCATTATTCATTAGGTTTGATTTCATACCAGCTCCCTAATACATGATGTAGAATCCTGGGTGTAATTGTCCACTCTGAATCCCTCCCGAATGCTCCCACAGCATTAGTTACAATGTTTTTAACGGGTCTAAAAAGTTAATAAACCCAGTTCATTTTCAAAATAGTAGGCATGTTTGATTAATATAGTTTATAAATAAAAATTGTCAAGTTGCATCAATGTGTTACGTTACATAGACGACATCCAGTCCACAGCTATAACCTGGTACCTTTACTCTGCAGCGTGCCAGGCAGAAGATGTTCTCCAGAAACCGAAATTCCATCCTGCTCGTCCTATGGACAATGTGGCACTGACCTGTGTACATGATAAATCCGGCTACAACACAAAGTATTGGTACAAACATCAGAAAGGGCAGGGACTTGTGCTTATCGGATACACTGTCTATAGTGAAGTGACCATGGAGAATGAGTTCAAGGATGGAATAATTATCAAGCCCAATGGCACCAGCATCAGTCACCTGAATATCTCTAAAGTTACTGCACAAGACAGCGCTGTGTATTTCTGTGCCAGCAGCATCCACAGCGAGCTAAGGATATGGAGAGAATGTGCAAAACTGAGACGCCAAGCCCCCTCCACATGGCATGACTGTTACTAGTGTGGAAGTTATGGTGGAGATAATGCCTGATAAGTAACCGGTGTAACCCCAGATGTGTCAGATCTCGTCTTTGTGATGCGATTTAATGACAGATTATATATGACAGGTTAGAACAAACAATCTTCTAACATGTCTATTCTAAGCCATCTTAAAGTTGGGACTATGTGGTGAGTTTGGCTGCGATGCAAGTCCCCCTGACCAAGTACTGAGCCACTCCTACAATGATCCACATTGCAAATGAATATGACCGCAACATGCAACTTACAAAAATTAGTGATGAGCGAGCGTGATCGGCACTGCCTGTTACTCGATCGAGCATTAGGGTGCTCAGGTATGCTTGTTACTCGATTGAGCATCGAGGTGTTTCGGCACACTGATTACTTGATCAAGCATCAAAGTGCTCGGGTACTCTCATTACTCGATTGAGCATCGGGGTGCTCGGGTACTCTCATAACTCGAACAAGCATTGGGTGCTTGGCTACTCTCATTACTTAATCAAGCATCATGGTGCTTGGGTACTCTCATTACTCGAATGAGCATTGGGTGCTCGGGTACTCTCATTACTCGATCGAGCATTGCGGTGCTTGGGTACTCTCAATCGAGTAGCGAGTAGCAGGGTGCTCGGGAATACTTGTTATGTGTTCACATATCAGGGTGTTTGGGCACACTGATTACTCGATCGAGCTTGAAAGAGCTTGGGTACTCTCATTATACGATCAAGCATTGGGGTGCTCGGGTACTCTCATTAGTCGATCGAGCATCGAGGTGCTTGTGCACTCTCGTTACTTGATCAATTATTAGGGTGCTCGGGCACGCTTTTTACTCAATCGAGCATTGGGATGTTCGGATACACTGATTACACGATCGAGCATCGGGGTGTTCGGGTACTCTCATTGCCTGATCAAGCATCGGGGTGGTTGGGTACTCTTATTACTGAAAAAAGCATCGGGTGCTTGGGTACTCTCATTACTTGATCGAGCATCAGGGTGTTCGGGCACACTCGTTACTTGATCAAGTATTGTGGTTGCTCATGGTCCATGCTCAAGAGCTCTCTCTCCTCCATACGGAAAAATGCTTGAGTTTCCCAATGACTTCCATTATGCTTGATACTCGAGTCGAGCCTGTCCAAGCATCCGACATGCTCGATTCGAGCACCGAGACCGCAAGCATTTTAGTGCTCGCTCATCACTAATCCAAATGTCCAGTTTTGCCATCATACTGTAACATCAATCTTCATCTCTGGGCTGTGGCATCAGTAACAGAGAAATATCTTCATAGCAATGACTAAAATCATTACAGTTACAGATTTGGCCACCATTTCAGTAGAGTCTGGCGTTGGCTTTCTCTATATACCCTTTCCATTACTCTTAGGTTCATTCCTTCCCGGCTTATTTCCTGGAGAGGAGAATCCCTCACAGGTTCTCATCCTCAAAGGGGATGAGATGACCCAGAGCTGAGTGTTCTCTCTCTAGTAAACATATAGCAGTCTCATGGTTTACTTTGGGCTCCAGAATGGATTTCCATGATGAACCACATGATGGGAACAGAGCTATATACGAGGACCACAATCATAGAGGAGATCAGTGAAAAAACGGCACAACTACCAATAAAGTGGAAATGCCTCTGGTAACCACTTCTGTCTCCTTTGAAGCCAATGTGTCTATTTGCTGACTATTCCATGTGTCGACCCAGTATAAATGACAGTGTAGAGTCAACTGGCACATATCATAGTGACCAATCTTGAGGAAAACCCTTGGCCATCCTACATGACTTCCATATGGCTTAGCAAATGACCTGCAGAGTCAGGTGTCCCTCCCCACTGGTGGGTAATGGTGTGATGTCATGACTCGCCCGCCCCAGGGCCTTAGGTGACTCGGTGTCGGGCCGGACTAGTCCGGGGTAGTCAGCAGGTTTTATCTGTGGACCGGTAGTTGACCCCATTCTTACCCGGGATTGGATACCACACCTCTGGCTGAGGTGCAATAACTCTGTGGTGACGGAAGCCTCAGGGGCGCCACACTCAGTTTCCATGTAAAAGTCAATGACATCACAACACATTTATTGTCACACTGCTCCAAGCTCTAAATGGTCTGATCACCACTGTTTATAGGTATTTAGCTAAAAAACAATTTCAGGCATATACAGTATATCACCAGAAGAGAAGACATAGATACAGTGTACATGTGAATCTGATTACGTGGGTTATATGATGCACACTAAAATGCACACGTGTTAACTTATGTAAAATAAGGTTTTTACTTAAGATTACTACACCTAACCCACCCAGTTCTTGTACAGACTAGAAGTCCCAGCTGCATAGTCTTTAAAAGCCCCTGCACAGACTGAAACAACCCTAACTGGATAACTCAGAGGACCAATTGGACCAATTGTTCAATAAGCAGACCTCAAGGTTTCCACATTCCTTCTTAAGAAACCAGGGGAAGGTGCAGGTTAAAATAAGAAAAACCAAAAATAATAATGAATCAGTAGAAATACAAAACCAACAGGCTACTGTAGTTCCAAGCAGGGTCCACTTTAGAAATATCAACAGCGGGAAATGGAAGCCCACGGAGGGCTTAAAGAATTACATCCGCCGGGTGATAGGGAAGACCAAATCACATAATAGGAAAACTTGTTGGCAGAAAGTCAATGAATACAACATGTGTGAACAGAGAGACAAATTGTTCAGAACCTGGACAACAACCGAACCTGTGGTTCAGTGGAAAGGGAAAAGGACCACACATTTGAGGCTTGACAGTCTCTTGTGGATGTGTCTCTACTATTAATAAAGGGTAGATGTGATGTCTGTGTTTCCTGTGTGCTGATGTCTATTATGTTTTAGAGCACCTTCATTCCTGGACTGATTTCGCCACCTGAAGTCCATGAAAGATTATATACTTTCCTCCCTATCTACAACCTAAGTGATCTGCCCTCCCTAATACCTTGAATGCTTTCCCTCCTCTCTGATCTACCTGTAAACTCTCTCATTTTCTCTGATGCTACATGTCCTTTTGAGAGATGGAGGGGGATATCAAAGAGAACCTCAGAGAAAAGATCAGGAGCTGGGACAGATTTATATCAGATATGCAGACCAGTTAATTAGAGAAGGACAGACAGACGCTCCGCAGCAGCAATATGGAAGGAAATAGTGATGCAGATTATTTAGAAAGTTGCCTCATTTTGCACTTTTCAAGCACATGAAGATGATGCCACCCCCTGGTTACTGGTCACTTATTGGTGGAGACAAAAGGCTTAATTTACCCTGGTGAATCAGTTAGGTACTTGATTGGTCTGAACTCCACGTAGAAGGGAAGATTTGTTGCTGGATATAAAGGCAGTGAACAACTATTATGCTGGGGTGTTACGTCACCACCGGAGTCCGCTCCAGCGACTTCTGCTCCGATCGCCAGGTGACGCCGTGTTCCTGCTGTGGATGGTGCTGGTGATGGGAGAGGAGTCGATGCCAGCGGCTCCGGTGGGCGCAAGCTCCGATCATCCACTGGGCTGGGTTGTCTTGGGATCTGCAGTACCACTGGCTGACTGTGGATGGCGTGTGTCTTCCAGCTGGAGTTGCCAGCGTTCAACTGCAGCCAATGGGAAGACACCACACCCTTTTTAGTTCCCCTCCTGTCTGCTGACCTCTGCCAGACATAGTTCTGATTTCCTGGCTCCTGATCCACCGTATTCTGTTTTGTGATTCCTGTGTGCTGACTTCTGCGTGTTTTCTTACTACCCTTCTGCCTGCTGTTTTGTACCTCGCTGCCCGATCCGGATTTGACCTCTGCTACGTTTTCTCATTACGTCCTTGTCTGCCGATTCTGTCCCTGTTCCGCAATTCCTGGTTTGACCCTGCCTGATGACTACTCTCATCGGACTGCAGCCTTCCACAGGTAGTGATCTCCAGGGCCCTGTGTAATTCCAAATCCCTGTATAGGGGTTAAAGGGTTTCAGGGTTCTGGGGGTCCTGCTTGGTGAGGGCCTTCCCTCTAGCCTGTCCATTACATCCCACCTGAGTCTGTTGATCCAGGCAGGTATTACATGGGGTCACCTATCCTTTTACATACTGTTCTTCCTATAAAGTGCCAATCATCTAATAATGAATATAAAAAAATATATATTTTTAACCCCCATAATTTATTCTGTTCTGCCTTATCTGTCCTCAAAATATGGATTGAGCATTTTTACATAAAATCATATTCAGAGAGATTACCGTATATTTAATGTTCTTTTTATATATCTGTAGTTTTTAGTTGTGGCTTTATCTCTTTTTTAAATTTCTTTAGTAGCTAACTTCTTTTATTGTTTCCTTTTTGCAGTTTACATTCCTCTGCAGCATCACTATATGATCTCTAGATGGCGCTCACTCACCGTCTGCTCTTAGTCCTTTGCGTTTAGTGATGGGTGAGCGCGCACCATAGCTCGTTACTCCATCGATCCTCGAGTGTCTGAGTTTCCCATTGACTTACATTATACTCAATACTTGAGTGATCTGATGCTCCACCGAGTAGAGAGCACTGGCGAGCACGCTCACCCATCATTAGTTTGCATCTATTTTGGGCACTAATAATGAGCGGGCACTGCCAGGCAGCGTGCGAAAGAGACAATACATAAAAGTTAAAAATATAAAAAAAAAACAAAAAGACTGCACTATCAACCTGTCCTGTTCATTCTCTGTTAGAGCTGGGCGGACTTGCAGAAAACGGGGATCAGTGGGTCCCTGCTAATTTTTCTAAAAATCCACATCCGGTCCGGAATCCGATAACTGTATAAGTCTATGGGTACCAGAATCTCGGGATTAACAATGTCGGTGGAAGGGATGGAGGGATTAGAGCGTGTGCGGTGTACTCATCAAAGTCCTATGTCATGGCGGCCGCTGCTTCCAGGTCACGCATTCATTTCCAGGGCTGCGTGCGTTTTTTTGTTTTTTTTTGTATTCAGTACAAACAGGGAGTGGCCCCCTTCTCAGCGAGCTGGACATTTCATTCTGTGAATCCCCCTGACTGTGTGTGTCCTGTTGGGACCCGGTCGCTCTCAGCCCTTAGCCACATTGAGGCCTATTTTAGACCCATGGTAAGGTTTTAATATTAGAGAGTGTAGGTACTATCCCAACTGGGTACACCTTGGCGTTGGTGGGATAGCTTTATGCTTTTTTTGATCAAAAACAGTGTTTACTAAGTACCCTATGTTTATATGCACTAGGCTTTTATTTAGTTACAGCAGGGTATGTTTTCACAATTTTTTTCCTTGGTTTCTCTGTGCGTGTCTAGACAGTGCATTAAAAATATAGGTATAGTTAGGTCCAGAAATATTTGGACAGTGACACAAGTTTTGTTATTTTAGCTGTAAACAAAAACATGTTCAGAAATACAATTATATATATAACATGGGCTGAAAGTGCACACTCGCAGCTGCAATATGAGAGTTTTCACATCCAAATCGGAGAAAGGGTTTAGGAATCATAGCTCTGTAATGCATAGCCTCCTCTTTTTCAAGGGACCAAAAGTAATTGGACAAGGGACTCTAAGGGCTGCAATTAACTCTGAAGGCGTCTCCCTCGTTAACCTGTAATCAATGAAGTAGTTAAAAGGTCTGGGGTTGATTACAGGTGTGTGGTTTTGCATTTGGAAGCTGTTGCTGTGACCAGACAACATGCGGTCTAAGGAACTCTCAATTGAGGTGAAGCAGAACATCCTGAGGCTGAAAAAAAAGAAAAAATCCATCAGAGAGATAGCAGACATGCTTGGAGTAGCAAAATCAACAGTCGGGTACATTCTGAGGAAAAAGGAATTGACTGGTGAGCTTGGGAACTCAAAAAGGCCTGGGCGTCCACGGATGACAACAGTGGTGGATGATCGCCGCATACTTTCTTTGGTGAAGAAGAACCCGTTCACAACATCAACTGAAGTCCAGAACACTCTCAGTGAAGTAGGTGTATCTGTCTCTAAGTCACCAGTAAAGAGAAGACTCCATGAAAGTAAATACAAAGAGTTCACATCTAGATGCAAACCATTCATCAATTCCAAAAATAGACAGGCCAGAGTTACATTTGCTAAAAAACACCTCATGAAGCCAGCTCAGTTCTGGAAAAGTATTCTATGGACAGATGAGACAAAGATCAACCTGTACCAGAATGATGGGAAGAAAAAAGTTTGGAGAAGAAAGGGAACGGCACATGATCCAAGGCACACCACATCCTCTGTAAAACATGGTGGAGGCAACGTGATGGCATGGGCATGCATGGCTTTCAATGGCACTGGGTCACTTGTGTTTATTGATGACATAACAGCAGACAAGAGTAGCCGGCTGAATTCTGAAGTGTACCGGGATATACTTTCAGCCCAGATTCAGCCAAATGCCGCAAAGTTGATCAGACGGCGCTTCATAGTACAGATGGACAATGACCCCAAGCATACAGCCAAAGCTACCCAGGAGTTCATGAGTGCAAAAAAGTGGAACATTCTGCAATGGCCAAGTCAATCACCAGATCTTAACCCAATTGAGCATGCATTTCACTTGCTCAAATCCAGACTTAAGACGGAAAGACCCACAAACAAGCAAGACCTGAAGGCTGCGGCTGTAAAGGCCTGGCAAAGCATTAAGAAGGAGGAAACCCAGCGTTTGGTGATGTCCATGGGTTCCAGACTTAAGGCCGTGATTGCCTCCAAAGGATTCGCAACAAAATATTGAAAATAAAAATTTTTTTTTGGGTTTGGTTTATTTGTCCAATTACTTTTGACCTCCTAAAATGTGGAGTGTTTGTAAAGAAATGTGACAATTCCTACAATTTCTATCAGATATTTTTGTTCAAACCTTCAAATTAAACGTTACAATCTGCACTTGAATTCTGTTGTAGAGGTTTCATTTCAAATCCAATGTGGTGGCATGCAGAGCCCAACTCGCGAAAATTGTGTCACTGTCCAAAGATTTCTGGACCTAACTGTAGATACTAGAATGTACGGGCTAATTCCAGGTATGACGTAATTTGTCACATGATGGAGAGGCGTGTTCAAAATGCAGCTCAGGATGAGCTGCACCCGCCATGTCTCCTCCTCTGCTCATCCTGAACCCTCCTAGTTCATGATTTATGAAACAGGAAGCTCAGGATGAGCTGCACCCGCCATGTCTCCTCCTCTGCTCATCCTGAACCCTCCTAGTTCATGATTTATGAAACAGGAAGCTCAGGATGAGCTGCACCCGCCATGTCTCCTCCTCTGCTCATCCTGAACCCTCCTAGTTCATGATTTATGAAACAGGAAGTTCAGGATGAGCTGCACCCGCCATGTCTCCTCCTCTGCTCATCCTGAGCCCTCCTGGTTCGTGATTTATGAAACAGGAAGTTCAGGATGAGCTGCACCCGCCATGTCTCCTCCTCTGCTCATCCTGAACCCTCCTAGTTCATGATTTATGAAACAGGAAGCTCAGGATGAGCTGCACCCGCCATGTCTCCTCCTCTGCTCATCCTGAACCCTCCTAGTTCATGATTTATGAAACAGGAAGCTCAGGATGAGGTGCACCCGCCATGTCTCCTCCTCTGCTCATCCTGAACCCTCCTAGTTCATGATTTATGAAACAGGAAGCTCAGGATGAGCTGCACTCGCAGTCTCCTCCTCTGCTCATCCTGAGCCCTCCTGGTTCGTGAATCATGAATCAACAGGCTCAGGATGAGCTTCGCCTGTGATGTCTCCTCCTCTGCTCATCCTGAGCCCTGTCAGCAGACAGAAGGGGCATTAAAAAGGGTGTGGTGTCTTCTCATTGGCTGTAGCAGAATGATGGTAGTTCAGCTGGGAGACACACACTACTTACAGTCAGCCAGCGGTACTGCAGATCCCAAGATAACCCAGACCAGTGGATGAGCGGAGCCTGCGCCCACCAGTGCCGCTGCCATCGACTCCTCTCCCATCACCAGCACCATCCACGGCAGGAACACGGCGTCACCTGGCAATCGGAGTAGAAGTCGATGGAGTGGATTCCGGTGGTGACATAACACCTGGTTCATGATTCATGAAGCAGGAGGCCCAGGATGAGCTGCGCCCGCGATATCTCTTCTGCTCATCCTGAGCCCTCCTGGTTCATGAATTATGATTCTGACCCGCAGACAGCGCCTGTAATTGGTTGCAGGCAGACGCTGTCACACAGGCTGGGGACGCGTCTGACTTCAACCAATCACAGACGCCAGGCTGGCCGGTGGGTGGGGAAAGCCGTGCATATGTATGAGCAATGATGAGCGGCCCAGGAAGTCAGCGGGAGCAGTTTACAGCTGTGTTGGAGCCTTGGTAAGTATGATGTGCACTTCATTCTTATTTTCTTTTTTTTTTCCTTAATTTTTTTTAATTTCTCGAGTGCCGAATCCGGATCAAACACCCGGAATCCCGGGCCCGGGTCCAGCACCCGGGCACCTTTAAAACCGGTGGATCCCGACTTTTACAGTCCGAGTCCACCCATCACTATTCCCCATTCATTGTGTATGGGGACTGCTGCACTTGGGGTTCTACTGTAGTTACATAGAGAATGAATGGAGGACCAGAATACCCCCGAATATTGCCCTTAGATGCCTCATTCCCTTGTCTATGGCATGTATTCATTGTTTCAGCCTCCATAGTGTCCATAGTGTGATCGCCTTTAGTGTCTTCATCTCACTGGCTTCCTAGTCTGTGATTAATGACAGCAGAGGTGGAGGAGTTTGCTGTCTGTGTGGGGAAAGTGACCTTTACATTTATGTGATGATATTAGTGGGAACCGTGATAGAAACGGCAGGGAAAGTGTCAGGACGTAAATAGAAAGTCACTAACAGAGCAACATAATGGACGAAGCAGGAGCAACAGCAGCACAGAGTATTTATAGAGATGCAGTAAATGAGCATATATTATGACATGAGAGAGGAGCGATGGGAGCTGCAAGTGAATATTAATAGTGGACGGTTCAGAGCAATTTTGTGGTTTTACAGATGAGGAATCAATTTTATTTGTTTCATATTTTTAGGAATATTGGATTCACCTAAAAAAATAAAAAATCCACCGCTCTTTTACACAATGCGGAAGTCTTCTTCAGCCAGAGAAAGCGCACATGACTTCAGATGCTGCCTGGTGCGCTTCCCTATAATGCCTTGCAGCTATCACCTCACATGGTATAGTGTAGCCAATCAGCAGGGACTATCACAGCCAGTATAAAAGCTGAGGCAGGGAATGCAGCAGCCATTGTGTGACTCTGGATAGCGAGAGAATGTGACAGCTCACAGTCTAGTCATAACGAATGGGGAAGAAAGCCATAAAGCACTGAGGAGACTGTGCAGACAGTGTGTGATAGCAGAGAAGATTAGTGTGTGAGGAATAGTGTTACATGTGTCTGTTCATGGCATTTATAGGCTTTGGAGAATCTTCCATTCACTGCAAATTGAAAAGTTATTTGGAGCAAGTGAATACAATTTTGAAAAGATTCTCTCATCTATTAATTAGCTAAAGAAAAAATATCATCTGAGGTTGTCATCTCACACAGCTCTGGGCAATATCATGATGATGTGTTATCTGGGGGTTTACATGGGACTGCAGGTAACATCTACTTTACTAGAGAAGTGTAAAATTGAGATAAATAAAAAATTCAGCTCTGCTACATCAAAATATACCCAATATACTGTATATAGCAGAGGCGGGAGGTGCGGTCCTCTCCTCCACAACTTCTGGTTTAACTTACTGGATACACAGACAGGAGATATGAGGAGCTATAGATCCACATATGATGATGTCACTATAGATAGATCCACATGACAATGATGTCATTACAGATATACACATGATGATGATGTCACTATATATACTGTAGATCCACATGATGATGTCATAACTTATAGATCAATATGATGATGTCACTGCATATAGATCCACACATGATAATATCACTACATATATACATGTGATGTCACTATATGTGGATCCACACATGATATCACTATATATATGTATATATATATATATATATATATATATATATATATATATATATGCATGCATATGTATATATATATATATATATGTATATATATACATGGTGTATATATATATATATATATATATACATACAGTATATATATATATATATATATACTGTATGTATATATGTATATATATATATATACACCATGTATATATATATATATATATATATACAGTTAGGTCCAGAAATCTTTGGACAGTGACACAATTTTGGCGAGTTGGGCTCTGCATGCCACCACATTGGATTTGAAATGAAACCTCTACAACAGAATTCAAGTGCAGATTGTAACGTTTAATTTGAAGGTTTGAACAAAAATATCTGATAGAAATTGTAGGAATTGTCACATTTCTTTACAAACACTCCACATTTTAGGAGGTCAAAAGTAATTGGACAAATAAACCAAACCCAAACAAAATATTTTTATTTTCAATATTTTGTTGCGAATCCTTTGGAGGCAATCACTGCCTTAAGTCTGGAACCCATGGACATCACCAAACGCTGGGTTTCCTCCTTCTTAATGCTTTGCCAGGCCTTTACAGCCGCAGCCTTCAGGTCTTGCTTGTTTGTGGGTCTTTCCGTCTTAAGTCTGGATTTGAGCAAGTGAAATGCATGCTCAATTGGGTTAAGATCTGGTGATTGACTTGGCCATTGCAGAATGTTCCACTTTTTTGCACTCATGAACTCCTGGGTAGCTTTGGCTGTATGCTTGGGGTCATTGTCCATCTGTACTATGAAGCGCCGTCCGATCAACTTTGCGGCATTTGGCTGAATCTGGGCTGAAAGTATATCCCGGTACACTTCAGAATTCATCCGGCTACTCTTCTTGTCTGCTGTTATGTCATCAATAAACACAAGTGACCCAGTGCCATTGAAAGCCATGCATGCCCATGCCATCACGTTGCCTCCACCATGTTTTACAGAGGATGTGGTGTGCCTTGGATCATGTGCCGTTCCCTTTCTTCTCCACACTTTTTTCTTCCCATCATTCTGGTACAGGTTGATCTTGGTCTCATCTGTCCATAGAATACTTTTCCAGAACTGAGCTGGCTTCATGAGGTGTTTTTCAGCAAATGTAACTCTGGCCTGTCTATTTTTGGAATTGATGAATGGTTTGCATCTAGATGTGAACCCTTTGTATTTACTTTCATGGAGTCTTCTCTTTACTGGTGACTTAGAGACAGATACACCTACTTCACTGAGAGTGTTCTGGACTTCAGTTGATGTTGTGAACGGGTTCTTCTTCACCAAAGAAAGTATGCGGCGATCATCCACCACTGTTGTCATCCGTGGACGCCCAGGCCTTTTTGAGTTCCCAAGCTCACCAGTCAATTCCTTTTTTCTCAGAATGTACCCGACTGTTGATTTTGCTACTCCAAGCATGTCTGCTATCTCTCTGATGGATTTTTTTCTTTTTTTTCAGCCTCAGGATGTTCTGCTTCACCTCAATTGAGAGTTCCTTAGACCGCATGTTGTCTGGTCACAGCAACAGCTTCCAAATGCAAAACCACACACCTGTAATCAACCCCAGACCTTTTAACTACTTCATTGATTACAGGTTAACGAGGGAGACGCCTTTAGAGTTAATTGCAGCCCTTAGAGTCCCTTGTCTAATTACTTTTGGTCCCTTGAAAAAGAGGAGGCTATGCATTACAGAGCTATGATTCCTAAACCCTTTCTCCAATTTGGATGTGAAAACTCTCATATTGCAGCTGGGAGTGTGCACTTTCAGCCCATATTATATATAGAATTGTATTTCTGAACATGTTTTTGTAAACAGCTAAAATAACAAAACTTGTGTCACTGTCCAAAAATTTCTGGACCTAACTGTATATATATATATATATATATATATATATATATATATATACTGTGTATATATATATATATATATATATATATATATATATATACATACTGCATATATATATACTATGTATATGTATATATATATATATACACACTGTATATATGTACATACTGTGTATATATATATATATATATATATACATATGATGATGTCACTGCATAAAGCTCTATATATGATGATGTCACTAAATATAGATCCCCATATAATGATATCAGTGCATATATACCCATAATAGTGATGTCACTAAATATAGATCCTCATATGATAAGGTTACAAATTATAAATCAATATGATGATGTCACTACATATGGATCCTGATACAATGATGTCACTGCATATAGATCCTCATATGATGATGTCGCTGCATATACACACACATGATGATATCACTGTATACACACACACATGATGAAATCACTGTATATACACACACATGATGATGATGTCACTGCATATATACACATGATGATGATGTCACTGCATATACACACACATGATGATGATGTCACTGCATATACACATGATGATGATGTCACTACTGTCACGCTCCTCGGCTCCCCTGTCACGCTCCCCGGCTCCCCTGTCACGCTGCCCGGCTCCCCTGTCACGCTCCCCGGCTCCCCTGCCACGCTCTCCGGCTCCCCTGCCACGCTCCCCGGCTCCCCTGCCATGCTCCCCGGCTCCCCTGTCACGCTCCCCGGCTCCCCTGCCACGCTCTCCGGCTCCCCTGCCACGCTCCCCGGCTCCCCTGCCATGCTCCCCGGCTCCCCGGCTCCCCTGTCACGCTCCCCGGCTCCCCTGCCACGCTCTCCGGCTCCCCTGCCACGCTCCCTGGCTCCCCTGCCACGCTCCCCGGCTCCTCTGCCAGGCGTCCCCGGTCATTGACCCTCTCTTAAAGGGCCAGCGTCCTCCAACAGGATATTGAAGATTCAGGTGCAGGGTATATAGGGGGTTCCTTTCCAAGTGGGCGGGGCCTGTTCTTCATGTTTTGCTAAGCTAGGAGTCATGTCTCCTTGTGTCTTGTGGTATACTTACCTATCTCTCTCGTAGAGCCGCTCCTGCCTCGCCAACCGGTCCTGACGATACCCGAACCCCGAACGGTGACTGTCTGCCATCCCGTTAGTTCATACCATCTCCGATCCCTGTGGTGACCCATCTTCTCGCTCCGTTGGTTCCGGACTCTGCCTGACGTCATCTCGGCCTCCGAACCTGAGCTCCGTCACCCGGACTACCTTCAGAGACCCCGTGGTCCCAGGGACTTCTTCACTCCACTCCTCTGAACGGACTGTCCTGCTACCCGTAGTGCTCCGGCTACCGGGCACCTTGCCCTCGGTGAGGTGTTCAGCACAGTAGATCCACCTCCTGGGTCTGCCCGTCCACCTGGCCCTAACAGTAAGAACAGGCCATGGATCCCGCCGAAGCACTAGCGACCCAGCTGGGCACCTTGCAGCAGGAACTCGTACGACAGCGCGAGACCCAGTCCCGCATGCTGGCCTTCATGTCCTCGGTGGATACCCGCCTGAACCAGCTGCAAGCAACTGCCACGTCCCTGGCATCTCAGGCTACTACTGCACAGTCCACGGCCACGGTTCCCGTGGTGGCTACCTCGGAAGCTTCTAAACTCCGCTTGGCCTCTCCACCCCATTATGCCGGAGATCCCAAGACCTGCAGAGGATTCTTAAACCAGTGCTCCCTCCACTTTAAGCTGCTTCCGCACCTGTTTGCCTCCGACCAAGCCAAGGTGGCGTTTGTGATGTCCCATCTAGAGGGTGAGGCACTGGTCTGGATGAACCCCTTGTGGGAAAAGGAGAACCCTGTAACCACTAACATCCAGGACTTCCTGCAGGCGTTTAGAACCACCTTTGACGAACCCGGACGTGCCGCCGCATCCGCTTCATCACTCCTCAGGCTACGTCAGGGGACCATGACGGTGGGGCAGTATGCCATCCGCTTTCGCACCTTGGCCCTCACCGCCGCCTTCTGGGAAGGACTCTCCAGTCGTATTAAGGACGAGCTGGCAGGCCGCGATGTTCCTTCCACACTGGATGCCCTAATTGCACTAGCCACCCGCGTGGACCTCAGATTCCAGGAACGATCCAAAGAGGTGTCCCGCGAGAGACGTCCAATACGGCATTCCTCTCCTCCACAGAAGCCCGTCGTACCTCAGTCGGCATCGTCTGGCGTCTCTGTCCATGAACCCATGCAGATTGATCGTCTGAGGCAGTCCGACCAACGCCGAGCAGAACGGCTCGCTAAGGGTCTCTGCTTCTACTGCGGAGATGGCACACACCTGCTACGTTCCTGTCCAGAGAGGCCGGGAAACTCCAAAGCCTAGGGTTGGTAGGAGAGGCCACCCTAGGTGCTGGGACTCTCTCAGACCCGGTTACGTGGACTGTGCAAGTGACAACGGGAGAGACGCGGTTCACGGCCGAGGCGTACCTCGATTCCGGGGCAGCAGGCAATTTCATCCAGCAGGCCACGGTGGACAAGTACCAGGTGCCTGTTACTCCACTCGACAAACCCCTCGTGATTGCCTCTGTAGATGGGAGACCGCTCTCTGACACCATCTCGTGGATCACCAAGCCGGTGGAACTACGTATCGGTGCCCTGCACACCGAGAACATCACTCTCTACGTCCTCCCGCACATGTCTCATCAAATCCTGCTGGGACTCCCCTGGTTACGGACACACGAACCGTCAGTCAGCTGGCGTACTGGTGAAATCACCCGATGGGGCTCCTCTTGCCATGAGAACTGCCTGAAGACCATACAGCCCATCCGACGACCTCCGGTTCCGGAGTCCCTACCGGGACTGCCCTCGGCCTATTGGTCCTTCGCGGACGTCTTTGATAAAAAGGAGTCAGAGGTACTGCCGCCACATCGTCCTTACGACTGTGCCATCGACCTACTCCCGGGAACTACACCACCTCGAGGACGGATATATCCTCTGTCCCCTGCTGAAACAAGGGACATGTCTGCCTACATCACGGAGAACCTGGAAAGGGGATTCATTCGGAGATCCTCCTCTCCTGCTGGAGCAGGCTTCTTCTTCGCTAGAAGAAAGAGGGCGACCTGTGCCCATGCATTGACTACCGGGGATTGAACCAAATCACCGTGAAAAATAAATACCCCCTGCCGCTCATCCCCGAATTGTTTGATCGGCTTAGAGGAGCTCGTGTGTTTACCAAGTTGGATCTTCGGGGTGCCTACAACCTGGTCCGCATCCGCTCTGGGGACGAATGGAAGACCGCATTCAATACTCGCGATGGGCACTATGAATACTGTGTGATGCCCTTCGGCCTGTGTAACGCACCAGCAGTCTTTCAAGAATTGGTGAACGATGTGTTCCGGGACCTTCTCTACGTCTGTGTGGTGGTGTATCTTGATGATATCCTGGTCTTCTCTCCGGACCTCCAGACCCACAGAGAGAACGTGCAGCTGGTACTACAAAGAGTGAGAGAGAATCGTCTGTACGCCAAGTACGAGAAGTGTGTCTTCGAGCAGTCTTCTCTTCCCTTCCTGGGTTACGTAATCTCCGATACCGGTCTGCAGATGGACCCGGAAAAGGTCTCTTCCGTTCTCAACTGGCCCCCTCCTTCCGGACTGAAGGCAATTCAACGGTTTCTTGGATTTGCAAACTATTACCGTCAGTTTATCCCTCACTTCTCTGCCCTGACTGCGCCTCTCTCCGCCTTGACCAAGAAGGGGGCTAATCCAAAGGACTGGTCACCTGCGGCCGACGCCGCGTTTGGCTCCCTGAAACAGGCATTTGCTTCCTCTCCTGTGCTCCACCGTCCTGAGTTAAACCGACAGTTCACCTTGGAGGTGGATGCTTCCTCCTCGGGAGTCGGAGCAGAGCTCATGCAGAAGTCCTCCTCCGGGAAGATGGATACTTGCGGTTTCTACTCCAAGAGCTTCTCAGCGCCTGAACGCAACTACACCATCGGTGACCGAGAGCTATTAGCAGTCAAACTGGCTCTGGAGGAGTGGCGCTACCTTCTGGAGGGAGCAGTGTACCCCGTGATCATTTACACGGACCACAAGAACCTGGAATACCTGCGGTCCGCTCAGCGACTGAACCCACGGCAAGCCAGGTGGTCCTTGTTCTTTGCCAGGTTCGATTTTCAGCTCCATTTTCGACCCGCGGACAAGAATGTGCGAGCAGATGCCTTGTCCAGGTCATTCATACCCATGGAACAGGAGGAGGAGACATCCCAGCCCATCATCTGCCCAAGTAAAATCATTCCGGTGGCCCCTGTCACTCTGGCCCAGATACCGCCCGGGAAGACCTATGTCTCTGAGACTGACAGACAAAAAGTGTTGCACTGGGGCCATGCCTCGAAAACAGCCGGCCATGCTGGTCAGAAGAAAACATGGAGTACAATTGTACGTCACTACTGGTGGCCATCCCTTCGCACGGACGTCGTATCTTTTGTCTCAGCCTGCTCCTCGTGTGCCAGGAACAAGACGCCCAAACACCTGCCATATGGTCGTCTTCTGCCTCTGCCTATACCCTCCGTTCCGTGGCAACACATTGCAATGGACTTTATTACAGACTTGCCCTTGTCCACCGGACACACAGTCATATGGGTCGTGGTGGACCGGTTCTCCAAAATGGCTCATTTCGTCCCTATGGCTGGACTGCCCTCTGCCCAGGAACTCGCTGACGCCTACATACAGCACATCTTCCGGTTGCATGGCTTTCCCTCACACATTGTGTCCGACAGAGGAACTCAGTTTACCTCGCGCTTCTGGAGGGCCCTCTGCAAACATCTGGGAGTGACTCTGGACTTTTCTTCAGCCTACCATCCTCAGTCGAATGGCCAAGTGGAACGAGTCAATCAGATCCTGACCTCCTTCTTACGTCACTACGTTAACGCCCATCACGACGACTGGTCCACGCTTCTTCCTTGGGCTGAATTCTCCCATAACCACCACGTCAGTGAGTCCTCCTCCAGCTCCCCCTTCCATGTCGTTTACGGACTTCAGCCTTCCGTCCCATTACCTGTATCCTCTTCCTCGGATGTCCCTGCTGCTGATGCTGTAGTCCGTGACTACAACAATTTGGGACTCTGTCAAGACGTCTCTTGGACGTGCTTCTCTGCGGATGAAGAGACACGCAGACAAGAGGCGTCTGGATCCCCCGTGTTTCTCTCCAGGAGATCTCGTCTGGCTTGCTTCCAAGTACGTCCGATTGAAGCTTCCATCATACAAGCTGGGTCCTCGTTACATCGGGCCGTTTAAAGTCCTCAGCAAAATAAATGAGGTCTCCTACAAGCTGCAGCTCCCGGCCACGATGAGAATACCCAACTCCTTCCATGTCTCCCTGCTCAAGCCGGTTGTCCTTGGTCCCTTCTCCGCTGTTGCCAGTTCTGCTCCTCCTCCTATTGCTGATGATGACATCTATGCGGTAAGGGATATCGTGGCCATGAAAACCGTACGGGGCCGACAGTTCTTCCTGGTGGACTGGGCAGGGTATGGTCCTGAGGATAGGTCCTGGGAACCCCGGGAGAATGTTGGTACTCCCCTGATACGTGCCTTCCTGTCCCGGTTGCGGGGAGGGGGGCGTGGGGGAGGGGGTACTGTCACGCTCCCCGGCTCCCCTGTCATGCTCCCCGGCTCCCCTGCCACGCTCTCCGGCTCCCGTTGCCACGCTCCCCGGCTCCCCTGCCACGCTCCCCGGCTCCTCTGCCAGGCGTCCACCGCTCCACAGCCTCCATGCCCCATCACCTGCGGTCCCAAGGCAGCCCGGTCCCCGCTCCCGGCGCCCGTCGGCAACTCTGCTCCAGCCCGGCACTCCTGCCTCCTGTGCACCGCTCCCTGCTCTGGCTTCTGGCACCCGGGCCTCATGCATGCGCATTAGGGCGCGCGCGCGGTCATTGACCCTCTCTTAAAGGGCCAGTGCCCTCCAACAGGATATTGAAGAATGAGGTACAGGGTATATAGGGGGATCCTTTCCAAGTGGGTGGGGCCTGTTCTTCGTGTTTGCTAAGCTTGGAGTCAGGTCTCCTTGTGTCTTGTGGTATACTTACCTATCTCTCTCGTACGATACCCGAACCCCGAACCCCGAACGGTGACTGTCTGCCATCCCGTCAGTTCATACCATCTCCGATCCCTGTGGTGACCCATCTTCTCGCTCCGTTGGTTCTGCCTGACGTCATCTCGGCCTCCGAACCTGAGCTCCGTCACCCGGACTACCTTCAGAGACCCCGTGGTCCCAGGGACTTCTTCACTCCACTCCTCTGAACGGACTGTCCTGCTACCCGTAGTGCTCCGGATACCGGGCACCTTGCCCTCGGTGAGGTGTTCAGCCCAGTGGATCCACCTCCTGGGTCTGCCCGTCCACCTGGCCCTAACAACTACATATACACACACATGATGATATCACTGTATACACACACACATGATGATGAAATCACTGTATATACACACACATGATGATGATGTCACTGCATATACACATGATGATGTCACTGCATATATACACATGATGATGATGTCACTGCATATACACATGATGATGATGTCACTGCATATACACATGATGATGATGTCACTGCATATACACATGATGATGATGTCACTGCATATATACACATGATGATGATGTCACTATATATACACACGATGATGATGTCGCTTCCTGGCTTTTCTGCTCGGGCGGTCACTTGTGTCTGCAGCTGCAGAGGATGGGGCTGATCCTGTGTGTGACTCTCTGCTGGTTACAGGGTAAGGATATTTCTGTCATTTGTTACTTATTGATACTTTGTCTATAAATATCAATATATTGATTTATTACATGCTGTGACTGCCTCCTGTATATCTGATTTGCTCTGTATAGGCTGTACGGGGTGCAGCAGAGCTGAATGTGTGTGCTGTTATGTCAGGGAGCTCTGTATAGGCTGTACGGGTGCAGCAGAGCTGAATGTGTGTGCTGTTATGTCAGGGAGCTCTGTATAGGCTGTACGGGTGCCGGAGAGCTGAATGTGTGTGCTGTTATGTCAGGGAGCTCTGTATAGGCTGTACGGGGTGCAGCAGAGCTGAATGTGTGTGCTGTTATGTCAGGGAGCTCTGTATGGGCTATACGGGTGCAGCAGAGCTGAATGTGTGTGCTGTTATGTTAGTGAGCTCTGTATAGGCTGTACGGGTGCAGCAGAGCTGAATGTGTGTGCTGTTATGTCAGGGAGCTCTGTATAGGCTGTACGGGGTGCAGCAGAGCTGAATGTGTGTGCTGTTATGTCAGGGAGCTCTGTATAGGCTGTACGGGGTGCAGCAGAGCTGAATGTGTGTGCTGTTATGTCAGGGAGCTCTGTATAGGCTGTACGGGGTGCAGCAGAGCTGAATGTGTGTGCTGTTATGTCAGGGAGCTCTGTATAGGCTGTACGGGGTGCAGCAGAGCTGAATGTGTGTGCTGTTATGTCAGGGAGCTCTGTATAGGCTGTACGGGTGCAGCAGAGCTGAATGTGTGTGCTGTTATGTCAGGGAGCTCTGTATAGGCTGTACGGGGTGCAGCAGAGCTGAATGTGTGTGCTGTTATGTCAGGGAGCTCTGTATAGGCTGTACGGGGTGCAGCAGAGCTGAATGTGTGTGCTGTTATGTCAGGGAGCTCTGTATAGGCTGTACGGGTGCAGCAGAGCTGAATGTGTGTGCTGTTATGTCAGGGAGCTCTGTATAGGCTGTACGGGTGCAGCAGAGCTGAATGTGTGTGCTGTTATGTCAGGGAGCTCTGTATAGGCTGTACGGGGTGCAGCAGAGCTGAATGTGTGTGCTGTTATGTCAGGGAGCTCTGTATAGGCTGTACGGGTGCAGCAGAGCTGAATGTGTGTGCTGTTATGTCAGGGAGCTCTGTATAGGCTGTACGGGTGCAGCAGAGCTGAATGTGTGTGCTGTTATGTCAGGGAGCTCTGTATAGGCTATACGGGTGCAGCAGAGCTGAATGTGTGTACTGTTATGTCAGGGAGCTCTGTATAGGCTGTACGGGTGCAGCAGAGCTGAATGTGTGTGCTGTTATGTCAGGGAGCTCTGTATAGGCTATACGGGTGCAGCAGAGCTGAATGTGTGTACTGTTATGTCAGGGAGCTCTGTATAGGCTGTACGGGTGCAGCAGAGCTGAATGTGTGTGCTGTTATGTCAGGGAGCTCTGTATAGGCTATACGGGTGCAGCAGAGCTGAATGTGTGTGCTGTTATGTCAGGGAGCTCTGTATAGGCTATACGGGTGCAGCAGAGCTGAATGTGTGTGCTGTTATGTCAGGGAGCTCTGTATAGGCTGTACGGGGTGCAGCAGAGCTGAATGTGTGTGCTGTTATGTCAGGGAGCTCTGTATAGGCTGTACGGGTGCAGCAGAGCTGAATGTGTGTGCTGTTATGTCAGGGAGCTCTGTATAGGCTGTACGGGTGCAGCAGAGCTGAATGTGTGTGCTGTTATGTCAGGGAGCTCTGTATAGGCTATACGGGTGCAGCAGAGCTGAATGTGTGTGCTGTTATGTCAGGGAGCTCTGTATAGGCTATACGGGTGCAGCAGAGCTGAATGTGTGTGATGTTATGTTAGTGAGCTCTGTATAGGCTGTACGGGTGCAGCAGAGCTGAATGTGTGTGCTGTTATGTTAGTGAGCTCTGTATAGGCTGTACGGGTGCAGCAGAGCTGAATGTGTGTGCTGTTATGTTAGTGAGCTCTGTATAGGCTGTACGGGTGCCGCAGAGCTGAATGTGTGTGCTGTTATGTCAGGGAGCTCTGTATAGGCTGTACGGGTGCAGCAGAGCTGAATGTGTGTGCTGTTATGTCAGGGAGCTCTGTATAGGCTATACGGGTGCCGCAGAGCTGAATGTGTGTGCTGTTATGTCAGGGAGCTCTGTATAGGCTGTACGGGGTGCAGCAGAGCTGAATGTGTGTGCTGTTATGTCAGGGAGCTCTGTATAGGCTGTACGGGGTGCAGCAGAGCTGAATGTGTGTGCTATATGTCAGGGAGCTCTGTATGGGCTGTACGGGTGCAGCAGAGCTGAATGTGTGTGCTGTTATGTCAGGGAGCTCTGTATAGGCTGTACGGGTGCAGCAGAGCTGAATGTGTGTGCTGTTATGTCAGGGAGCTCTGTATAGGCTGTACAGGTGCAGCAGAGCTGAATGTGTGTGCTGTTATGTCAGGGAGCTCTGTATAGGCTGTACGGGGTGCAGCAGAGCTGAATGTGTGTGCTGTTATGTCAGGGAGCTCTGTATAGGCTGTACGGGTGCAGCAGAGCTGAATGTGTGTGCTGTTATGTCAGGGAGCTCTGTATAGGCTATACGGGTGCCGCAGAGCTGAATGTGTGTGCTGTTATGTCAGGGAGCTCTGTATAGGCTGTACGGGTGCAGCAGAGCTGAATGTGTGTGCTGTTATGTCAGGGAGCTCTGTATAGGCTGTACGGGGTGCAGCAGAGCTGAATGTGTGTGCTGTTATGTCAGGGAGCTCTGTATAGGCTATACGGGTGCAGCAGAGCTGAATGTGTGTGCTGTTATGTTAGTGAGCTCTGTAGCTTTACCTGCAGTCCTATGGAAAACTCCGCACAGCAAAATCATTCATAGCAGAAAATTGTGCCAAATCACAAACTCAGCTCTGCTGCATCTACTCCTGGTCACTGCTCCATTATATAAGAACTGAATTGGCTGCTGCTGTATTGCCATTTTACATGTTAACATGATGCACGTTTTACCTGCAGTCCTATGTAAATCCAGCAGAACTTTACAATGAGCTGTAGAAGGTGATAATATCAGCTCTGCTACATCTGTAAGTTTGAGTTAGTTTGTGGCTTCCTCGATTGCACCGACCCTGGACCCTGGTGACCGCTCGTCTCTTCCTCCGCAGCCGCCTGGTCGGCCGATGTGCTGCAGACGCCTCCGCTCGTGCTGGCGAGGATCGGGCAGAGCGTCTCCCTGAACTGCTCTCACGCGGACTCCAGCTTTCTGACAAAGTTCTGGTACCGGATGAAGGAAGGAAACATGGATCGGATCGGATATTCCTATAATGCAGGAACAGCGGATATGGAAAAAGAATTTCCCCAGGAGAAGATGGTGATGGTCCCTGATACCCCCCAGAGGACCACCCTGCAGATCCACAGCCTATCCCCCCAGGACAGTGCCACCTACTACTGCGCCAGCAGCACCACAGCGGGGAGAGCGCAGGGAGAGACTGTGCAGAAGAGGAGCAGGATGGGCGGGGGAGGGCAGATGTAGCAGAGCTGAGGCTGCAGCAAGCACAGGGCAGATGTAGCAGAGCTGAGGCTGCAGCAAGCACAGGGCAGATGTAGCAGAGCTGAGGCTGCAGCAAGCACAGGGCAGATGTAGCAGAGCTGAAACTGCACCGAGCACAGGGCAGATGTAGCAGAGCTGAGGCTGCACCAAGCACAGGGCAGATGTAGCAGAGCTGAGGCTGCACCGAGCAAAGGCCAGATGTAGCAGAGCTGAGGCTGCACCGAGCACAGGGCAGATGTAGCAGAGCTGAGGCTGCAGCAAGCACAGGGCAGATGTAGCAGAGCTGAAACTGCACCGAGCACAGGGCAGATGTAGCAGAGCTGAGGCTGCACCAAGCACAGGGCAGATGTAGCAGAGCTGAGGCTGCACCGAGCAAAGGCCAGATGTAGCAGAGCTGAGGCTGCACCGAGCACAGGGCAGATGTAGCAGAGCTGAGCCTGCACCAAGCACAGGGCAGATGTAGCAGAGCTGAGGCTGCAGCAAGCACAGGGCAGATGTAGCAGAGCTGAGGCTGCACCGAGCAGAGGGCAGATGTAGCAGAGCTGAGCCTGCACCGAGCAGAGGGCAGATGTAGCAGAGCTGAGCCTGCACCGAGCACAGGGCAGATGTAGCAGAGCTGAAACTGCACCGAGCACAGGGCAGATGTAGCAGAGCTGAGGCTGCACAAAGCACAGGGCAGATGTAGCAGAGCTGAGGCTGCAGTAAGCACAGGGCAGATGTAGCAGAGCTGAGGCTGCAGCAAGCACAGGGCAGATGTAGCAGAGCTGAAACTGCACCGAGCACAGGGCAGATGTAGCAGAGCTGAGGCTGCACCAAGTACAGGGCAGAAGTAGCAGAGCTGAGGCTGCAGCAAGCACAGGGCAGATGTAGCAGAGCTGAGCCTGCAGCAAGCACAGGGCAGATGTAGCAAAGCTGAGCCTGCACCGAGCACAGGGCAGATGTAGCAGAGCGGAGCCTGCACCGAGCAAAGGCCAGATGTAGCAGAGCTGAGGCTGCACCGAGCACAGGGCAGATGTAGCAGAGCTGAGCCTGCACCAAGCACAGGGCAGATGTAGCAGAGCTGAGGCTGCAGCAAGCACAGGGCAGATGTAGCAGAGCTGAGCCTGCAGCAAGCACAGGGCAGATGTAGCAAAGCTGAGCCTGCACCAAGCACAGGGCAGATGTAGCAGAGCTGAGCCTGCACCAAGCACAGGGCAGATGTAGCAGAGCTGAGCCTGCACCGAGCACAGGGCAGATGTAGCAGAGCTGAGCCCGCACCGAGTACAGGGCAGATGTAGCAGAGGAATAGATAGAATAGATAGATGGATAGATAGAGGGATAGATAGATAGATAGATAGATAGATAGATAGATAGAGGGATAGATAGATAGATAGATAGATAGAGGGATAGATAGATAGAGGGATAGATAGATAGAGGGATAGATAGAGGGATAGATAGATAGAGGGATAGATAAATAGATAGATAGATAGATAGATAGATAGATAGAGGGATAGATAGATAGATAGATAGATAGATAGAGGGATAGATAGATAGATAGATAGATAGATAGATAGATAGATAGAGGGATAGATAGATAGATAGATAGATAGATATATAGATAGAGGGATAGATAGATAGTTAGATAGAGGGATAGATAGATAGATAGAGGGATAGATAGAGGGATAGATAGATAGATAGTTAGAGGGATAGATAGATAGTTAGAGGGATAGATAGATAGAGGGATAGATAGATAGATAGATAGATAGAGGGATAGATAGATAGATAGATAGATAGATAGATAGATAGATAGATAGATAGATAGAGGGATAGATAGATAGAGGGATAGATAGATAGATAGATAGATAGATAGATAGATAGATAGATAGATAGATAGATAGATAGAGGGATAGATAGATAGATAGATGTCACGCTCCCCGGGTCCTTGGCTCCCCTCCCCGGGTCCTCAGCCCCGCTCCCCGGCTCACCTGCCACGCTCCCCGGGTCCTTGGCTCCTGTGCCCGTCCTTCCCAGGCCCCCTGGTCTCCGATCGCGGCGCCCGACGGCTTCCTAGGCCCTGGCCGGCTCCCCTGCGTCCTCTTCTCAGCCTCCTTCCCTGGCTTCTGGCACCCGGGCTGCGCGCATGCGCATTAGGGCGCGCGCGCGGTCACTGACCCTTTCTTAAAGGGCCAGCGTCCATTAACAGGAAATGAGGCTAAACAGGTACAGGGTATAAAGGGGTGTATTGTCCAAGAGAGCGGGGCCTGATCTTCGTGTTTTCCAAGCTAGGAGTCAGGTCTCCTTGTGTCGTCTTGCCATACTCACGTATCTCTCTTCTAGAGCTGATCCTGCCTCGCCAGCCGGTCCTGCTGAATCCCGAACCCCGCACGCTGTCCGTCTGCCATCTGACAGTCCGTACCATCTTGGATCCCTGCTGTGACCCGTCATCTCGCTCCAAAAGGTTCCGGACCCCGCCTGACATCATCTCGGCTTCCGAACCTGAGCTACGTCACCCGGACTACCATCCGTGACTCCGTGGTCCCAGGGACTTCTTCGGTACCTTCACTTGCACGGACTGTTCTACTGCCCATACTGCTGCAGCTACCGGACTCCTTACCACCATCTTAGAGTTCGGCCCAGTGGATCCACCTCCTGGGTCTGCCCGACCGCCTGGCCCTGACAGTAAGATCAGGCCATGGATCCCGCTGCAGCACTAGCGGCCTTGCAAGAGGAACTCCAACGCCAGCGTGAAGTCCAGACTCGCATGCTGAACTTTATGACTTCCGTGGACACCCGCCTGTACACGTTACAAGCGGCAGTTACGCCTTCAACGTTCCGGGCCTCCACTAGTCAATCCACGGCTCCCGCACCCGTGGCAGCCTCTTCGAATGCTTCCCAACTCCGTTTGGCTTCACCACCTCGTTATGCCGGAGATCCCAAGACCTGCAGGGGCTTCATAAACCAATGTTCCCTTCATTTCACGCAGCTACCACATCTGTTTGCCTCCGACCAAGCCAAGGTCGCCTTCATCATGTCTCACCTGGAGGGCGAGGCACTGGCGTGGATGAACCCGTTGTGGGAAAAGGAGGACCCTATGACCAAGGATCTTCAAGAGTTCCTGCAGGCCTTTCGTAGCACCTTTGACGAGCCGGGACGCGCCTCTGCGTCTGCTTCATCCCTCCTCCGCTTACGTCAAGGAACATTGACGGTGGGCCAATACGCCATCCGTTTCCGCACTCTGGCTTCAGAACTCGGGTGGAATAATGAGGCCCTAACAGCCGCCTTCTGGGAAGGACTCTCGAGTCGCATCAAAGATGAGTTGGCGGGTCGTGACGTGCCCTCCACCCTAGATGCCCTGATTGCCCTAGCAACTCGAGTGGACATTCGTTTTCAGGAGCGCTCCAAAGAGCTGTCTCGGGAGAGACGTCCGGTACGGCATTCCTCTCCTCCACAGAAGCCCTCCGTATCTCAGTCATCAACAGCTGGGATTCCCGTCCACGAGCCCATGCAGATCGACCGAGTACGACAGTCTGAACAACGTCGAGCAGAGCGGCTCGCCAAGGGTCTCTGCTTTTACTGCGGAGAGGACACACACCTCCTACGCTCCTGTCCGGAAAGGCCGGGAAACTCCAAAGCCTAGGGTTGGTAGGAGAGGCCACCCTAGGTGCTGGGACTCTCTCAGACCCGGTTATGTGGACTGTGCAAGTGTCAACGGGAGAGACGCGCTTCACGGCTGAGGCATACCTCGACTCTGGAGCAGCAGGCAATTTCATCCAGCAGGCCACGGTGGACAAGTACCAGCTGCCTGTTACTCCACTCGAGAAGCCCCTAGTGATTGCCTCTGTGGATGGGAGACCCCTCTCTGATACCATCTCCTGGGTCACCAGTCCGGTCGTACTGCGTATCGGTGCCCTGCACACCGAGAACATCGCTCTCTACGTCCTTCCACACATGTCCCATCAAATCCTGCTGGGACTTCCCTGGTTGCGGACACACGAACCATCAGTCAGCTGGGGTACTGGCGAAATCACCCGATGGGGTCCTGCTTGTCATGAGAAGTGTCTGAAGTCCATACAACCCATCCGACGACCTCCGGTTCCAGAGAACCTGCCGGAACTGCCTTCGGCCTATTGGTCCTTCGCAGACGTTTTTGACAAGAAGGAGTCTGAGGTACTTCCGCCACACCGTCCCTACGATTGTGCCATCGACCTACTCCCAGGAACAACACCGCCTCGAGGACGGATATATCCGTTGTCTCCAGCCGAAACCAGGGCCATGTCCACCTACGTCACAGAAAGCCTGGCAAAGGGATTCATCCGGAGATCCTCCTCTCCTGCGGGAGCAGGCTTCTTCTTCGTTAAGAAGAAAGAGGGTGACCTACGCCCATGCATCGACTACCGGGGTCTGAATCAGATCACCGTAAAAAATAAGTACCCTCTGCCGCTCATCCCCGAATTGTTCGACCGGCTTAGAGGAGCCCGTGTGTTCACCAAGCTGGATCTTCGGGGTGCCTACAACCTAGTTCGTATCCGCTCTGGGGACGAATGGAAGACCGCGTTTAATACTCGCGATGGGCATTATGAATACTGCGTGATGCCCTTCGGCCTGTGTAACGCACCAGCAGTCTTCCAAGAATTGGTGAACGACATATTCCGGGACCTCCTCTACATCTGTGTAGTAGTTTATCTGGACGACATCCTTATCTTCTCTCCGGACCTCCAGACCCACCGAGAGAACGTACAGCTGGTTTTACAAAGACTGAGAGAGAATCGTCTCTACGCCAAATATGAGAAGTGTGTCTTTGAGCAGTCTTCTCTCCCTTTCCTGGGATACATCATCTCGGGCACTGGACTGCAGATGGATCCAAAGAAGGTCTCCTCCATACTCAACTGGCCTCCCCCTTCTGGACTGAAGGCAATCCAACGGTTCTTGGGATTCGCCAACTACTACCGCCAGTTTATCCCTCACTTCTCTGCCCTGACTGCTCCTCTCTCCGCTTTGACCAAAAAAGAGGCTAATCCAAAGGACTGGTCACCTGCGGCCGACGCCGCGTTTTGCTCGCTGAAGCGAGCATTTGCCTCCGCTCCTGTACTCCACCGTCCGGAGTTAAACCGCCAGTTCACCTTGGAGGTGGATGCCTCCTCCTCGGGAGCCGGAGCAGTGCTCATGCAGAAGTCCTCCTCCGGCAAGATGGTGACGTGCGGTTTCTTCTCCAAGAGCTTCTCAGCGCCTGAACGTAATTACACCATCGGTGACCGAGAACTATTGGCGGTCAAACTGGCTCTGGAGGAGTGGCGCTACCTCCTGGAAGGAGCAGTGTACCCCGTGATTATCTACACGGACCACAAGAACCTGGAATACCTGCGGTCCGCTCAGCGACTGAACCCACGCCAAGCCAGGTGGTCCCTATTCTTTGCCAGGTTCGACTTCCAGCTCCATTTCCGACCCGCGGACAAGAACGTACGCGCTGATGCTTTGTCTAGGTCTTTCATGCCCATGGAGCAGGAGGAAGAGACTACCCAACCCATCATCTCTCCTAGCAAGATCATTTCGGTGGCTCCTGTCACCCTGGCCCAGATACCGCCCGGAAAGACCTATGTCTCTGAGACTGACAGGCAAAAGGTATTGCACTGGGGTCATGCCTCAAAAACAGCCGGTCATGCAGGCCAGAAGAGAACATGGGGTGCGATTGTACGCCATTACTGGTGGCCATCCCTTCGCACGGACGTCGCTGCTTTTGTCTCTGCCTGCTCCTCTTGTGCCAGAAACAAGACGCCCAAACACTTGCCCTATGGCCGTCTTCTGCCTCTGCCTATACCCTCAGTTCCGTGGCAACACATAGCGATGGATTTTATTACGGACTTGCCATTGTCCTCTGGACACACAGTCATATGGGTCGTGGTGGACCGGTTCTCCAAAATGGCTCACTTCATCCCCATGGCTGGACTGCCCTCTGCTCAGGAACTCGCGGAAGCCTATATCCATCACATCTTCCGCTTGCATGGCTTTCCATCCCACATCGTGTCCGACAGAGGAACTCAGTTCACCTCCCGCTTCTGGAGGGCGCTCTGCAACCATCTGGGAGTAACTCTGGACTTTTCTTCCGCGTACCATCCTCAGTCTAATGGCCAAGTGGAGAGGGTCAATCAAATCTTGACATCCTTCTTACGTCACTATGTCAACGCCCATCACGACGACTGGTCCACGCTTCTGCCTTGGGCTGAATTCTCACATAACCACCACATCAGTGAGTCGTCCTCCAAATCTCCCTTCCATGTCGTTTACGGACTTCAGCCCTCCGTTCCATTGCCTATATCCCCTTCTTCGGATGACCCTGCGGCTGATACTGTAGCCCGTGACTTCGCTACCATTTGGGACTCTGTCAAGGCGTCCCTTGGACGCGCTTCCCAGCGGATGAAGAAACACACTGACAAGAGGCGTCTGGACCCTCCGTGTTTCTCTCCTGGTGACCTGGTCTGGCTTGCTTCCCAATACATCCGATTGAAGATACCTTCCTACAAGCTGGGTCCTCGCTACATCGGGCCGTTTAAGGTCCTCTGCAAGATCAACGAGGTCTCCTACAAGCTACAGCTCCCGGCCACGATGAGGATACCCAACTCATTCCACGTCTCCCTGCTCAAGCCGGTTGTCCTTGGTCCCTTCTCCGCTGCTGCCAGTCCGGCTCCTCCACCTATAGCCGATGACGACATCTATGCGGTAAGGGATATCGTGGCCATGAAGACTGTTCGAGGCCGACAGTTCTTTCTGGTGGACTGGGAGGGGTATGGTCCTGAGGATAGGTCCTGGGAGCCCAGGGAGAACGTGGGCACTCCTCTGATCCGTGCCTTCATGTCCCGGTTGCGGGGAGGGGGGCGTGGGGGGGGGGGTACTGTCACGCTCCCCGGGTCCTTGGCTCCCCTCCCCGGGTCCTCAGCCCCGCTCCCCGGCTCACCTGCCACGCTCCCCGGGTCCTTGGCTCCTGTGCCCGTCCTTCCCAGGCCCCCTGGTCTCCGATCGCGGCGCCCGACGGCTTCCCAGGCCCTGGCCGGCTCCCCTGCGTCCTCTTCTCAGCCTCCTTCCCTGGCTTCTGGCACCCGGGCTGCGCGCATGCGCATTAGGGCGCGCGCGCGGTCACTGACCCTTTCTTAAAGGGCCAGCGTCCATTAACAGGAAATGAGGCTAAACAGGTACAGGGTATAAAGGGGTGTATTGTCCAAGAGGGCGGGGCCTGATCTTCGTGTTTTCCAAGCTAGGAGTCAGGTCTCCTTGTGTCGTCTTGCCATACTCACGTATCTCTCTTCTAGAGCTGATCCTGCCTCGCCAGCCGGTCCTGCTGAATCCCGAACCCCGCACGCTGTCCGTCTGCCATCTGACAGTCCGTACCATCTTGGATCCCTGCTGTGACCCGTCATCTCGCTCCAAAAGGTTCCGGACCCCGCCTGACATCATCTCGGCTTCCGAACCTGAGCTACGTCACCCGGACTACCATCCGTGACTCCGTGGTCCCAGGGACTTCTTCGGTACCTTCACTTGCACGGACTGTTCTACTGCCCATACTGCTGCAGCTACCGGACTCCTTACCACCATCTTAGAGTTCGGCCCAGTGGATCCACCTCCTGGGTCTGCCCGACCGCCTGGCCCTGACAATAGATAGATAGATAGATAGAGGGATAGATAGATAGAGGGATAGATAGATAGATAGATAGATAGATAGATAGAGGGATAGATAGATAGATAGAGGGATAGATAGATAGATAGATAGAGGGATAGATAGATAGTTAGATAGATAGATAGAGGGATAGATAGATAGATAGATAGATAGATAGATAGATAGATAATGGACAGATAGATAGAGGGATAGATAGATAGATAGAAAGAAGAACTTCAAAGAAACCTTGGTGACAGAAATGCAAATGACCAAGTAATGAAAGAGATAAACAAACTGAGATGTGAATACAGGGTGGCCCTGCAGGAAATAAGAAGCAAAATGTGTGAACTGCAGCAAGAAAATGCCCGACTGAGACTGGAGATAACAGAGCTGAAGACTCCTGGACGCCTGAAACAGGAGGACGCCATAGAAACACAGAGGAGTGAAGACAACATGGCCCCCACTGGCCAGGAGGGAGCTATGGTAACTAACACCAGTACAGACACCATGGCCTCCACTGGCCAGGACACTGAGATACCAAATAGCTCCAACAGTATGAATGCTCCTGAAAATAACATAAGTGAACCACAAACCAGAAAAACAGAAAAGAGAAGAGAACCAGCCACCAGCAAAATCTCCAGCACAGACCCCCAGCTTCACCCACGTACCCCACCCGTGACCTCACAAAGTTTTGATACCATCCTAATAATGGACTCAAATGGGAAATACCTGAATACACTGCGACTATTCCCAGGCAAAAGGGTCAAACAAATCCGCTGTGCAACTATTGAGCAGGTGACAGCCGTCATCAATACCCCACGGTTTACAAGCCCAAATCATATTTTTATACACACAGGAACAAACAATCTGCCAGACCAACACCAGCAGATCGCAGGACAACTGACCCAACTAGCAAAGACGGCAAAACTAAAATTCCCGGACAGCAAAATAATTCTATCATCTCTGCTCCCAAGAAATGATGTATCAAGCCAAACTATCCAGAACATCAACACGGACCTGACCACAAGAATCAAGGCTGTGCCCGACGTGATCCTGGCACAACACCCCTCTATAAATCACCAACACCTCTATGACTACAAGCACCTAAACAAACAAGGGGTCAGCCTACTGGCCAAAGAGCTGAAGGACATTATACTAAACAGAGACCCCATGCCTGGACTCAACAACAACAACAAACCCATGGAAAGACCCCCAACAATAAAAAGACAGGAAACCCCAATTTCATCACAGGAGGCCAGAAACAAAGCCCTTCACCCAACATCGGGCCATCAGAGGAGGAGACCACCATGGAGGGGACCATCAGCCCCACACAGAGACATGCAGGGCAGAGATATGGAAGAGATTAGAACCCTGCTCAGCACATTGTGCAGGAAACTAACACACCTATAAACCAGTCGTAAATCCAGAGTGTCTTACACAGCCGCACTCATTACAAGGTATATACACATGAGGTATAATAGAAAAAAAAAAAAAAAATGACCTCATTCACAATCAGCAGCTGGAACATCCAAGGCCTGAGCACCTCGGCCTTTGGATGTAAAACAAATGACCCCGACTTTATTCAAAGACTGAAAAATATAGACATTCAGATCCTCCTGGAAACATGGACCAGAGCTGAAAACGAATCTCCGGTGCTAATCGGATACAGGGAAATCTCTGTCCCTGCCCTTAAAAATAAAAACACCAAACAGGGCCGCTGCTCAGGAGGAATACTGATCTGGTATAAAGAAGAGCTCCATCAGTACATCACACCAGTGAAGAGAGGAGGCAGCCACATATGGATCAGAATCAGCAGCTCCATCCTCACCTCTCAGTCCGATGTCTACCTCTGCACCACCTATATACCACCGCCAGAGTCCCCCTACTTCAATCCAGACAGCTTTGAGATCTTACAAGAAGAAGCCACCCATTATCAGGTCCTGGGCAAAGTTCTCATCTTTGGAGACCTCAATGCAAGAACAGGGAGAGAAAAAGACTTTCTGACCACAGATGGAAACATCTACATATTTGGGGCAGAGAATGACAGTCACGACTCAGAACACTCAGAGAGAAACAGCTATGACAGTACAGTCAACAAAAGTGGCAAAAAGCTCCTGAACTTATGTAAAAGTTTAGGTCTTCATATTCTTAATGGACGTACAAAGGGAGACTCACTGGGAAGATACACACTAAACTCCCATGTAGGAAGGAGTGTAGTAGACTACGCCATTACAGATATGGACCCGGCAAATATTAGCGCCTTCATAGTCACCCCACAAACGCACCTGTCAGACCACAGCCAACTTCTCCTGTACATAAAATCTACAGAGAAACCATCCACACAAAAGCCACAGCAGAGCAGCCTCTACAACCGACCTCCATCCTATAAATGGTCCAAGACGTCAGAAATAAAATATAAAGAGGCTCCCAACAGACCGGAATTACAGGAGATGCTCCACAACTTCTACAGCTACAAGTATAAGTCAAACCCAGAAGGAGTGAATCAAGCTGCAAAAGACCTCAACAAAATATTCCACACCATGGCCAAATTGTCCGACCTCAAACAAGTCAACTACAAGAGGCCAAAAGAAAAGCAGATCAATGGTTGGTTTGACAAAGAGTGTAAAGCCGTCCGAAAGACCCTGAGAACAGCCTCAAACAATAAACACAGAGACCCCAACAACCCAGACCTGAGGGAAGCCTATGACACCATACAAAAGCAGTACAAAACCATCCTCAGGAGGAAGAAGCAGAGCTACATCTCTACCAAACTTAGCCAACTCCAAGACGCCCTCCAAGACAACTCCTTCTGGGAAATATGGAACCACATGGACACAAAGAGCAAGAAAAAGAATGACACCCATATCCAAAATGGCAACATCTGGCTCCAGTACTTCAGAGACCTCTACAAAGACATCCCAAAAGAAGGACTAAGCCAAGAGCAGGAAAACATAACATCAAAACTAAAGGCAATGGAAGAGAAAATCAAAAACTTCCAAAACCCACTGGACACACCAATTACATTACAGGAAGTTGCAGAGAAAATCACTTCCATAAAGTGTAAAAAATCTAGTGGTCTGGATGGAATCCCCCCAGAGATGTTGAAGTACAGCCCACCAGAAATTCAAGCTGCAATGGTTAAACTGTTCAACATTGTGCTGAGTGCTGGTTACTTCCCTCGTACCTGGAACCAAGGACTCATTACACCGATCCACAAGAGTGGGGACAGGTATGACCCTGCCAACTACAGAGGCATATGTGTCAGCAGTAACTTGGGAAAACTGTTCAACAGCATCCTAAACAAAAGGATCATCAGTTTCCTTACCGAGCACAATGTCTTGAGCAAAAGCCAAGCAGGGTTCGTGCCAAACCACCGCACCACGGACCACATCTACACCCTGCACAGTCTCATTCAGAGCCACGTCCACAACACAAAGCATGGGAAGATATACGCCTGCTTTGTAGACTTTAAAAAGGCCTTTGACTCAGTGTGGCACCCGGGCTTGTTCTTAAAAATGCTGGAAAGCGGAATAGGAGGAAAGACCTATGATGTCATCAAAAGCTCCTACACCGAGAACCTCTGCAGCGTGAGTGTGAACGGTAGAAGAACGGCTTATTTCCAGCAGAGCCGAGGAGTCAGACAGGGCTGCAGCCTAAGTCCAACGCTCTTCAATATTTACATCAATGAGCTGGCTACTGCTCTAGAATCTTCACCTGCTCCAGGTCTCACACTCCATGATGCCCAGGTGAAATTCTTGCTCTATGCAGATGACCTACTGCTGGTGTCACCAACCGAGAAAGGTCTCCAAGACAACCTACAAATCTTGGAGAAATTCAGCTCCACATGGGCACTACCGATCAATCTAAAGAAAACCAACATCATGGTGTTCCAGAAGAGAAAAAGAAGATTTGACCAGCATCCTTCATTTGTCCTAAACGGCTACACTCTAACAGGAACAGACAAATACACCTACTTGGGCCTGGAAATTCACCAGTCAGGGAGCTTCAAACAAGCCATAGAGACCCTGAAAAACAAGGCCTGCAAAACCTTTTATGCCATCCGAAGGACATTGTATCATCTGAAGCCACCAGTGAGGGTCTGGCTAAAAATCTTCGATTCCATCATTGCCCCAATCCTCCTGTACAGCAGCGAAGTCTGGGGCCCTCACACTTACCCAGATTGGTCAAGGTGGGATTCCAGCCCAACAGAAATATTCCACCTGGAATTCTGTAAGCACCTTCTCCAGGTCCATCGAAGCACCTCCAACAGCGCCTGTCGAGCTGAGCTGGGCAGATTCCCTCTACACCTAGCAGCTCTGAAGAGGTCACTATCATTTCAGGCTCACCTACAGAGTAGCAATCCAAACTCCCATCACCACAAAGCTCTGATATATATACGTGGGCCAGATGAACCAGGACCCCGGGCACAGCCCTCCCAAACCCAACTGGACAAAATAACCAATCACAGCAGCCTGACAAGAACCAGAATCAGGAAGATGGTAGACGAGGGCCAGGAGAGGTATGTCAGTGACTGGAGGACCGACATCAACACCTCACAGAAACTGACCACGTACCAGAGACTACAGAGAGACTACAGACTGGCCCCGTATCTGGAGAAAATCCCGGACCCCAGAGACCGCAGGACCCTGAGCCGATATAGACTCAGTGCCCACAGTCTAGCCATCGAATCCGGACGTCACAAGCAGAGCTACAAGCCCAGGGAGGACAGACTGTGCCAACACTGTGACCTAGAGGCCCTGGAGGATGAAACCCACTTCCTGCTACACTGCACCAAGTACTCAGCAGTGAGGGACACTCACTTCAGGAGGCTCTCCCATCTCTTCCCGGATTTCAGCTCCATGAAGGAGGAAGAGAAAATATATATCCTGCTGGGGGAAGAAGAGAGCGCAGTGGAGATAGCAGCGCGGTATGTGAGCGAATGCCATAGACTTCGAGAAAGAGAACTATGATAAGTCATGGACTTCCATAGCCCCCCATCCCAGATGTGGCCCCCCCAATCCCCACCCTGGATATGTCCCATCCACCGTTACCACAGTCCCACCGTGGATATGCCCCATCATAAGCCATGGACTTCCATAGCCCCCATCCTAGAAGTGCCCCCACAGTCCCCACCCTGGATGAGCCCCATCCATCCTTCCTACAGTCCCCACCCACCATCCCCACAGCCCCAGCCCCTAATGTACACTTGCTTTGGCAAAACTAATTTGTATTTGGTCCTGCCAATAAAGCTTATTTGATTTGATTTGATTTGATTTGATTTGATAGATAGATAGATAGAGGGATAGATAGATAGAGGGATAGATAGATAGATCGATAGAGGGATAGATAATGGACAGATATATAGAGGGATAGATAATAGATAGATAGAGGGATAGATAGATGGATAGATAGATAGAGGCATAGATAGATAGATAGATAGTTAGAGGGATAGATAGATAGAAGGATAGATAAAATAGATAGATAGATAGAGGGATAGATAGATAGAGGGATAGATAGATAGATAGATAGTTAGAGGGATAGAGGGATAGATAGATAGATAGATAATGGACAGATAGATAGAGGGATAGATAGATAGATAGATAGAGGGATAGATAGAGGGATAGATAGAGGGATAGATAGAGGGATAGATAGATAGAGGGATAGATAGATAGCTAGAGGGATAGATGGATGGATAGATAGATAGAGGGATAGACAGATAGATAGATAGATAGATAGAGGGATAGATAGATAGTTAGAGGGATAGATAGATAGATAGATAGATAGATAGATAGATAGATAGATAGATAGATAGAGGGATAGATAGATAGATAGATAGATAGATAGAGGGATAGATAGATAGATAGAGGGATAGATAGATAGATAGAGGGATAGATAGATAGATAGATAGATAGATAGATAGATAGATAGATAGATAGATAGATAGATAGAGGGATAGATAGATAGATAGAGGGATAGATAGATAGATAGATAGATAGATAGATAGATAGATAGATAGAGGGATAGATAGATAGATAGAGGGATAGATAGATAGCTAGAGGGATAGATAGATAGATAGATAGATAGATAGTGGGATAGATAGAGGGATAGAGAGATAGATAGATAGATAGATAGATAGAGGGATAGATAGAGGGATAGATAGATAGATAGATAGAGGGATAGATAGAGGGATAGATAGATAGATAGATAGATAGAGGGATAGATAGAGGGATAGATAGATAGATAGATAGATAGATAGAGGGATAGATAGAGGGATAGATAGATAGATAGATAGATAGAGGGATAGATAGATAGATAGATAGATAGATAGAGGGATAGATAGATAGATAGTTAGAGGGATAGATAGATAGATAGAGGGATAGATAGATAGATAGATAGATAGATAGAGGGATAGATAGATAGATAGTTAGATAGAGGGATAGATAGATAGATAGATAGATAGTTAGAGGGATAGATAGATAGAAGGATAGATAAAATAGATAGATAGAGGGATAGATAGATAGATAGAGGGATAGATAGATAGAGGGATAGATAGATAGATAGATAGTTAGAGGGATAGATAGATAGAGGGATAGATAGATAGATAGATAATAATGGACAGATAGATAGAGGGATAGATAGATAGATAGAGGGATAGATAGATAGAGGGATAGATAGATAGATAGAGGGATAGATAGATAGAGGGATAGATAGATAGATAGATAGATAGACAGATAATATATGGATGACAGATAATAGATAATATTGTGTCCTCCCCCTCTGTGTTTCCAGGCTGTCTGGCCGCGGATGTGGTGCAGACCCCGCCGCTGGTTCTGGCCTCTCCGGGGGTCTCCGTGTCCATGAACTGCTCCCATGAGGACTCCAGTCAGAACTACAAGTTCTGGTACCGGCAGGAGACGGGCCGGGCTCTGCAGCTTCTGGGCTTCGCCTACAGGACAGATGCCGCCACCATGGAGGAGACTGACGGGAGGATATCCATGCGGCCGGACGGCGCTCAGAGGAGCACGCTGCACATCTCCGCGGTGTCGGCTGCGGACAGCGCTGTCTATTTTTGTGCCAGCAGCAGCCACAGCGGCACAGGAGGAGGGGGAGGGTGTGCAGAACCTGAGAGCAAGCGCCAGATGCAGCACAGAGAAGGCAGACACACCGGTGACATTATCAGTGCACAGGCAGGGAAATACAGGGGAGGGTCATCACTACTGAAAAATTGCAATCTTTAGTTCTCAACACAATAAACTTTCAGTCAATCATCTTCAAGGAAGGAACACCCCTACTAACACGTGGTCCACGTTAACCACTATGGGAAAGGATCAGGACCAGTCAGGGCCTATGTCTATAGTCTCTAGCCACTAACCCTAGTCTCTGTGGCCTACAGTCACTGAGTTGCACTGGATGCTAAGCTCAAACCACTATCATCCCGCATTAAGTACCCCACAGCCGAGCAGAAGGCAGCAGCCCGGTGTATAGGGGTCACCCACGGCTGACTATCTTGCCTGTCGATATATGCAGGTTGCCCATGTAGTCTGGACTGGAGCTCTTGACCGGCGTAGCAGGGGTCTGGGTCCTTACCGATGTGGTGGGGGTCATGACCGGTGTAGCTGGGGTCTCACTGGACGATGAGGAGGGTCTGGAGGGTCTTGACCGATGTAGCGGGGATCTCAGTGGATGGTGCGGGAGTCTGGAGGGTCTTGACCGGTGTAGCGGTGGTCTCACTGGACGGTGAGGGGGGTCTGGAGGGTCTTGACTGGTGTAGCGGGGATCTTATTGGACGGTGAGGGGGGGTCTGGAGGGTCATGACCGGTGTAGCGGCGGTCTCGCTGGACGGTGAGGGGGGTCTGGAGGGTCATGAGCGGTGTAGCAGGGGTTTTGCTGGACGGTGAGGGGGGTCTGGAGGGTCATGACCGGTGTAGCGGCGGTCTCGCTGGATGGTGCGGGAGTCTAGAGAATCTTGACCAGTGTAGCAGTGGTCTCACTGGATGGTGCGGGGGTCTGGAGGGTCTTGACTGGTGTAGCGGGGATCTTATTGGACGGTGAGGGGGGGTCTGGAGGGTCATGACCGGTGTAGCGGCGGTCTCGCTGGATGGTGCGGGAGTCTAGAGAATCTTGACCAGTGTAGCAGTGGTCTCACTGGATGGTGCGGGGGTCTGGAGGGTCTTGACTGGTGTAGCGGGGATCTTATTGGACGGTGAGGGGGGGTCTGGAGGGTCATGACCGGTGTAGCGGCGGTCTCGCTGGATGGTGCGGGAGTCTAGAGAATCTTGACCAGTGTAGCAGTGGTCTCACTGGATGGTGCGGGGGTCTGGAGGGTCTTGACTGGTGTAGCGGGGATCTTATTGGACGGTGAGGGGGGGTCTGGAGGGTCATGACCGGTGTAGCGGCGGTCTCGCTGGACGGTGAGGGGGGTCTGGAGGGTCATGAGCGGTGTAGCAGGGGTTTTGCTGGACGGTGAGGGGGGTCTGGAGGGTCATGACCGGTGTAGCGGCGGTCTCGCTGGATGGTGCGGGAGTCTAGAGAATCTTGACCAGTGTAGCAGTGGTCTCACTGGATGGTGCGGGGGTCTGGAGGGTCTTGACTGGTGTAGCGGGGGTCTAGCTGGATGGTGCTGGGGTCTGGAGGGTCTTGACAGGCGCAGTGGGGGTCTAGAGGGTCTTGACCGGCGTAACTGGGGTTTGGATGGTCTTGACCGGTGTAGCTAGAGTCTTGCTGGATGGTGCAGGGGCCTGGAGGGTCTTGACCGGTGTAGTGGGGGTCTAGCTGGATGGTGCTGGGGTCTGGAGGGTCTTGACAGGCGCAGTGGGGGTTTAGAGGGTTTTGACCGGTGTAACTGGGGTCTGGAGGGTCTTGACTGGCGTAGCTGGGGTCTTGCAGGGGCCTGGAGGGTCTTGTGTACTACCTACTCCAGCCGGCTCCGGAACCAGCCCGCTGCCGCACCAGTCTCCTGCAGGGGAGGCTTCCTTCTTCCCCTCTGTCTGCACATTCCCACGCTGCTGCTCTTCTTCCGGTCCCTCCTCCGGCTCTTTTCACCTCCTCCTCCTTCCTTGTTTCTTCCTGAACTGGTCCCTCTCTCTACGGCTTTCCCCCGGGAACCAATGCTCCAGTTTTCAATTCCTAGACTGCTATTATTGCTATGGCCAGCAGAGGGCAGTGGCAAATCATTAATCTCACAAGGCTGCACAGATCTTTGTGCCCATATTCCTACAAACCGACACCAGCGCTCCCTGCAGGTGACACTCGGGACTCACAGATCTCATTTTTTGGATTTCCATTCGGACTCTCCACATAGAAGTTTGATGGGCAAATAAATATCAGACTAGAGCTCCGCCACGGTCTGTGTACCCAACATAACACCCCTGGAGCAAGGGGAGTGCGCTCAGTTTTTGCTAATTTCTCGTATAAGTTTAGCCGTCAAAAGTGATGAAGTTGTGATAAAATCTACACAAATCATATTTAATAAGAAAGAAAGACAAGGAAAATTGTTGCAAAAGAGAATAAAAATGTGAAAGAAATGTTTCCTCCATAAAGTGTCTTCCTGATTTACAGTAAATAAATGCTGCGTCCATCAATTCTCCGTGTGCTACAGCTTTAAAGCATTTTCTACATCTCAGTTTGCTGTCAGTGAATAAATCCCGAACTTCTATTGTACGTAAGGGCAATAACCCCATCAGTGCTGCTAGTGGTTCTTTTCATGTGAATGGGATGTGAGTAAGCATACAGAGCGGCTATGTGGGGGCTTATACTGTATATAGGAGTTTATGTGGACCTCATACTGGATATAGGAGACTATGTGGGGCTCATACTGTATATAGGAGACTATGTGGGGCTCATACTGTATATAGGGGCTATGTGGGGCTCATGTTGTATTTAAGAGGCTATGTGGGGGCTCAAAGTATGTAAGAGGCTATGTGGGGCTCATACTGTGTATAGGAGGCTATGTGGGGATTCCTGTTGTATATAGGAGTCTATGTGGGAGTTCATACTGTATATAAGAGGCTATGTGGGGGTTCATACTGTATATAAGAGGCTACGTGGGGGCACATACTGTATATAGGAAGCTATGTGGGGGAGCATACTGTATATAGGATGCTATGCGGGGGCTCATACTGTATATATGGGGTTATGTGGGGGCGTATGCTGTATTTAAGAGGCTATGTGGGGGTTCAAAGTATATAAGAGGCTATATGTGGGCTCATACTGTATATAGGGGGCTATGTGAGGCTCATGCTGTATTTAAGAGGCTATGTGGGGGTTCAAAGTATATAAGAGGCAATGTGTGGGATCATACTGTATATGGGGGGCTATGTGGAGTCTCATACTTTATAAAGGGGGCTATGTGGGGGCTCATACTGTATATAGGAGCCTATGTGGGGGCTCATATTGTATATAGGGGGCTATGTGGGGATTCCTGCTGTATATAGGAGTCTATGTGGGGCTCATATGCTGTATTTAAGATGCTATGTGAGGGCTCATAATGTATATAGAAGGTTATGAGGGAGCTCACACTGTACATAGGAGGTTATGTGGGGGCTCATACTGTATATAGGGGCCTATGTGGGGGTTCCTGCTGTATATAAAAGTCTATATGGGGCTTATGCTGTATTTAAGATGCTATGTGGGAGCTCATACTGTATATAGGAGGCTATGTGGAGGCTCATCCTGTATATAGGAGGCTGTGTGGGGCTCACACTGTATATAGGAGGCTATGTGGGGGCTCACACTGTATATAGGGGCCTATGTGGGGGTTCCTGCTGTATATAAGAGTCTATGTGGGACTTATGCTGTATTTAAGATGCTATGTGGGAGCTCATACTGTATATAGGAGGCTATGTAGGGGCTCATCCTGTATATAGGAGGCTATGTGGGGGCTCACACTGTATATAGGAGGCTATGTGTTACGGTTGCTGCGAGCACTGGAGACTATGTCCAGATTTCTTGCTACTGCACATGTGCGAGCGCTGGAGACTAAGTCCAGATTTCTTGCTACTGCACATGTGCGAGCGCTGGAGACTAAGTCCAGATTTCTTGCTACTGCACATGTGCGAGTGCTGGAGACTAAGTCCAGATTTCTTGCTACTGCACATGTTCGAGCGCCGGAGACTAAGTCCAATCTTGGAGCCATTGCACATGTGCGGGTGACATCATCGCTGACACGAGGTCACATGTCTCTGACACCTTCTATGCTGATTGGTCGCTGGTCATGTGCTTGTGACGTCTTGCTCGGTGATAGGCCAGCATGACGTCACTCCTGTCGTTCTGGAAGCGGATTGGCTCTGGTGTCCTCCATCTTGGATGAGGCACAGAGTCTATATAAGACCCTGACACACGCCGCATGGTGCTCAGTCCTCTTGGTTCATGCATATGAGTAGACGCTCTGTGCGCGTTCCTCTAGGCATTCCTCTGTCTATGCTAGGTGAGCGCTACCGGCAGGGTAGCGTTCTTATACCTTACAGCTTCGGCTGCTGTCCGTATCCTTACCTCTTAGGGGAGCGGACATAGGCAGGTGCCTGAGGCACATGGTCTGGCTGGGCCTTGTGATTGTACTCGTAGGTGGACGTTGCCGCTAGGGTAACGTTCCTTATACTGCGTCTGGCAGTTGTTCGTATCCTCGCACACTAGGGGAGCGAACAGAGGTAGGAGCTTTGTGCGGCTTACGCTGCTGTTCGTCTCTTTTGCACCACTAGAAGAGCGGACCTAGGCAGGTGCCATATCTAGTGGTTCGTGTCCTCGCACACTAGTGGAGCGAACGCAGGTAGGAGCTTTGTGCGGCTTACGCTGCTGTTTGTCTCTTTTGCACCACTAGAAGAGCGGACCTAGGTAGGTGCCATTTCGCACACATTGCCTTTGTCTCTGTGATTATTAACAGAGATCATTCCACACACCCTCCAAGTAAGGGAGGAATTGCTTTACTTATTATATTTACTTACTTATTATATCCTTCTGTGAGTTAACAGAGGTATTGCACTCTGCCATAGTCTGCAGCAAAGTCTTTGCACGGTGGACCCTGACTGTCTGATACTCCTTTCGGTTATTATCAGACAGCCCCCCGTAACATTAGGACTGAGCCAAGGGTCTGGCAGTTATGGCAGAATATCAGCAGTTACACCGTTACATACAAGTACTTGAGTCACGGCTCAAGAGTATAGAGGATAAACCTCAGACCATGGTGACATCTGCACATGATCCTCGACTTGCTCTACCAAACAGATATTCTGGCGATGCCAGATCATGTCGTGGTTTCATTAGTCAGTGTCAGATACACCTAGAGGTTAACTCTTCTCGCTTCTCTACGGAGAGGTCCAGAGTAGGCTTTATCATCTCCTTACTTCAGGACAAAGCCTTAGAATGGGCGACTCCCCTATGGGAGCGCTCTGATGTGGTTACTCTGAGACATCAAGACTTTCTTGATGCTCTTAAGGCGGTATTCATGGGTCCGCAGGTTACCCATGATGCGGCCCTGAGACTGTTAGATCTATCTCAGGGTTCGTTATCCACTAGTTCTTATGCCATTGCTTTTAGAACTCTGGTGGCAGAACTAGATTGGCCAGAGAAGGTGTTGATTCCTATCTTCTGGAGAGGGTTGGCTGGCTATGTCAAGGATGCCCTTGCTACTCGTGAAGTCCCTGCTTCTCTGGAGGACTTGATCACAGTAGCAACGAGGATCGATGTACGCCATAAGGAACGTAGACTCGAGGTCTCTTCCTCACGCCCTAAGCATCGGGCTATTCCAGTTGTTGAGGGTCCACTACCATCTTCCTCAGCATCTGAAACATCTCCCACTCCTATGGAGTTAGGTCATACGTTCTCCAGACTACGCAAGTCTGGTCCTCCTATATGTTACGTATGTCGTCAGGCTGGGCACTATGCCAACAAGTGTCCTAGTCGTCAGGGAAACTCCCTGGCCTAGTAACCATTAGAGGGGGGTTACTAGAGACGTCTTCTGCACCCTCTAAGTGTTGTATCCCAGGTCAGCTCTCGTTATCTGAGAATACATGGCCTATTATGGCTTTTGTGGATTCCGGAGCTGACGGGATTTTTGTGTCCTCAGGATTTGTAAAGGGACACAATATTCCCTCTATCATGTTAGAGGCGCCTATTCCTGTCCGTGTTGTTAATGGAACTATGTTGTCTGACTCCATTACATTGAGGACAGTTCCCTTGCGCCTTTCCCTGTCTCAGGGTCACATAGAGGAGATTTCTTTTCTTGTTTTGCCTGAGGGTATAGACGACGTCCTTCTGGGTCTTCCATGGCTTCGGACTCATGCTCCTCACATTGACTGGGAGTCTGACAGCATTATTAGTTGGGGTTCGAAATGTCAGTCCCGATGTCTTCCCTTACCACCTAAGGTCGTTGCAGTTGCATCAACTGATCTCTCTCCCATACCTACACCCTATTTGGATTTCGCTGACGTGTTCTCCAAACAGGGTGCTGAGGTTCTTCCACCCCATAGGCCGTATGACTGTGCCATAGACCTTATCCCAGGTTCGGTTCCACCTAAAGGCAGGGTTTACCCCCTGTCGATACCTGAGTCGGAGGCCATGTCGACCTATATAAGAGAGAGCTTAGAGAAGGGGTTCATTCGTAAGTCTGTCTCTCCCGCGGGAGCTGGGTTTTTCTTTGTTCGGAAGAAAGAGGGTGATTTGCGTCCCTGCATAGATTACAGGGGTCTCAACGCAATCACAATAAAGAACAAATACCCATTACCTTTAATTTCGGAGCTCTTTGACAGACTGAGAGGAGCTCAAGTTTTTACGAAGTTGGATCTGCGGGGTGCGTATAACTTGGTACGAATTCGAAAGGGTGACGAATGGAAGACCGCTTTTAACACCCGAGACGGTCACTATGAATACCTCGTCATGCCTTTTGGGTTATGTAATGCACCCGCAGTATTTCAGGACTTCGTAAATGATGTGTTCAGGGATTTACTGTTATCCTCAGTAGTGGTGTATCTGGACGACATCCTGATTTTTTCTCCTGATCTGGAGACTCATCGTCAGGATGTCGTTCGTGTCCTTTCCCGTTTAAGGGAGCACTCATTGTTTGCTAAACTCGAGAAATGTGTATTCGAGCAGTCCTCATTGCCTTTTTTGGGTTACATTATCTCACAAGAGGGTCTGGCTATGGATCCTGCGAAGCTCTCTGCTGTCCTGCAATGGTCCGAACCTCATTCCTTGAAGGCGGTGCAACGCTTCTTAGGATTTATAAATTATTACAGGCAGTTCATACCCCATTTTTCTACTTTGGTGGCCCCTTTGGTGGCCTTGACTAAGAAAGGTGCTAATCCCAAAGCCTGGTCTACTGAGACATCTCAGGCTTTTGAGGCAGTAAAAAGACACTTTTCAACTGCTCCCGTTCTTCAAAGACCCGATGAGAGTAAGCCCTTCCTCTTAGAGGTTGATGCCTCTTCAGTGGGTGCTGGTGCGGTCTTGTATCAAAAGAACGGTGCAGGTAGAAAAAGGCCGTGTTTCTTCTTTGCTAAAACCTTTTCACCGGCAGAGAGAAACTATACCATTGGGGATAGGGAACTGCTCGCCTTGAGATTAGCCTTGGAGGAGTGGCATCACTTGCTGGAAGGAGCGAAACATCCTTTCCAGGTCTATACAGACCATAAGAATCTGACGTACTTACAAACCGCTCAGCGTCTGAATCCTCGCCAAGCCCGCTGGTCCTTGTTTTTCTCCCGCTTTCACTTCTCCATCAACTATTTGTCTGGGAGTAAGAATAACAAGGCAGACGCCCTGTCTCGCTCTATGCTTTCTACCCAGGAAGAGATTGACGAACCTCGTCTTATCCTTCCCTCCAGGGTTTTTCATACGCTCTCTCCTGTGACGTTAGACCAAATCCCACCGGGCAAGACATTTGTTCCGCCTGATCGACAGAATGATATACTGTCATGGGCCCACACCTCAAAGGTGGGTGGGCATTTTGGTATTAGGCGGACACGAGAGTTACTGGAGAGGTGGTATTGGTGGCCACACTTAGCCAGCCACGTCAAGAGATATGGCAGTTCCTGCTACTCGTGTGCTCGCAACCGTCCATTACGGCAGAGACCGGCTGGGCTCTTGCATCCTTTACCAGTGCCAGATAGACCATGGGAGGTGGTAGGCATGGACTTTGTGGGTGATCTTCCATGTTCACAGGGACATAGATTTGTGTGGGTCATTACGGACCATTTCTCCCGGATGGTTCATCTCGTACCGTTATCGAGAATCCCATCTTCCAGGGTACTAGCCAAACTATTCCTCAAGCATGTCTTTAGGCTTCACGGGATGCCAGATCGTATCATTTGTGATAGAGGCCCGCAATTTACTTCCCGTTTCTGGCGACATCTTTGTAGCCTTCTGCAAATTGAGTTGAATCTCTCTTCGGCATACCATCCGGAGACTAATGGTTTGGTTGAACGTACCAATCAATCTATGATTATATACCTTCGACACTTTGTTGCTGAGAACCATGATAACTGGTCCTCCCTCCTACCCTGGGCAGAATTTGCCCTTAACAATTCGCTGGCTGAGGCCACTGGGCAGACACCGTTCGTACTCAATAATGGGCAACACCCTAGGGTACCGGTACCGTTTCCCGCTGCTGCACCTCCTCCTCTTGTGGCCGACTGGGCAACTAATGCCAGAGAGGTTTGGGATCGGACTCAAGAGTCGATCCAAGCAGCTAAGGACCGTATGAAGACAGTGTCCGATCGGTTTCGTCGCCCGGCTCCTGTCTTTTCTCCAGGGGACTTTGTGTGGCTCTCTGCAAAACACGTGAGACTTAGAGTGAGCTCTGTCAAATTTGCTCCTCGCTTCCTGGGTCCTTATGAGGTTCTTCGACAGGTAAATCCTGTAGTCTATCAATTGAAGTTACCTGTCCATCTTAGGATTCATGACAAATTCCATGTCTCACTGCTAAAGCCGGCTATTTTACCTCACGCTCGTGAAGTGCACTCTCCTGCCTCTGATTCCTCTCGCTCTAGCTATGAGGTACGAGCCATAGTTGGTTCTAAGATGGTTAGAGAGCGCAGGTTCTTCTTGATAGATTGGGAGGGCTATGGCCCGGAACATCGCTCTTGGGAGCCTGAGGAGGCTGTCCATGCTCCCGACTTAGTTGCCGATTATCTGCGTCGCCGGGAGGGGGGCCCTTGAGGGGGAGGTACTGTTACGGTTGCTGCGAGCACTGGAGACTATGTCCAGATTTCTTGCTACTGCACATGTGCGAGCGCTGGAGACTAAGTCCAGATTTCTTGCTACTGCACATGTGCGAGCGCTGGAGACTAAGTCCAGATTTCTTGCTACTGCACATGTGCGAGTGCTGGAGACTAAGTCCAGATTTCTTGCTACTGCACATGTTCGAGCGCCGGAGACTAAGTCCAATCTTGGAGCCATTGCACATGTGCGGGTGACATCATCGCTGACACGAGGTCACATGTCTCTGACACCTTCTATGCTGATTGGTCGCTGGTCATGTGCTTGTGACGTCTTGCTCGGTGATAGGCCAGCATGACGTCACTCCTGTCGTTCTGGAAGCGGATTGGCTCTGGTGTCCTCCATCTTGGATGAGGCACAGAGTCTATATAAGACCCTGACACACGCCGCATGGTGCTCAGTCCTCTTGGTTCATGCATATGAGTAGACGCTCTGTGCGCGTTCCTCTAGGCATTCCTCTGTCTATGCTAGGTGAGCGCTACCGGCAGGGTAGCGTTCTTATACCTTACAGCTTCGGCTGCTGTCCGTATCCTTACCTCTTAGGGGAGCGGACATAGGCAGGTGCCTGAGGCACATGGTCTGGCTGGGCCTTGTGATTGTACTCGTAGGTGGACGTTGCCGCTAGGGTAACGTTCCTTATACTGCGTCTGGCAGTTGTTCGTATCCTCGCACACTAGGGGAGCGAACAGAGGTAGGAGCTTTGTGCGGCTTACGCTGCTGTTCGTCTCTTTTGCACCACTAGAAGAGCGGACCTAGGCAGGTGCCATATCTAGTGGTTCGTGTCCTCGCACACTAGTGGAGCGAACGCAGGTAGGAGCTTTGTGCGGCTTACGCTGCTGTTCGTCTCTTTTGCACCACTAGAAGAGCGGACCTAGGTAGGTGCCATTTCGCACACATTGCCTTTGTCTCTGTGATTATTAACAGAGATCATTCCACACACCCTCCAAGTAAGGGAGGAATTGCTTTACTTTCTTATTATATCCTTCTGTGAGTTAACAGAGGTATTGCACTCTGCCATAATCTGCAGCAAAGTCTTTGCACGGTGGACCCTGACTGTCTGATACTCCTTTCGGTTATTATCAGACAGCTCCCCGTAACATTATGTGGGGGCTCACACTGTATATAGGAGGCTATGTGGGGGCTCACACTGTATATAGGAGGCTATGTGGGGCTCATCCTGTACATACCGTAGGAGGCTATGTGGGGGCTCACACTGTATATAGGAGGCTATGTGGGGGCTCACACTGTATATAGGAGGCTATGTGGGGGCTCACACTGTATATAGGAGGCTATGTGGGGGCTCATACTGTATATAGGAGGCTATGTGGGGGCTCACACTGTATATAGGAGGCTATGTGGGGGCTCACACTGTATATAGGAGGCTATGTGGGGGCTCACACTGTATATAGGAGGCTATGTGGGGCTCATCCTGTACATACCGTAGGAGGCTATGTGGGGGCTCACACTGTATATAGGAGGCTATGTGGGGGCTCACACTGTATATAGGAGGCTATGTGGGGGCTCACACTGTATATAGGAGGCTATGTGGGGGCTCACACTGTATATAGGAGGCTATGTGGGGGCTCACACTGTATATAGGAGGCTATGTGGGGGCTCACACTGTATATAGGAGGCTATGTGGGGGCTCACACTGTATATAGGAGGCTATGTGGGGGCTCACACTGTATATAGGAGGCTATGTGAGGGCTCATAATGTGAATAAGTCTACAGTGAAGGAAATAAGTATTTCATCCTTTGCTGATTTTGTACGTTTGCCCACTGACAATGACATGCACAGTCTATAATGTTAAGGGTAGATTAATCTTAACAGTGAGAGATAGAAAATTCAAAATATCATCCAGAAAATCACATTTCAAAATTTTAGGAATGATATCTTTACTGATTGTATTGGAAGGTTCATCGAATTATGAAGTTTACACTGCCTAGGTACAGGTTCTCAGGGACCGACCCAGCAGTATATAGAGTCCTGGGGGCATTGTATACACCAAGCAGGGTTGGGGATCCCCACTAGGGTTGGGCTTCCGTTGTGTCCTTCATTACTTTTCTCTTTCGCTCAGCACATGATCAGCTTTAAAACGAACTCTGTTGGGAGATGCTTTTGCTATATGTGTCTATACATGGCCACCCAGTGGTTGTGATGTGAATTGCAGCTTGTGCAGGTGTTTTTCTAGAATGTTGCAATATTGTGACATATTTATATTGATAAAAGTTGCAGTCTACACAAATTGAAGGTAACGATGGACTTATCCAAATATCTTCATACAAAAGACCATAGAGGTATACAGTCTACTTGTTACACAAATCCCATGGCTGATCTATACGGATACCAGTAATGAAACCTTTCCTAGGCCAAATAAACTAAAAAAGTGATGAAATCAGTGCTGCACCCATCCAGCCCTGTTCATGAAAGCTCTTTATCCTATTTGGCCTCTATTTTTGGCATAAATTAGTTTAGTATTACTAAATATCAGAGGCACCAAAATATATTCATCCACCACATCATCCACTCTGCCTTGTCATCCAACATTGCCAATACTAGTGAGGATATTTATATATGAACGGGATTTTCCAGGCTCTGTATAATTCTCTACAGTCGCTTTCTGTGAATGTAGCTTGCTGACTCCAATACGCTGTACTATTCTTCATCCAATATGCACACTGTCAGGAATCCCCTCTGTTGGCTTCTTGAATGGTTGCCACATCACCCTAATTGTGCACTTTTCATACAAACTATATTGTCTTGACTAGTACATTTTTCTGTTTTTCTCAATATTCTGTGGAGAAGTTATTCAGCCCATAACCACATCGCATGGAGCAGGCAGCAGAGGGGAATCCTAACAGTGTGCATATTGCAGGATTCAGCAATCTTCTCTCATTCTATGTGAAGCCCGGAAAACCCCCTATGAACCTGTAGTTGTTATTACTGATGTATTCTTATTCTTTTACAATTATAGTTACAAAGATCCAACCTTCTACGGGACAGTATCATCCTTGTATCGACATTTGCAACTGGTATTTATTCTTTATTAACGTCTCATTTTTAATATATTTATACTATATCTATATATATAATTGCCTTATTCTGTCTGTCTGTCTGTCTGTCTGTCTGTCTGTCTGTCTGTCATGCTCCGAAATTGTGTCCTTACGGTGACACAAAGCTGATTGGCCGCTGAACTCGCCATGGCCCCGCCCCCCACACGGATTGGCCTCTCGCCCCGGCTCTCTGCAGGCCCCGCCCCCCTCACGCAATGCACGCTCGCTCTGGCCCAACTGACACGGAGCCCCGATTCCCAGGTGAGTACACACACATCAGGTCACACTCACTCTCACACTCACTCTCACACACACCTCACACATCACAACATCCTTGGATATCACTTGCTTCTACACCGGCTCCGTCAGGATCCCGGCAGCGCCAGACATAACCTTGCGATGCTGGGATCTTGACGGAGGCCGTGAAAGCTGGTAACCATTATACACATCGGGTAACTAAGGTCCCTTAGTTACCCGATGTGTATCATAGTTACCAGTGTACACCGGCTCCCACTCACTCTCATACACACCTCACACACACATCACATCGCATCCACACATCAAGGTCCTGCAGCTGCGGAACATACACACACACATAACAGCACACACATAACAGCACACACACATCAGATCACACTCACACACACCTCACACATCACATCGCATCCACATACTCACAACATCCTGGGATATCGCTTGCTTCTCGGCGGCGATACTGTGCTGTTGTGAGCTTCCAGGACCTGCCGGGGGATCACATGGCCAGAAGCATGTGATATCCCCGGATGTTGTGAGTATCAGCGCGTATGTGCAATATCGTCAGTGTGTGTGTCTTTGTGTGTGAGTGTATGCGATCGGGTGTGTGTGAGTGTATGCGATCGGGTGTGTGTGAGTGTATGCGATCGGGTGGGTGTGTGTGAGTGTATGCGATCGGATCTGTGAGTGTCGGCAGAGGAGCACGGCGTGCTGGAGGAGGCTGAGAGGAGAGAGGCTGAACCTGGGGAAGGCTGGGATATGGAGGCTGGGGACAGAGAGGCTGATGCTGGGGACAGAGAGGCTGATGCTGGGGACAGAGAGGCTGATGCTGCAGGTAGAGAGGCTGATGCTGGCGCAGCATGGCGGATGGAGCACCTTTGGAAGTGCGCAGGATGGCGGATGGAGCACGTTTGGCAGTGCGCAGCATGGCGGATGGAGCACGTTTGGGAGTGCGCAGCATGGCGGATGGAGCACGTTTGGGAGTGCGCAGCATGGCGGATGGAGCACGTTTGGGAGTGCGCAGCATGGCGGATGGAGCACGTTTGGGAGTGCGCAGCATGGCGGATGGAGCACGTTTGGAAATGCGCAGCATGGCGGATGGAGCACGTTTGGGAGTGCGCAGCATGGGGGATGCAGCACGATGGGGAGTGCGGAGTATGGCGGATGGAGCACGTTTGGGAGTGCGCAGCATGGGGGATGCAGCACGATGGGGAGTGCGGAGTATGGCGGATGGAGCACGTTTGGGAGTGCGCAGCATGGCGGATGGACCACGTTTGGGAGTGCGCAGCATGGCGGATGGAGCACGTTTGGGAGTGCGCAGCATGGGAGATGGAGCACGATGGGGAGTGCGCAGCATGGCGGATGGACCACGTTTGGGAGTGCGCAGCATGGCTGATGGAGCACGTTTCGGAGTGCGCAGGATGGGAGATGGAGCACGATAGGGGGTGCGCAGCATAGGGGATGGAGCACGTTTGGGAGTGCGCAGCATGGCGGATGGAGCACATTTGGGAGTGCGCAGCATGGGGGATGCAGCACGATGGGGAGTGCGGAGTATGGCAGATGGAGCACGTTTGGGAGTGCGCAGCATGGCGGATGGACCACGTTTGGGAGTGCGCAGCATGGCTGATGGAGCACGTTTCGGAGTGCGCAGCATGGGAGATGGAGCACGATGGGGGGTGCGCAGCATAGGGGATGGAGCACGATGGGGAGTGCGCTGCATGGGGGATGGAGCACGTTTGGGAGTGCGCAGCATGGCGAATGGAGCACGTTTGGGAGTGCGCAGGATGGGAGATGGAGCACGATGGGGGGTGCGCAGCATAGGGGATGGAGCACGTTTGGGAGTGCGCAGCATGGCGGATGGAGCACGTTTGGGAGTGCGCAGCATGGGGGATGGAGCACGTTTGGGAGTGCGCAGCATGGCGAATGGAGCACGTTTGGGAGTGCGCAGGATGGGAGATGGAGCACGATGGGGGGTGCGCAGCATAGGGGATGGAGCACGTTTGGGAGTGCGCAGCATGGCGGATGGAGCACGTTTGGGAGTGCGCAGCATGGGGGATGCAGCACGATGGGGAGTGCGGAGTATGGCGGATGGAGCACGTTTGGGAGTGCGCAGCATGGCGGATGGACCACGTTTGGGAGTGCGCAGCATGGCTGATGGAGCACGTTTCGGAGTGCGCAGCATGGGAGATGGAGCACGATGGGGGGTGCGCAGCATAGGGGATGGAGCACGATGGGGAGTGCGCTGCATGGGGGATGGAGCACGATGGGGAGTGCGGAGTATGGCGGATGGAGCACGTTTGGGAGTGCTCAGCATGGCGGATGGAGCACGTTTGGGAGTGCGCACCATGGCGGATGGAGCACGTTTGGGAGTGCGCAGCATGGCGGATGGAGCACGTTTGGGAGTGCGCAGCATGGGAGATGGAGCACGATGGGGAGTGCGCAGCATGGCGGATGGAGCACGTTTGGGAGTGCGCAGCATGGGGGATGGAGCACGATAGGGAGTGCGCAGCATGGCGGATGGAGCACGTTTGGGAGTGCGCAGCATAGCGGATGGAGCACGTTTGGGAGTGCGCAGGATGGGAGATGGAGCACGATGGGGGGTGCGCAGCATACGGGATGGAGCACGATGGGGAGTGCGCTGCATGGGGGATGGAGCACGATGGGAAGTGCACACCTCCCCCCAACACACACACATACGCGCGCGCGCGCACTGCACAACACACCACACCACACACACACACACTGGGAACCACAAACAACTGCCCTACACAGACACCCACACACACAGACAACGCTGCACACACAAATATACGCACATACCGCACAACACGCACATTGCACAAAACATACCTCCCCCCAAAACACACCACACACACACAAACTGCGCAACACACACACAACGCTACAGACACACAGCGCTCCACAAACAACGCAACACACAAACAACACCGCTCTCACCCCCCATCACACCCAGACAACATCCAGAACATGTACAGCGCCCTACACAAACACTTGGTAACTACACACAACATCTATATATATATATATATATATATATATATATAACAAAAATCATACATGAACTACACAATACGTAAATTCTAGAATACCCGATGCGTAGAATCGGGCCACCTTCTAGTATAATATATTTTCCAGGCTGCAGAATAAAGTGCTGCAAAGATACAGTTACATGATAAAATTCTGGCTGTCTGATGCCACCACTAGGGGGAGCCCATGCTATGTGGATTTATATTTCTAGTATTGAACTCAATGGGAGAGGCACCCGGTAAAAGAGCGCCACCTAGTGGCTTTGTAAGAAAATGCTAGGTCAGGAAACTGCACTAAACCATAAGGGACATACAATGACCTTCCATGGTCCATTAGCTCTGATACAATTTTCATATAGGTGGACTGATTTCTATACTATATATATTAAATAAGGAGGTGCTAGAAAAGAGGGCAGAGGTGTGATGGAGACAAAGTCAGTTGAAGTCTAGAACTATTTGATTATTAATAGAAACTACATTTTAATACGCACTAATGATATATTTGTATCTCTTCTTTGACCTATAGGGGGCGATACCCAGACACCGGCCACCATGCATGTAACATACAAATGTCCCAAAAGGGGTCAGGGACAGATTTGTCAATCTTGTGTTGTAACTTAGTAATTAATACAAGAGTCAGTGACTTCCGGCACTCCAGCTGTTGTGACACTACAACTCCCAGCATTCCCCTGCAATATATGATGACAGGCATTCATCAGAGCATGCTGGGATATGTAGTTTATCAACACCTTCTTTACTGTGGTTTGCTGACCCCATTATGGACAAATATATAGTCCCACATATTGCAATGACAACTTTAGCTCCTAAGAGAACGCCTTGATTTAGGGTTTTATATCTGACTCTTAACAATTCCAGATGCAGCAGAGTTAATACTTGTTTCCTGTAGACCAACAGTGGAAACGTCACACCGGACATGAATTTACGTTAAAAGATGAAGAGAAGAAACTATGAAGATGTTTCCTGTGCAGGAGCCGGAAACCAAGGACCTGCAGATAAGCAAGAAGAACCGGGCGAGCAAGACGGGTCAGGAAACACATGCAAGAACCTAAGTCTATGAAGACCCCAACACTTGGATGCAATGCAGAAACTGCTGGAACTGATCTTGGTGGAAAATCTGCTCCTTTGTAGGTTTTCTTCATGGTCTACAAGATGAGGGTCTCTAAAATCTTCTCCTTTGTAAGATTTTTCTCATGGTGGTTCATGGTCTACAAGGAGAGGGTCTCTTAAATCTTCTCCTGTGTAAGGTTTTGCTCCTGGTGGTTCATGGTCTACAAGAAGAGGGTCTCTAAAATCTTCTTCTTTGTAAGGTTTTGCTCATGGTGGTTCATGGTCTACAAGAAGAAGGTCTCTAAAATCTTCTCCATTGTAAGATTTTGCTCATGGTGGTCCATGGTCTACAAGAAGAGGGTCTCTAAAATCTTCTTCTTTGTAAGGTTTTGCTCATGGTGGTTCATGGTCTACAAGAAGAAGGTCTCTAAAATCTTCTCCATTGTAAGATTTTGCTCATGGTGGTCCATGGTCTACAAGAAGAAGGTCTCCAAAATCTCCTTTGTAAGGTTTTGCTCATGGTGGTTCATGGTCTGCAAGAAGTGGGTCTCTAAAATCTTCTCCTTTGTAAGCTTTTGCTCATGGTGGTACATGGTCTACAAGAAGAGGGTCTCTAAAACATTCTCCTTTGTAAGGTTTTGCTGATGGTGGTCCATGGTTTACAAGAAGAGGTTCTCAAAATCATGTCAATTCATAAGCACTGGGAGAAGTATATTCCCTAGAATGATAATATTATATGTATAGTAGACCACCACTAGACTCATCCGGGTATTAACCTAATGGGTCTTGTGGTTGGTCAAGACTTGGGACCCCCATGGTATTTGTAGTTATAACCCTTGAGATTTGCTTCTTGCAGATGAAGGGCTTGTCTTGCCAACTTTACAAAGATGCACCTTACTGATCTAAGGAGGTTCCATGATGAAGCCTCCTGAGAAGGTTGAGCCTTGATGGACAGTGTATACTATTTGAAGACAAACTAAGACATATTGAGACTTCTGACCTTTCTTGTCATGATTACTCCACAGGTCTGTCTTGGAATTGAAGTAGTACAGAAAGACAAGTTCCTAACTCCTTCAGTTGGAGAAGAGGTGACCATGTCCTGCAGACACAATGACCAGAGCTACATAACGATTCTATGGTACCAACAGAAAAAGGAGGGAGGGATGAAGCTCATCTCTTATTCCACTGGAAAAGATAATTCTGATATAGAAGATAAGGAAAATCCAGAGAAATGGGCTTTGGAAAGACCGGATATTCTGCAATCTTACTTAAAAATAAAAAAAGTTGAAGTTCTGGACTCAGCCGTCTACTTCTGTGCATCTAGTACACAGTCGCACACAACAGAGGGGGAGGCAGGCGAAAACCTTTACTGCAGTTAATAAAAAAAAATTACAACTTCTACCAACAGGTGGCGCTCATGCCTTCTATTCCAGAAAGGAACAAGTTGTAACAAATTCTATTTACAAATATCTTACTTACATTGTATCTGCTCGTGGTAAACATGGATGACAACTAGAGATGAGCAGATCTGCCAAATGTCAAATTCTACCGTTTTACTCAAAATCGTCCAGAAAGTTCAATTCACAACTAATTTATTCCATGCGAATTGAATGAGCCCAGATTTTTTATTCAGACCTTATAATAAATGGATGGGCCATAAAGGGGTTAAGAAAACCAATAAAATATGCCACTCATATGGCCCTTCACCTTTGCCTGCCACTGCTGCCTCCCACTAATTCTTGGCTCACGTCTTAGGACTATGCTCCACTCCAGCGTCAGCGCTGGTCTTCTCTTTACTCCTTTTCCAGTGCTTCTCCTTGGCTTCTCTCCAGCGTTGGTCTCTTCTTCACTCTTTTCTGGTGCTTCTCCTTGGCTTCTCTCCAGCGTTGGTCTCTTCTTCACTCTTTTCCAGTGCTTCTCCTTGGCTTCTCTCCAGCGTTGGTCTCTTCTTCACTCTTTTCTGGTGCTTCTCCTTGGCTTCTCTCCAGCGTTGGTCTCTTCTTCACTCTTTTCTGGTGCTTCTCCTTGGCTTCTCTCCAGCGTTGGTCTCTTCTTCACTCTTTTCTGGTGCTTCTCCTTGGCTTCTCTCCAGCGTTGGTCTCTTCTTCACTCTTTTCTAGTGCTTCTCCTTGGCTCCATTTTAGTGCCGATCTCTTCACTCTTTTCTGGTGCTTCTCCTCAGCTCCGCTCCAGCATCGGTCTTTTTTTCACTCTTTTACAGTGTTTCTTCTCGGCTCCGCCACAGAAGCCGTTTCTATTGTACTCTTTTCCGGTGCTTCTCCTCGCCTCTGTCCAGCACTGGTCTCTTCACTCTTTTCAGGTGCTTCTCCTTGCCTCCGCTCCAGCATTGGCCTATATCTTTTCACTCTTCTCCGGTGCTTCTTTTCGACTCCGCTCCAGCACTGGTCTCCTCTTCACTCTTTTCCAGTGCTTCTCCTTGCCTCCGCCCCAGCATTGGCCTATATCTTTTCACTCTTCTCTGGTGCTTCTTTTCGACTCCGCTTCAGCACTGGTCTCCTCTTCACTCTTTTCCAGTGCTTCTCCTTGCCTCCGCTCCAGCATTGGCCTATATCTTTTCACTCTTCTCTGGTGCTTCTTTTCGACTCCGCTCCAGCACTGGTCTCCTTATCACTCTTTTCCAGTGCTTCTCCTTGCCTCCGCTCCATCTTTTCACTCTTTTCTGGTGCTTCTTGTCGACTCCTCTCCAGGACTAGCACCGGTCTCTTCTTCACTCTTTTCCGTTTTTTCTCCTCAGCTCTCCTCTATTGCCAGCGGTAGTCTATTCACTCTTTTCCAATGCTTCTCGTCAACTCTACTCCAGTGCCAGTGCCGGTCTTTTCTTCACTCTCTTCCGGTGTTTCTTTATGGCTCCGCTTCAGCGCCGATCTCTTCTTCACTCTTTTTCTGTGTTTCTCCATGCCTGCACTCCGGCGCTGGTCTCTTCTTCACTCTTTTCCAGTGTTTCCAATGAAAGCTAGACTTTGATGCATGTTCTGCAATCACAATGGCAGAAAGTGCGTTGTCCCATATGATCACGTTGGAAGTACTGACAAAAAGTGAAAAGGAGCCCAGCGCTGTAGCGGAGGCCTATGAAGCCTGTGGAGGACCAGTGGGAAATTCTAAAGCAAGTAAATTTGACATTGCATTGCCACTACAATTTTTGCTACATTTTACACATTTCCCTGTTGTAAATGTGTGCACTAAATTCATCAACATTTTTTCCATTTTTTACACAATTTTTTAGAACTTATGCCAAAACACAAAAAAAAATAGAAAAAGGGGTGAGCTTAACCTTTTGCTGAGAAATATGGTATAGTTCTGCTTGAAAAAAAGTATTAGTGCTAGAAAAAAGAAGCGCTAATAGGGTTTTACCCGATAAATAACAGGTTAGTAATGTAAATTAACACACTCACCCAAAATGGTTGTGAAGGGTCGCAACCACCATAGATAGCATAGGATAATGGCGGCTGCCGTGGCCCCATGTGCAGAAGTCTTCAGTATAAGAGGAGAAAAAGGGGTTAAACCTGCGCAATCCGCCAAATAAGATGTAGAGATGTTGATAGATTAATCACTCTTTTATTCCATAGGTCTACGCGTTTCAAGGTACAGAGACCTCTTCCTCAGGACCAGAAAATCAACATGTTGATTTTTTGGTCCTGAGGAAGAGGTCTCTGTACCTTGAAACGCATAAACCTATGGAATAAAAGAGTGATTAATCTATCAACATCTCTACATCTTATTTGGCGGATTGCGCAGGTTTAACCCCCTTTTCTCCTCTTATACTGAAGACTTGAAAAAAAAAAGTGGCAGATTCTACGCAAGTCACAACAATCTTAGGCCTCCGACACACATCCGTGCCGCCAGTACGTGTTTGCCATTTTTTGCATGTACCGGCGGCACGGAGACACGTTCAGCAATGCTACCCTATTGTAGCAGGCACACACGCGTAAAACAACACGGAACGTGTGTCCATGTGCGTTTGCACGTGTATGCGTTTTTCTACACTCTGACAGGCCCACGTTTTCTCCGGCAGCACGGGTGTCACACGGCCCGCACCCGTACCACACGGATGTAGTGTGGATGCGGTCCCGTGTGACATGCGCCGGAGAAAACACACGTGTCAGTGAAAAAAACCCAAAACATTTACTCACCTTCTCCAGCCCTCCTGTCTCTGCCGCTGCTGCCACTTGTTGCCAACCGCCGCTCATTATGCTCATTGCATATTCACTTCACTGCGTCCGGCAGCAGCAGCAGCAGGGATGACAGCAGGGCTGGAGACCGAAGATCAGCACCACGGACAGCAGGAAGGACCATGTGAGTATGCAAATTACCAGTTCTACGTGTGCTATCGTGGATAGCACACGTAGAACACACGTGGACCGCACGTACCCAAGACACGTACTTACCACACGCAACACGCAGGGTAAATATGTGTCTCGCGGCACGTGCGTGTTTTTAACGGAAGTGTGTTTCAGGTCTTAAAGGAGTTTTCCAATCTTAAGCTGCAAGTCTCTATGTGACTGCAAACTTGTGAATCCTCACATTGCCCGCATTGTGCACTGTAAGGATTCTCCAGTGGCAGCACTGGTAGGGGGCAGTCATGTAATACATAAACTCCCGGCCACACTCCAACTAGATGGATGCAGCCTTGCTTATTACAGCTGTATTGAGTGAGGCCGGAAACAGTCTAGTTGGAATGTGGCTTGAATCTATGTGACCACATGACTGTCCGCTCCTGGTGCTGGCTGGTCATGTGATATACAAACTCCTGGCCACACTCCAACTATCTGGGTGCAGCCTTGCTTATTACAGCTGTATTGAGTGAGGCCGGAGACAGTCTAGTTGGAATGTGGCTGGAATCTATAAGACCACATGACTGTCCACTCCTGGTGCTGGCTGGTCATGTGATATATAAACTCCCGGCCACACTCCAACTAGATGGATGGAGCCTTGCTTATTACAACTTTATTGAGTGAGGCCGGAAACAGTCTAGTTGGAGTGTGGCTGGAATCTATAAGACCACATGACTGTCCGCTCCTGGTGCTGGCTGGTCATGTGATATGCAAACTCCTGGCCACACTCCAACTATCTGGGTGCAGCCTTGCTCAATACAAGTGTATTGAGTGAGGCTAGGAGCAGTCTAGTTGGAATGTGGCTGGAATCTATGTGACCACATGACTGTCCTCTCCTGGTGCTGGCCAGTCATGTGATTTGCAGACTCCTCGCCACACTCCAACTAGATGGATGTAGCCTTGCTTAATACAGCTGTATTGAGTGAGGCCAGAAACAGTCTAGTTGGAATGTGGCTGTAGTCTATGCAATCACGTGACTGCCTGCTCCCGGCGCTGGGACTGGAGAATCCTCACAGTGTCACACATGTTGCAACCTTCATTTTTAACCTGCAATAAAATAAATTGCAAGTTGCACGAAATTGAACTTCAAGACGTGAGATTTTTACAGACTAATCTCCAACTTTACATCGTGAAATGTTCTACCATTAATAGTAGTTACGCTATCTTAATTTACAGCAAATGGTGCAAGATTTGGTAAATATGGAGACAGAAGATTGGTCGAAAGTTCTGCCATTTTTGATACATTTGAGCCATTAATTCTTCTCTTCACTGGACCCACACCAGCAAGATTCTGCATTTATGATGTGGGGAATTCTAGGGGTGGAACTTCATAGTAGGAAATGATGACACGAGGAACATCGAGACCTGGAGGCCTGAAGATCAGAACTTTTACTATAAGATGATTTTACTCTAGAGGCAGAAAAGCCAAAACAATGAGAACCATTCTCCTAATCTTCACCTTGAACTTTCTAACATGTAAGAACCTTTCCTAAGCCCCTTCTTGCACAGACGTTCTGAGGAGCTTTGATGTTTCGGTTGAAGGCACCTGACCACCTTCTTGGGTTTCTCCTTTGCTTCCTTCTCCAGGTTTCTGCCAGCAGGTGACGGTGACTCAAGACAAAAAGTTTGCAGTGGTCCAAGCCGGACAACCCATTGTTCTCCATTGTAACTACAAAGGAGCATCAGGGACGTACAATATGTTCTGGTACCAACAGAGACCAGGCGCGGGGCTGGAGCTCATGGGCTGGTCAGTCTCACAGGGTGATTTCACTAAAGAGAAAGGATTTATGGACTCGTGGCAGATGGAACGACCAGAAGATACAGCATCCTCTCTACAGTGTGATACAACATCCTCGGAGGTTTCAGCCGTGTATTTCTGTGCAGCGAGTTATCACAGCCACAAAAGGCTGAGCTGCGGGCGACCTAAAACCTGCATCAGGTCACACTTTATTAGGAAGGTTTGGAGTGAGACCTCTAGAGGATGCACCATTTCCATTCTAAGAGGAAGCACCTGTTCATGAATGAAAAGTAAAGGGTTGTCTCATTTCAGAAACATTTTTCCTGTATGCTCTGTTAGTAGTGAAAAAAACCAACAAACTGTGCTTTAATCACCCTCCCTGGGTCCAGCACGGAGTCTTCCCTGCTGCTCCTGGAGTCTGCAGCACTGTCAACACATCAATAGCCCTGCAGCCAATCAGTGAGCTCAGGGGCTCTGCCGATGAATATGGCATATGAGGTCAGAGTCACTGATTGGCTGCAGCGCTGTTGACGAGATGTGAGCTATGCAGACAATAACAGAAACCTAGAGCAGTGGGGAAGACTCAGGACTGGACCTGCGGAGCATGAATAAAGCAGAGTTTGTTATTTTACTACTATATGAGTTTAGAAAAATGTTTTGGAAAGCGGATAACTGTAATGTAGAGGCTAGGAATCGCCCAGCGTCCAGTGCAACACACAGGGGGGGAAACCAGGGAAGACGTAGATAATGGCCCTGATGATAGGGAGAGGGTACTGGGGTCGCCACCTCACACTCACCTGTGACTGATCCCTGAGCTCCCTAACGTCCCAAGATGGGCCCTTCTCCCCATGCACTGTCACATGCCTAGGTCCTCACTGACCCTGAACTTACCCTGGCTAGTGAGCAAGTCAGTGAGACACTAGTCCAAATACGGCAATAAAACAATACAAGGAAAGTAAGACAAACAGGGTGAGGAAATACACAACAAATAACACCCCTAGGTTTCTCCAGCAGGAACTTCGGATCTGCAACTGAAAAGACACCTCAGCTTCTCCAGTGACAGGCTCCTTCAAAATGATCAGTACAGAGATTTTATCACCAGCATGGAGTAAAGCCAGGAGTGGATAAATATAATGGAGGGGCATGATGAAAATATGCTGCAGCTGTGATTAATCTCAGCCAGAAAGGAAAGCGTCATTAACCCTTTCAGAGTTAAATGAAACTAAATCCACTCCAACACAAAATGTAACATGCGGACGCGACACACTTGTGAAGGCAACTCCTTTAATTTTTTATTTGCCTTTTATGGCAGAGTGATCATGTTTAATGTGAATTATTATGAAGTGTGGGGGTCCTCTGTTCAGGATCCTTATCTTATGGTCAGAATGGGGTGCAGCTATTCTCTCTTTCTGGAAGATCTAAAGGCTTCTATCAATGTCCTTACATTAAGACATGATGTGGAAGGTCACAAAAATTTGCCAGGGGTGCTCAGGGTGCCAGGCCGAGGTGAAAGGTGGACCTGGGACAGGTGAGAGCTGGACCTAGGACAGGTGAGAGGTGGACCTAGGACAGGTGAGAGGTGGACCTAGGATAGGTAAGAGGTGGACCTAGGACAGGTGAGAGGTGGACCTAGGACAGGTGAGAGGTGGACCTAGGACAGGTGAGAGGTGGACCTAGGATAGGCGAGTGGTGGACCTAGGACAGGTGAGAGGTGGACCTAGGATAGGTGAGAGGTGGACCTAGGATAGGTGAGAGGTGGACCTAGGACAGGTGAGTGGTGGAAATAGGATAGGTGAAAGCTGGAACTAAGACAGATGATAGGTGGACCTAGGACAGGTGAGAGGTGGACCTAGGATAGGTGAGAAGTGGACCCAGGATAGGTGAGAGGTGGACCTAGGGGAGGTTGATCTATGATAGGTGAGAGGTAGACCTTGGACAAGAGAGAGGTAGATCTAGAACAAGTAAGAGGTAAACCTAGGATAGGTGAGAGGTGGACCTAGAACAGGAGAAAGGTAGATCTAGGACAGGTGAGAGGTGGACCTAGGGGAGTTGGATCTATGATAGGTGAGAGGTGGACCTAGGGGAGGTGGATCTATGATAGGTGAGAGGTGGACCTAGGACAAGAGAGAGGTAGATCTAGGACAAGTGAGAGGTAAACCTAGGATAGGTGAGAGGTGGACCTAGGCTAGGTGAGAAGTGGACCCAGGATAGGTGAGAGGTGGACCTAGGGGAGGTGGATCTATGATAGGTGAGAGGTGGACCTAGGACAAGAGAGAGGTAGATCTAGGACAGGTAAGAGGTGAACCTAGGATAGGTGAGAGGTGGACCTAGAACAGGTGAGAGGTGGACCTAGGATAGGTGAGAGGTGGACCCAGGATAGGTGAGAGGTGGACCTAGGACAGGTGAGTGGTGGAAATAGGATAGGTAAAAGCTGGAACTAAGACAGATGATAGGTGGACCTAGGACAGGTGAGAGGTGGACCTAGGATAGGTGAGAAGTGGACCCAGGATAGGTGAGAGGTGGACCTATGTGAGGTGGATCTATGATAGGTGAGAGGTGGACCTTGGACAAGAGAGAGGTAGATCTAGAACAAGTAAGAGGTAAACCTAGGATAGGTGAGAGGTGGACTTAGGATAGGTGAGAGGTGGACCTAGGACAGGTGAGTGGTGGAAATAGGATAGGTGAAAGCTGGAACTAAGACAGATGATAGGTGGACCTAGGACAGGTGAGAGGTGGACCTAGGATAGGTGAGAGGTGGACCTAGGACAGGTGAGCGGTAGAAATAGGATAGGTGAAAGCTGGAACTAAGACAGATGATAGGTGGACCTAGGACAGGTGAGAGGTGGACCTAGGATAGGTGAGAAGTAGACCTAGGGGAGGTGAATCTATGATAGGTGAGAGGTGGACCTAGGACAAGAGAGAGGTAGATCTAGGACAGGTAAGAGGTAAACCTAGGACAGGTGAGAGGTAGACCTAGAACAGGAGAAAGGTAGATCTAGGACAGGTGAGAGGTGGACCTAGGATAGGTGAAAAGTGGACCTAGGGGAGGTGGATCTATGATAGGTGAGAGGTGGACCTAGGACAAGAGAGAGGTAGATCTAGGACAGGTGAGCGGTAGAAATAGGATAGGTGAAAGCTGGAACTAAGACAGATGATAGGTGGACCTAGGACAGGTGAGAGGTGGACCTAGGATAGGTGAGAAGTAGACCTAGGGGAGGTGGAGCTATGATAGGTGAGAGGTGGACCTAGGACAAGAGAGAGGTAGATCTAGGACAGGTAAGAGGTAAACCTAGGACAGGTGAGAGGTAGACCTAGAACAGAAGAAAGGTAGATCTAGGACAGGTGAGAGGTGGACCTAGGATGGGTGAGAAGTGGACCCAGGATAGGTGAGAGGTGGACCTAGGGGAGGTGGATCTATGATAGGTGAGAGGTGGACCTTGGACAAGAGAGAGGTAGATCTAGAACAAGTAAGAGGTAAACCTAGGATAGGTGAGAGGTGGACTTAGGATAGGTGAGAGGTGGACCTAGGATAGGTGAGAGGTGGACCTAGGACAGGTGAGTTGTGGAAATAGGATAGGTGAAAGCTGGAACTAAGACAGATGATAGGTGGACCTAGGACAGGTGAGAGGTGGACCTAGGATAGGTGAGAGGTGGACCTAGGATAGGTGAGAGGTGGACCTAGGACAGGTGAGTGGTGGAAATAGGATAGGTGAAAGCTGGAACTAAGACAGATGATAGGTGGACCTAGGACAGGTGAGAGGTGGACCTAGGATAGGTGAGAGGTGGACCTAGGATAGGTGAGAGGTGGACCTAGGACAGGTGAGTGGTGGAAATAGGATAGGTGAAAGCTGGAACTAAGACAGATGATAGGTGGACCTAGGACAGGTGAGAGGTGGACCTAGGATAGGTGAGAGGTGGACCTAGGACAGGTGAGCGGTAGAAATAGGATAGGTGAAAGCTGGAACTAAGACAGATGATAGGTGGACCTAGGACAGGTGAGAGGTGGACCTTGGACAAGAGAGAGGTAGATCTAGAACAAGTAAGAGGTAAACCTAGGATAGGTGAGAGGTAGACCTAGAACAGGAGAAAGGTAGATCTAGGACAGGTGAGAGGTGGACCTAGGATAGGTGAGAAGTGGACCTAGGGGAGGTGGATCTATGATAGGTGAGAGGTGGACCTAGGACAAGAGAGGTAGATCTAGGACAGGTAAGAGGTAAACCTAGGACAGGTGAGAGGTGGACCTAGTACAGGTGATTTATGACACTTTATCATTTCAATATTTTTTTTGATACAATGTTTCCAATTCCTAAGCCTGTGATTGGTTATCCTTAGCTCTTTTGTTGACTGAGATCCGACCAGGGGGAAAATTCTAAACAGGAAGAGAGAAGAACAAAGCACAAAAACGAAAGCCGGGCGATCGAGACACAAGAAGCACATTTATTAACCTCAGCTTCTGTTATTTTGTTTCCGTTCAGAATAAGACAAAACAATGAGACATTTCTGGATTTTCCTCTTGAACGTCCTAACATGTAAGAGACACAGAAGTAACGATACATTGTAACAAAGGTGGAGGATTCGCTCTCGTCTCATGTCTTGTCCACTCCTGGATATTTTCTTTCTTTCTTCCCGCAGGTCGTGGCCAGGAGATCACCGTCACTCAAGATAAAAACTTCTCAATAATTAAGGCGGGAAGTTCCATACGTTTCCAATGTGACTACAGCGGAACGTCTGCAACTTATAACGTCTACTGGTACCAGCAAAAAGCCGGAGCCGGGCTGGAGCTGATTGGCTATTCTGTAGCAGTAAACGATAGAACAATGGAAAACAAGTTTAAGGATTTGTGGACAATGGAGCGTCCCGAGGATCGGAAGGCCTTCCTGGAGTGTAAGGAGACCTCCTCCGAGGAGTCGGCCGTGTATTTCTGTGCAGCCAGTTATCACAGCCGCAAAAAGCGCAGCAGCAGCCGACAGAAAACCTGCATCATGATATAGTACAATGAGGCGGAGGCAGCGCAGACCTGCAGGGGGCGCCGCATCTTCACTATTAATGATGATATCTATGGCTGATCCATAGCACTGGAAGCAGCTGAATACTAACTGGTGAATATGATTATGTGGACAGTCGCTCTTAACCCCTTCACAACCAGAGATCTGTTTTGATCTTAAATGACATCTCTATAGAACAATTCTATATTTTTTCCTTTCTGCATTACCAAAATACATTTTCTAGCTTTTTTTTTTTCCATTGCAGATTTGAAGCAGAAAAAAACTGCAGAATGTCAATACTTCATACGTTTTCCCTTCATTTTTCAGCCTTTCCACCCAATGAATTGATTGTGAAAATGTATGCAAAAAAATATCCAAAAACGCACCAAAAAGCTGCAAAAATGCACCTCGTTTTTTGGTGCGTTTTTCTGCTAGAAGATGCAATTTTGAGTGCAGAAATTTTCTGCACCAAATACTCGGCGTGCGCACATACCCTAACACAATAAAGGATCAGGTTTGTTCACACGTTGCTTTTTTGCTGCTGTTTTTCACTGCGGCGTTTTGAAGCAGCATGTCAATTCTTTCAACAATTTCGCAGCTTTTTTTTACCATTGAAAACAATGAATAAAATGCAAAAATGTTGTTTTTTGCTGTGTTTTTGCTAATTTTGTGATGAATCAAACTAACGTTAGTTAAATGTGTACTGAAGACAAATGGCACTCTAAAAACGATGCAAAAATGCAGCAAAAAAAGCGGAATAACTTGCTTTCTTGGCAGTAAAAAAAGCTGCTTCTGAAACTTAGGTTTTTGCTGCTTTTTTCAGCTTTTTTGCTGCATTTGTGTTGAATAAAACTAACTTTAGTTAAACATGAACTTTAGACAAATAACACACCAAAAATGCAGCAAAGCCCTGCGTTTCAGAAGCAGCTTTTTTACTGCCAGGTTTCAATGCAGAAAAAAGCAGCAAGAAAAGCAATGTGTGAACATAGCCTTAAGGCCCCGTCACACGCAGTGACGTATCTAACGATATATCGCTGGGGTCACGGATTCCGTGACGCACATCCGGCATTGTTAGCGACGTTGTTGCGTGTGACACCAACAAACGGCCGTTAATGATCAAAAATACTCACCTTATCGTTGATCTTTGACACGTCGTTCATTTTCAAAAAATCATTGTTTAGGACGCAGGTTGTTCGTCGTTCCCGCGGCAGCACACATCGCTACGTGTGACACCGCAGGAACGAGGAACAACATCGTACCTGCGGCTGCCGGCAATGAGGAAGGAAGGAGGTGGGCGGGATGTTCCGGCCGCTCATCTCCGCTCCTCCGCTTCTATTGGGCGGCTGCTTAGTGACGCCGCTGTGATGCCGCATGTCCCTCCCCCTTAGAAAGGAGGCGGTTCGCTGGCCACAGTGACGTTGCTAGGCAGGTAAGTAGTGTGATGGGTCCGAGCGATGTTGTGCGCCACGGGCAGCGATTTGCCTGTGACGCACAACTGACGGGGGCGGGTACGCACGCTAGTGATATCGCTGCGTGTAACGGGGCCTTTAGTCAGGAAAAAAAAAAGCAAGTGTGTGGGTGTGTATGAAACTTCTGAAATCTCATAGTGTTTGCTTGAGCTGTAAAAAGCAACTTAAATTTGCATAAAACACATGAAAAAACATGCAAAAAATACAGGAAAAAAGCAATGCGTGAACAAGGCCTTAGAAGAGTTTCCCATTTTCTTTCAGTCATTTGGATATGTCATTACAGCCTGCCCGGCCACCGGTGGACACAGTCGGTAGAGGACCCAGTGCAGGAACAATATATGGGTCATTTATAGTCCAATATCTCCTCATAATGCACAATACTGCATGTTTTGGAGGTAGAAATGGGCCCCCTGATCTATTGGGCCCTGGTGCAAGAACAATATATTGGCACCATTACATCTGCTTTGGAGGAGGATGTGGCCCCCTGACCCTTTGGGCCCGTGTCCAGCTCCACAAATTGCACCAATGGTATGGGGATAGTGTGTATTGGTTGGGGACATGTATTTTTTTTCTTTATTTCTATTATATTTTTTAAACATTTAATAGTTTTTATTTTAATTTTCTTCTTTTATGTATTTTACATAATATATTGCCCATAAGGACATAAAAAAGGCATGGCCATTACCTCTATTCCCTACATTGACCAATATGTAGACTTTGAATGTGAAAACACAATAACTAGTGGTGTTACCGAGAGTCAGACCCTCATGGGTTAAAAATGTTGATGTCTGCTTAAAGGAGTTGTCCTGGGGTAACATATTAACGACCCTTCCAATTGAATAGGAGATATAATGCAGTAACATGAAGCGGACACTAAACCATGTATGGAGCTGTTCTCTCCTGGTTCCAGTGGCTGCAAGACCAGATAACAGCTGATCGATGGGTGGTGATGGATGTAGGTCCCTCACCTCTGGATAGGTCATCAATATGTTACTCCCTGAACGCTCCTCTTAAAGATTGGGTAACTAGTTTGAGCATAAACCAATGTATATAGTATTGGTGGGGTCTCTTTATAATATCTTGACCCTTCAGAGATTGTTGACCTCACTTGACTTTCTTCGAAAAGGTCAATGACCATCATTCTTGAAATCAATGTGGTTTTCCCCATTCAGACCCCACTAATATCATCCTGTGATGTGTTTACTTGAATTTCATGGATTACCAGTTTCACTTCATTATCCCCAAAAATTTATAAAAACCCAAAGACCTAAATTTTTGGGCAAACATTGATGAAACAAACAAGGCAATCCTACCAACCAAAGGGTTGAGCTCCATAGACAACCGTGGTTGGCACCAGACAGTGGGATCTCAATTCTGCTTCATAGAGGGGTTAAGACCTCCCCTGTGACATGTTTGTGGATCTCCCCTTTTAACAGAAAGTCTATTGTTAAAGTAATTATCAACTACCTGTTACTCAAGGGGATGACCAAATTATGAAACGCAACCTAAATGATGAGTGAAGACTGGACAAAGTGTGGTCAGATAATAATAAAATAAAGCTTAAGAAAGAAATGAGATACGAAAAAGCAGAATGAGGGAATAATTATGGTGCACCTGTTCTTATTGACATGCCAATTCCTTCATGAAATCTCTGTTTACCCTCTACTGTCCCTCTATTGACCCTCTACTATCTACTGACTCTATGGGCTTCTGTTTGGAAGCCATCAGCTTTCTTCTCCTAGCCAGGCCCACCTCTTCTTTGATCATCTCTGAAGGATGACTAAACATCTACAGGGGTTGGATGATCTACAGGGGCTGGATCATCTATACAGGTTGGATTTACTATCTACTGACTCTATGGACTTCTGTTTAGAAGCCTTTGGCTTTCTTCTCCTAGCCAGGCCCACTTCTTCTTTGATCATCTCTAGGGGTTGGATTTTATATAGGGGTTGGATCATCTACAAGGGTTGGACTTTCTAAAAAGGAAATTACAGATATGGCCTTTTTTCTACAGAAGATCAGCAAGGTTCATCAACTTTATGAAAGTCAAGAGACATGAAGAACGTATAGCTGATTTAAGACATTGAAATTAGCCCTAAAAATGAGTCTTACACTCCTTATATTCGTCTGGAACTTTCTATCATGTAAGAACGTACACTAAACATCTTCATATAGAAGAAAGAGACTAGGTCTTTAGAGGATAGATATGGATGATAGAGCAGAAGACAGTAGAGATACATTGTAACACATTTGAAGACTCTATGCTGTGACATTGCTCTTCATGATAAAATCTTGACCAACCTCATGGGTATTTTCTTTGTTTCTTGTCGCAGGTCTGTGCCAGCAGGTGACGGTGACTCAAGATGATAAGTTTGTAGTAGTAAAAGCTGGAGAACCCATCAGTCTAAAATGTGAACACAGTGACAGGACAGGGACCTATAACATGTTGTGGTACCAGCAAATATCAGGGAAAGGTCTGGAGCTGATGGTCCTGTCTACTGGCGTAAATGACTTTACCATGGAGAAAACGTTTAATGATTTGTGGAGTCTGGAGCGTCCTGATGTTCAGTCATCCACTCTCAAGCGTATAAAAGCAACTTTAGAAGATTCGGCCGTGTACTACTGTGCATCGAGTCAACACAGCCACAAAAAGTTGAGATGCAGCCAACATAAAACCCGCACTATACAGTATTTATGGCAAATGGAGAAGCGGGGAGAAGGGACCTCTAGAGGACGCTGTGTTTTCACAATTTACTGTATGTGTCCTAAAATAAACCCTTTATGTTCCGCTCCAATGCCATCCTATCAGTGCAACTTTTTATGGGTTTTATTGAATGTCAGAGCGCTACATCACAGTGAGAAGAAGGTTCTCAGGCATATCTTGGCTTTTATGGATGTTTAAACCTTTTTTATTATTTTTTCAAGAATCCAACCCCTTTCCATTCGTCTTCGTGGGCCATATGAATGCTGTATTTCGGGGGGTAGGTGGGGGGGAGTTACTCATTTAAGATCCACTTCTTTGAACAAGTGTAGCCCCCCCCAGGTGAGTGACTCCTAGGCCAAATAGCCGCCATGTTGTTTTAAAATATTTTTATTAGGGGTTATAAAGCATATATATGGGAAAGGTCATGTAAAAACATCATATTAATTTGTAATAAGTCAAATGATTTCTTACAAGACGTAATAAACAATTGTTGATGGATAGGGAGGGAGGAAGAGAAGGGGACGTTAGGATGTGAAGGATTGCAGACGTTCAATAGGGGGCGAATGGGGAGGACCAAGGGAGTAGGAGAACCATATCATATCATGAATCCTTAAAAAGAAAAGAAAGAATACAATTACACACAAAAAAAACTAAGTACAAAATTTCTGAAACCACTTTGGCAAATAAAGACCAAACGTTTGAAGAAATCAAATGGATCGAGGAGGAGATTTCTTTCCGGCATGGGAAGCAAGCTGGACAAAATACACGAAAAACATAAACTGGTTAGAAATTACGGAAGACCTTGCCGGTAGCTGTTCCAAAGATGCCATTGTTTGTGGTATCTAGAAAACGAGTTATTGAAAGTAGCATATCTTTCTACAAACTTATTATGTAAGTCTATTGAGTTAAGGCGGTGTTACACGCTACGATATATCTGACAGATTCCGTGACGCACATCCAGCATCGTTACTGACGTCGTTGCGTGTGACACCTATGAGCGACTCCGAACGATCGCAAATAGGATGAAAATCGTTGATTGTTGACACGTCGTTCAGTTTCAAAATATTGTTCGTCGTTTGGAACGCAGCAGACATATTGGTACGTTTGACACCTGCCAACGACAAACAACATCTACACGACCGCCTTGGTCAAACAATATATCGCTGAACGATGTTGCGTCGTTTGTGACATGTGTACGTGTGACCGCTAATAAACGACCTATGAGCGGTCTCAGCAAATCATAACTACGATATGGGCGTGTCACATCGCTACTGAGATCGCCAGATAAATCGTAGCGTGTAAAGCGGCCTTTAGTTAAAATGGTAAAGGTTGGGGGAAGGGGATTCCTCCATGAGGCCACTATCAAAGATTTAGCTGTTAGGAAAATATGGATAACCAAATGCCTATAAACTGGGTCCAAAGAATCAGAATCCAGAGAAAGACGGATCAGTTGGGGAGTTAATATTAAATTTCAATGGGTGACATCATTAAAGGGAACCTGTCACCACTTTTTTGCCCCATAAGCTGCGGCCACCACCACCGGGCTCTTATATACAGCATTCTAACATGCTGTATATAAGAGCCCAGGCTGGCTGTATAATATTAAAAACACTTTATAATACTTACCTTACCTTAACGGTCGCGCGATGGGCCTTATGGGCATCTCCGTTGACCGGTGCCGCCTCTTTTGGCCATTTTGTTCTCCTTCTTCTCCAGCCGCGGTGCATGTGTGGCGCCCTGGACAAGCCAGGACGTCACAGGTACTGCAACAACACACCCCACACCCTGGCTAGGCACACCGAGGTCAAACAAAAATCCTTGTTGCCTCCCTCCAGGGGCTGATGTCCACACCAGGGGGTGGAGCCAGGCAGTTGGCCCCACCCACCGAGGAGTTCACAGTCCTGGAGGCGGGAAAAGGAAGTCAGAGTAGAGTGGAGTTCAGTTTGGAGAGGAGTGAAGTGGAGAAGTGAAGTGGCAGTAGAGGAGACTGACCGTGTCCGGGTGTGTGGCCCGGGCACATACAGCAAGGTTGGCAGATGGTGGTGACCGTCTGCAGGAGAGGCTGATTGACGTGAACCGTAAGGACTGGGGATGGGCGGTGGCCCGCCGATACAGGATTGGGGAGCGAAGAGAAGCCAGCACCATTCGGCAGGGCTTACAGACCCCGACTAGGCTAGGAGTCGCCGTAAAACCAGTCAAATCCGTTAGCGAAGGGAACCTCCGGGGTTTCCCAGCAGTCAAGACCCGATTGAAGGCAACAGCTCAAACCGTGAAGGGAAATACAGTCACCGCCAAGGCTACAGTTCCCAGGGCCAGAGCCTGCGGGCAAAAGGGGCTCCCTCAGCATCCATCCAAGCTGGGGAGCGGGTTACCGGTGGGAAGCCATCAGAACCGAGAACATAACATAGGTGCAGGGAAAGGCAGTCACCGCCAACCTACCGGGAGAAGAACAACCGCAGCTGTCTGTGGGACCCGTCCATCCAGCTGTTTGTTTTACCGGAGACTTTGCATTCATCATTGGCTGAGTGAGTACCACTGTGCCGTGCGGAACCGCGCTGCCCCTGCGACCCTGCACCTCACCAGGCCCCGTAGCCCGCCTGCCATCCCTCCCTCACTGGGCCCCGGGACAACCAATCCCCCTACCCACGGAGGGGAAGAACAACATCCAAGCTGCTCCCCGTCATCGCTCCCGGGATCCCCGTCCAGAGCAGCGGTGGTGTCACAACCTCACCACAACCGTGGGTGGCGTCACGGACAATAAATCCCCAACACCATTCCCCTTTTCACTCACGGACAAGGAGCGCCGCTCGAGTCCCCGGATCCGGCCCACCGCTCGAGCCACCGAGCACCAAGCGAGCAGCAGCAGCGCCGGACCCGAGCGTGGTGAGCGCAGCGTCCCCTCTAGGCCCGTGACACATGATGGGTCCGACATCATACACACTCACCGGCATTCAGGTTTTGAGCAGGGCAGACCAAAGTATTGTAGTGCGCCTGCACAGGACCGGTGAGTGTGTATGACGTAGGACGCCTCATGCACACAAGCTTCAGAAAGAGGATGAAGATGGGCGAAAGGGGAGGTGCCCGCACCGGAGAATGGAGACGCCCATAAGACCCACCGTGCGACCGTTAGGTGAGTATTATAAAGTGTTTTTTATGTTATACCCCCGGCCTGGGCTCTTATATACAGCATGTTAGAATGCTCTATATAAGAGCCCGGTGGTGGTGGCCGCAGCTTATAGGCCAAAAAAGTCTTGACAGGTTGACTTTAAGCAATTTAGAGACGTTTTTCAAAAAATTGGGGAGCACCGGACAGCCCCAAAAAATATTTAATGGAGGGCCTGGACTACCACAGTTCCTCCAACACAAAGAAGAACTATTGTGATTGAAGTGATAAATTCTCTAGGGAGTGAAATACCTTCTGGATAATAACTTAAAATATGTTTCCAAAAGCGAGGCGCAAATAGAGGATGCATTAGTTGCTTTTATGGAGGTCTGCCAATTGTCTTCTGGAAACTGTTGCTGAAGGTCCTTCTCCCAATCTATCCTGTATTTTCATTTTTCAAAGTTATAATCATCAACCAAATAACGTTATATGTTTTTTGTACTCCAAAGTACTGCACTATCGGCATTTTAAGCTAGAGAAGGCAAGATTTATTCAAGGGGTTGGCCTCATGGCACCTGACTTCCTGTTACACAGCAAAGTGGGGGGAGGCTCCTTCTGCAGCCAGTGCATTTACACCAGACACAGGGAATGAATCATCTCCTGGGAGACGTGTACAATGAAGATCAATATTTCTCACAGCTTTCATTGTAAAGACGCGAGATCAAGAAAGACACAAAGGGAGGAATTCATTGACTTTTTTTCTATTATTTATTCATTTTTCATGCCTAAATTTCAATGCTAATGAGCCAGGCGATCTGATTGGTTGATCATCTCTGACGGACAATGCGATCAATGATTATTCTCCTGACCCTGGGATTTATGATATGTAAGTCTATTTCTAATGATATTGGTGAAGTTTATTGTAGGATTTTATATTATTATATAGTACTGATGGATTATTATTTACATAAATGTATTCAATGAATAAAAAAACAGTAATTCTATAAAATCTACAAAAAATAAAAATAATAATAATACCAAAAATAATAATAACTATTCTTCTCATTATTATTATTATTATTATTATTATTATTATTATTATTATTATTATTATTATGTAATATTTTAGATAAATGCATTAAAGCAAGAAAAACATAAAATGTAGAAATAATAATATAATACTTGTGAAAAATGACTAATAATTTAAATGTGTAATAACAAATATTATATTATTATACTTGTGAAAACATACTAATAATTGCAATGCATAATAATATTTTGTTATTATTATTATATTATTTTTAAATAAATGTATTAAAGCAAGAAAATAATGTAAACATAATAATAATAATAATAATAATAATAAAATGATACCTGTGAAAAATGACTAACAATTCAAATGTGTAACAACATTATTATTATTAGTATTATTATTATTATTATGTAAACATAATAATAACAACAATAATAATAACAATAATAACTATTCTTCTTCTTCTTATTATTATTATTATTATGTATTATTTTTTAATAAATGTATTAAAGCAAGAAAAACATAAAATGTAGAAATAATAATATAATACTTGTGAAAAATGACTAATAATTTAAATGTGCAATAACAAATATTACGGTATATTATTATTATACTTGTGAAAACATACTAATAATTGTAATGCATAATAATATGTTATTATTATAATATTATTTTTAAATAAATGTATTAAAGCAATAAAATAATGTAAATATAATAATAATAACAACAATAATAAAAATAATAATTATAACTATTCTTCTCATTATTATTATTATTATTTTTATGTATTATTTTTAGATAAATATATTAAACCAAGAAAAACATATACATTGTAGAAATAATAATATAATACTTGTGAAAAATGACTAATAATTTAAATGCGTAATAACAATATTATATTATTAATATACTTGCAAAAAAATACAAATAATTGTAATGCATAATAATATTTTGTTATTATTATTATATTATTTTTAAATAAATGTATTAAAGCAAGAAAATAATGTAAACATAATAATAATAATAAAATGATACCTGTGAAAAATGACTAAGAATTCAAATGTGTAATAACATTATTATTATTATTATTATTATTATTATTATTATTATATAATACATTAAAGCAAGAAAAAAGATATAAAATGTAAACATAATAATAATAATAATAATAATAATAAAAAATAGTATTATGCATTACTATTATTAGTATTTTTCCACAGATACTATTATTATTATTATTATATAAATGTATTAAAGTAAGAGAAAAATAAAATGTAACAATAATAATAATAATAATAGAAATAATAATAATAATAATAATAATAATACTTGTGAAAAATGACATAATTCTAATGCATAATAATAATAATGTAATTCATGTGTAATTTTCACATTAGTGCATTACGGCAATAAAATATTACTATTATTACTACTAATAAATATAGGAAAAGGTTTATGAACTATGAAACACAATTACAAAAAATGCATATTATTATTATTATTATTATTATTAATAATAATAATAATAATTTATTAATAATTGAAAAAAATGTTATAATGTTGTAATATTTTATAAAAAAAAAAATCACAAAGCTTTTAATTGATGCACACTAGAAATCAGTAGCAATGAGCGGTGCTGTGTTGTGTGTGGCAGGTCTGTGTCGGGCGGTGGAGGTGACTCAGGAGCAGAAAAGTCTAATAATCGGACTCGGGAGCCCCGTGACTCTCTCCTGTGAACACGACGACACCAGTGGCTCATACAACATGTACTGGTACCAGCAGAGAGCGGGACAAGGCCTGACGCTGATGGCCATGACCATAGGGGTGAGCACTCCCACCATGGAGAAGGGGTTCGAGAATGATTGGAGGATGACCAAAGAAAACGCCAAGGAATCATTGCTGAAAAAAGACAAAGCAGAGGGTCAGGACTCGGCCATGTATTTCTGCGCCTCCAGTATCACAGCCATTGAGAACCAAGTCACAACCAATACCAAAACCTGCAGGGTGCACTAATATATGAAGGCGCATTACCCAGACCTTCCTGCAGGGGCAGCATAACACCTATGCATAAAGACCAGATACAACCCCCCCCCCCTCACACCCCTGCAATAGGGGAGACCCAGGACCCCAGCCCTAATCCCTATACATAACACTAAGTGCAGTGCAATATCGAGGCCAGAGCTATAGGGACGGAGGAGAAAACTGTAGGGTTAATGTTCACTGATTACAGATGCATTGTATATGATGATGTTACATAAATTATGGATTTTTATTATTATTATTATGTAATAATAATAATAATAATAATAATAATAATAATAATATGATTAATACATGCTTAGGTTCCCTTAATATTGGAAAAATAAATAAATAAAATATAAAAAATGTTGCTTGTTTTCCCGCTTTCTTGTGTCATCATTTATACACTCTGTCGTTACTATTTATATTGTCTAGGGAAATTCATTAATTAATTATTGAGAATAACAGAATAAGGCTGAGGTCACTCATCCAGTGATCATCTGTTAGAACGGATCTTACAGAGATCCATTGTGCAGACACAACTTGTTTGTCCGTTTTTTAACATTGGAGTCTATGGAGAATGGATCCGTTACCTGATTGCTCTTTTCTTCCATTTTTCGTTCATTTGTAATGGATCCATTTTTTCTTACAGGATCCGTTTCCAATTTAGGATAAATAGTGATCACGTAACGGATCCGTTTCCCATACACTTCAATGTTAAAATAAACGGATCCTGCAAAAATCAATTTTTTAAAAATGGACAAAAAAGTTGTGTTTGTAGAAGTCTTTTGTTTTTCTAAAAAATGTGTTCTAACAGATGATTACTGGACGGGGAACGTAGCATAATAATAATAATAATAATAATAATAATAATAATAATAATTAGGTTTTTAGTCTTAACATAAACCTGTCATAAGTTTCATGTTTCCCAATCCTCATGAGTCAGAGCCCGGGCGTGTGATGGAGCCACCAATGTTTTTCTCTAAAACGCTCCGGTGTTTCTATAAAAACTAGTTTGAAAATCCGGCTGTGCACTGGAGGGAGGGACCGGACCGTTCCCCATGGAGCCCCAGACGGCTTTTACCCCTCCCCCTAGAGTTGATTGACAGGTCCATCTCTATGCACACAGATTGGAAAGACCTGTCAATCACCTGGAAAGGGGCGGGGAGAAGCTGCCCGGGGATGGTGCCGGAGGATTCAGACCTCTCCCTACAGTCTCCCGACCCTCACACAATGTTTTCTCTTAAACACTGAAGGATTTTAAAAGGAAATATGCCAGAATGCAATTTTTACAGCCAGGCTCTGATTCATATTACTGTGTTTTGGGCAGCATTAATTGATTGTTTCGTTTTTTTCATCTTAAAGGAAACCAGTCAAAGAAAAAACTAAATAAAAACAAAAAAATGCATACATTTATTAATAATAATATAAATAGCAATATTTTAATAATGATAATAATAGTAGCAATAATAGTAATAATAATAATGATACAACTACTACTACTAATAATAATAATTATCTAAATAATAATAACAATAGTAATAATAATAGTAATAATACTAACAACACTACTACTACTACTACTACTGGTACTACTACTAAGAATAAAAATTATATAAATAATAACAATAATAATAATAACAATAGTAATAATACTAACAACACTACTACTGCTAATAATAAAAATAATAACAATAACAATAATAATAATAATAATAATAATAATAATAATAAAAATAATAATAATAATAATAATAATAATAATAATAATAATAATAATAATAATAAGTAATTAAAGAAGTTATAATAGCTGTTATTATTATTATTATTTAAATTAAAATGAGAATAACTATATTTATGTATTATGCAGTTTTATACCAATCATTAGTATTTGATGGTAACCTTCACATGCGTAATGTATCATATTGTTGCATCAAAGTCTAGGTTTAAAGGGAACCTGTCATCAGAAATTTAGCACTAAACATAAAAGATTCCCCCTCTGCAGCTCCTGGGCTGCATTCTAGCAATGTTCCTGTTGTTATTGTGCCCCCTTTTAGACCAAAATAAAGACTTTATAAAGTGGTACCTTTTCCTATGCAAATCTTGTTAATTGTACAGGGGGGCGGGCTGTCTGGCGTCCGTTATTCTGCCTCCTGCTGCTTTACGCCATCCTCCATCGCTCAATTTCATACTTCAGGACGCCGCCCAGTGCGCTCAAGGTCTCGCGCATGCGCCATGCCACTCTAGCGGGACTGTGCACAGTGTGACCGCTGGTGACGTGTTGCGCAGGTGTGAGATTATGGGCGGCGCTGTGATTTTCATCAGCAAGTACCCGTCCATAATCTCATGCCCATACTTTCCCCTCTTCCTCCACCGTTCTGCACCGTGCTAGAGTGGCACGGCGCATGCACGAGACCTCGGGGGCATTGGGCGGCGTCCTGAAGTATGAAATTGAGTGACGGGGGACGGCGTAAAGCAGCAGGAGGCAGAATAACGGACGCCAGACAGCCCGCCCCCGTGTACGATTAACAAGATTTGCATAGGAAAAGGTACCACTTTATAAAGTATTTATTTTGGTCTAAAAGTGGGCACAATAATAACAGGAACCTTGCTAGAATGCAGCCCACGAGCTGCAGAGGGGGAATGTTTTAGGTTTAGTGCAAAATTTCTGATGACAGGTTCCCTTTAAGGTACTATATCATGATTACTCACTTTGCTAAGCAGGGTATGTGTCCACCCTTCTTCAGGCCTCCTTCACACGTCCGTGAAAAACCACGCACGTTTTTCACGGACGTGTCAGAGCTGTGTTTTGCCCTCCATGAGCCATGTTTATGGCCTACGCGTGTTCTCCGTGTGTTATCCGTGATAACACACGGAGAACGGGAACTTTCTGCTCACCTGTCCCTGGCGTCGCTGTCCGTGGTGCTGATCTTCGGTCCTGCCGACTCCCCGCTGCTGCTGCTTCCGGCCGCAGTGAAGTGAATATGCAATGAGCATAATGAGCGGCGGTCGGAAACAAGTGACAGCAGCGGCAGAGACTGGAGGGCTGGAGAAGGTGAGTAAACTTTTCTTTTTTTTCCTCAGACACGTGTGTTTTCTCCGGCGCGTGTCACACGGAACACATCCGTGTGGTCTGTTTGCGTTCCGTGTGATACCCGTGATGCCGGAGAAAAACGGACATGCTTCCGTTTGTAACGCACCAACAAACGTATCACGCACACGGACACACGCACCGTATGGAAAAACGAATGTGTAACTCAATACATTGAGTAACATTGGAGTACGTGTGCCCGTGTCTCCGGTACGTGCAGGAACGGACCTAACAGGTACAGGAGGCACGTGCGTGTGAAGGGGGCCTCATGGTCATGGTCAGATATACCGGCCACAATAGGATTCTGCCATAAACGGAGAAAAACACAAGCTGGGAAAGCAGCAAGAAAGCGAAAAGAATCAATGTGGGGAGGAAAAACATGACATCCTGCGGTCACCAGACTGAGAGGACACATATCACAGGCTGCGGTCTGTGCAGTGCGGGGGGGGGGGGGGGGGGCAGGAGACATTACACACCCCTATAGCTAGGAAGAAATCCAGACAAGGTTTAGAATTTAAGGGTAAAGTCACACTCCGAGCCTGAAGACTCAAATATTTGTTACAATTTATCCTTTTCTATAAAGTCGCATTAATGAATTAATTAAAAAGTGATTTCTATAAAACTATGACGCTCCACAGAATCCTGACACTTGTGGTTCTTTATGTTACAGGTGAGACACTTTATAAGGTCTTCATTGTTCATATCATTGTGTTTATTTACTCCTGTTTTGTACATTATATGTTTATATTGTATGAAGTATTTTACTATTTATTATTACTATTGTACATTTGTTATATTTTTACTCTTTTTTACTGATTATTATTTCAGATGCTTCTTACTTATTTTTACTATTATTATACTTTATTTTTAGTATTTATACTATTCTTTATTGTATATTAATTAACATTATAATTATATTGCTTTTTCTTACTTTTTTCATTTTTTTACATTTTTACTATTTTTTATTGATTATTATTTGATATGCTTATTACTTATTTTTTACTATTTGTATACTTTACTTGTAGTATTTTGACTTTGCTTTATTTTATATTAGTTAATATTATTATACAGATTTTTTTTACCATTTTTTATACTTTTACTAATTTTTTATTGATTATTAGTTGATTTGCGTCTTACTTTTTTTTACTATTTGTATGCTTTTTCTGTAGTATTTTTACTAGGATTCATTATATATATATATATATATATATATATATATATATATGCGTATATATATATATATATATATATATATATATATATATATGTGTGTAATCAAAAGCATTATATTTTTTTAATATTTTTGCTATTTTTCATTGATCATTATCTGATATGCTTATTAATTATATTTAATAGTTGTATACTTTAATTGTATAATAATGTTGCAATTTTTGCTTTACAATTATTATTATTACTATTATTATTAATAATAATAACAATAATAATATTTCCTATTTCTTGCTATTTTTCTTAATATTGTTACATTTTTTTTGGTATTGAATTTGTTATTATTTATTTTATTCTTTCTATATCTTATTTCTATAATAATAATAATAATAATAATAATAATAAGACTAATAATAATATAATATGTTATTATTATTATCATTATTATCATTATTATTATTAATAATAATAATAATAATAATAATAATAATAATAATAATAATAATAATAATAATAATAATAATAATAATAATAATAATATTGCACTTGTAACTAATTTTAATTATTATCATATCAAAGAAATGGTTTTAATTGGTGGAGAACATTAACAATATATTAATATTATTGTATTATTATTATTCAATATATACAGTAGATATATTTATTTATTTTTTACTTATTAAACTATTAAAAACTATTATTATTTTTTAACGATTAACTATTTTCCGTCACATCTTGTCACTGACTATTTGGAGAACAGTTTCTAGAATCAGTTTTTCCTTTTTGCGATTGCAATGATGATTGCATTAGTTCTCACTGAACCGGTTCTGATAGAGATTTCTCCTTTTCTCTTTGCCATATAAAGTCCATTTACAGCTTTTCTATAAAACCTGTATTTGCCGTTAAGGTGGTATTTTCAGGGCTGGGCCTCTCGTTACTTGGGAATCTGTAATACACAATGTTACCATTCTCCTCTTTTATTGGATATGTGGAATAACCATTGTGTAAGAACTAACAATTTTCTTTAATCCTCAGGGTCCTGCCAAGGGTTTCACATATCCCAGGATCCAGCGTTTTTGGTACGGAGGACTGGGGACGCTGTGGAGCTTCGCTGTCAGCACAATGACAATACCTACTTTGCAATGTTTTGGTACCAGCAGAAGCCACATGAGGGTCTGAAGCTCATGGTCTACTCAACCGGTGCACAATCTGGGGACATGGAGGCTGATTTTAAGGCTTGGACTCTCGATAGACCTGAAAACACTAGGGCTACATTAAAGTTATCTCATCCTAAAGCCGAGGACTCCGCGGTGTATTTCTGTGCCGCCAGCAAACACAGTCACATAAGTCAGTGCGTGAGTGAGCGTAAAACAGGCAGGGCATTATTGATGGGAAAGTGACAGTGCATTCTATATGATGCCCATAGAGGGGGATGTTTAATTATTGTACCCGATATATCATAATCCGGCAATCGTATACTATCCAGATGCAGTATGTGAATGGAAAGTACAAAAAGTCATTCCTGATTCATACGAAGCTGACATGGCCTGCTGATCCACCATGATGAATATTCTCTGATCTGCAGGAATGGAGGGTATCCTGCATGTCTCCAGGGCATTAGAACAAAACACATACCCAATAACTGTGGTAGTGGTTAAGTTATTTACAATATTATGTACACGCTACAGGCGTGGCAAGCGTGTTCAGACTGACCAAAGTCTGACACACTACAAATAAACCACTAAAACGACAACACAAACAGGGGGGAACACCGGGGACATGATACAATGGAGGTCTCTGTCGCTAGGGAGTTGGGTGGGGGTCACCTCCTGAACTCATCTCAAGCTGGCCCCTGAGCTCCCTAGCATCCCTATACAGGTTATTTCAACCTTTTGGCAAGCAGGATACCTTGGACCCTCAGCTGGCCCTAAACTCATCCTGCCTAGTGAGTAGGCCAACGAGTTCACTAGACTCGGGAATACAATACGGAAACACAAGGGAAGAAAAAAAACAAATACCGCAACACCAAAGGATAAAGGTCGGCTTCTTGGAGCGCAGCTCCTTCCACCAAGGGGGCAGTATACAAAAGAGTTTGTATCTTCAGCAGGGATTGCTGGGCAACACCTCTACTTAAAACTCAAGGGCGTGACTACAAAGCTACTGCAGCTAAAGCACTCAGCTAGGGCCACCAGCAGCAAAACTGACATTAACCGTTTAGGTACTAAAGGAAATGAAACCACATTTAAATGAGGATAACCAGATGGAGATGAGAGGCTACAGTCCGAAAGCTGTCACTAGTCTCTAAAAACAAGGAGACAACAGTGACAACCCTATTTGCACGCTCTGTCTTCCAGCTTTTTATATCCATAGACTTTAAGCATTTGGTGGTCCAAGTTTTACTCTGTAGTATTGTTCTAAGGGGCACTTTGCACACTACGACATCGCAAGCCGATGCTTGCGATGCCGAGCGTGATAGTCCCCGCCCCCGTCGCAGCTGCGATATCTTGTGATAGCTGGCATAGTGAACATTATCGCTACGGCAGCTTCACATGCACTCACCTGCCGTGCGACGTTGCTCTGGCCGACAACCCGCTTCCTTATTAAGGGGGCGGGTCGTGCGGCGTCATAGCGACGTCAAACGTCAGGCGGCCAATAAAAGCGGAGGGGCGGAGATGAGCGGGACATAAACATCCCGCCCATCTCCTTCCTTCCGCATAGCTGGCATGAGCTGCAGGACGCAGGTAGGAGATGTTCCTCGCTCCTGCGGCTTCACACACAGCGATGTGTGCTGCCGCAGGAGCGAGGAACAACATCGTTACATCGGTCATTTCCAAATTATGGAAATGACCGACGCTGCACCGATGATACAATTACGACGATTTTGCGCTCGTTAATCGTATCAAAAAGGCTTTACACACTACGATATCGCCTGCGATGCCGGATGTGCGTCACTTTCAATTTGACCCCACCGACATCGCACCTGCAATGTCGTAGTGTGCAAAGTACCCCTAAAGCATCACTGTAAAGCAGCTGATGAATTAGGTAGTCGGCTCTCAGACGCAGCCAGACTCCCCATAGGGAAGGCAGAGATGTTATATTACTGTCTCTTGTGACATGCATTATTAGTGATATGGTAGACTGTATTTTTTCCTAAAAGTGCGGAGAGTTAGGGAACAGGCCCAGAGAGGGTAAAGGCTAAGGTAAAGAGGACAGATACATTTTCTAGTCAGGAGATGAGACAGGGCCCAGTGTGCAGTAGAAGCAGACCTAAAGTCAAACTAGTGAGTAGAGCCGCAATATTTGGGTATCACTGATGTGAGAGGAGACAGGGACAGTGAATAGTGAAATTCTGAAAAAAGGAAGAAAATTGACCAAAGAAAAGTGTGATCGAGTGACAGGACAGGACACCTAGCAGTACGGCCCGAGTTTATAACTTAGAGAGGTAACAGGCCAGGATGGAAATCTTCTCTATACCATATAGTGTGACCATTGTTGAAATTGATGAATGAGGGCTCACATGGTATTTTTTTAAAATAAAATATTTTTTCTGTATTTTTTTTTTCTTTACATCTACTTGGTTAGTAATGGGGGTGTCTGATAGAGGCCTCGCAATTACTAACACGTGGGCTTGATGCCAGTTGTCAATTCACAACTGAGATCAACCCAACAAGTATTACTCCGATTGCCATCGCACCAGAGCAATCGTGAAGAGCCTGGTAAAGCGCCAGAATTGGATCATGTAATGGATGCGTCACCTCTAGGGTGGCTGGGGGCTGCTATTTTAAGGCTGGGAAGGGCCCAATAACCATGGACATTCCCATCCTGATTATACCAGCCCCCAGCTGTCTGTTGTACCTTGGCTGGCTATGAAAAATGGGGGGAGAAGCACACACTGAAGTGTAGTGCAAATATTGAGTATTTTCTCCTTGCAGATTTGGTGCAGAAAATAATCTGCAGCGTGTCAATTCTTTCAGGGGGTTTATAGCATTTTTCATCCATTGAAGTCAATTGAAAATTGCATCAAAAACGTGTGTTTTTGAGAAGCGTTTATCCTGCCAAGATATGCAGAAGTGATGCAGAAATGTCTGCATCCAAATACCGTGTGCACATAGCCCTACACGGCCATGCACAGCGTGCTGTGATTTTATACCTTAGCCCGATTCCAACTGATAAACTTGCAAATGGACACTGCCTCATTGTTGAAAATTATTGCAAATGTAACCCAATTTTTTCTCATATTTTACTGGCTGATTTTAAACACAGATGTTAGGGAACCCTTAGGCCTCGATTCCACTTGCGATTTGCAGGGATGAGTGCAATCCGATAAAACATCAGATTGCACTCGCACCAGTGCAAAACTATGGGGCAGCGTCCATCTGCGATTGATTTTTCACGCCACAGCGGCCTGCGGAATGAATCGCAGCATGCGGAGTTTGGCAACAAGTCTCGACTCATGAACCCCCATACAAGTCTATGGGGGCGTGTTGAAATGTAAGGACCGAAGGTCTGTTAGGGATCCAGTGGGTCACGAATAAGAGACGCAGGCAGAAAGTTAACCAACTAAATTTTCCTGACAGGGTTGCAAGAGGGGAAGTAAAGTATATACAACAATACGCTGACTCTTTCCCCAAATGAACACAGCCATACCATACAGTGAGATATACTCCTGGGCCGGTGTGGCCGGATATAAGAATAACTGCAAATTCTACTGTGGGAGGGAACAGGAAACAAAGATTTTATGAAAAGTCGCGGCCACAACAATTCGGGGTGAAAAGCTGAAAACTAAACAAAGACGGGGGATGCGCTGAGGACAGAAGAGAGGTCACCGGGACATTCTACATCAGATCAATTAGAAAAATAAAATCTGAAGTTATTACTTTTTATTTCAGGATATTTAAAGGGCCGTTACCATGATTTACCAGATTCAGCTCATTCTGATACTGGACATTCTCCAAGGTAAGGGTTAATAAGTTAGTATTTCTTAGTGTTGTGTGTTCTTTATGCAGCAGTTTCCTGGGGGCACAGACTTTCTTAATGTCCATGTTTCTTATATACCTATAATCCCTGTAAAATAAAGTTATGAAACTTTCTAAAACTTCTGAAAGTTAAGAAAATGTCTTAAACCAATGATGTCTTGAACCAACAAATGTCTTGAACCAATCCGTTCCTTACGATCTCAGAATCCCTGCTTGCTGTAAATGGTTTCATATCAGAGGTTGAAAAACATGTAGATTAAATACATCACACAGCTGAAGGTTTGGTACAATTGTATCCAGTCCAGAGATGTTGCACATTCCCTTGTTACAATGTATCACTATGGTTTCTGGCTGAGTATCTGATACATTGGGGAGAAATGTTGGGTCCGGATGGGATTTCAGTCTCTTGATGTAAAATAAGTGACTCAATTCATAGACAGCAAGCAGAGATCTCACATAAGAGTCCAGCCGCCTCTGTAAGCGCCAAGATATATGTGAAGGTATGAACCGTGAACCGCATTACTGCTATATAAAATATACTTAAAAAAATGAAGTTATCAATTCATGAGAGCCCATCAGCCACGGCAAGGCGTCCTTCTGTGACGGGACCCTTCCTATCATGTGTAATTGGCGGTTTCTTATCCCCTATAGATTTGTATATATGAATTGTGTTGTGTATTTCAGGTTGGTGCCAGAACGTGGCGGTGACCCAGAGGGACCGGCTCCTGATAGTCCGGACCGGGCAACCTGTGACCATCTCCTGCCACCAAAGCAACAAGGATCATTATGTTGCAGTTTGGTACCAGCAGAAACCGCGCCAAGCTCTGCAGCTCATGGTGCATTCTCCAGACCCTGGCATCATAGACATGGAGGCCGGGTACCAGAGCTGGAGGCTGCAGAGACCATCTAACCTGCAGTCATCACTGACCAAGGCCAGCGCCGAGGCCCAGGACTCCGCAGAGTATTTCTGTGCCTCCAGCAGCCACAGCAGCGAACTGCAGAGGAACCGACTGCACAAAACCCGTACATACACCGAGGAGACCTCCAGGGGGCGCTGCCCGGCAGAGCAGAGACACATATACTATATTTATATACGTATATACTGTATGTCTACAGTCCATGCACACAATGGCCAGTGCATCTAAGCTCAGCATATGTGTGGTACTGTCTGCTGAGGAGCTGCATCTGAGCCAGTTATAGATTTCTTGTCCGTAGATCTGATGCATCTAAGCATAGGATGAGTGATACTGTCACAGACAACTGAACATTATGTTACTTAAGACATTATACGTAGCTTGTGTTTACCTTAAGGGAACCTGCCATGGGTGTACTTACTTATGGAAGTATTGGTGCGCCCACTCGTCCCCCGAAGAAATAATACAGTTCATGTAGAGATCTAATGAGCCAGTCATTAGAAATCTAGTGTAGAAGCCACATGCAAATCAGGCTGGGAGTGCACTGGGGGCGGGGCAATACAGTTAGAGACGACGTCCATTCATTCATTCATTCATTCATTCATTCCCTCATCCATCCATCTACCCTTCCAATGCATGCATCCATCCAACAGTATACTACAAAAACAAAAAAACTGACCATCATCTCCACACAGAATAAACAGGTGCTGCTACTGTCACTGAATAATATACATGATTTATAACTGACAGCAGCAAATCCATCCATCCATCCAATCATCCATCCATTCATCCATCCATCCATCCAATCATCCATCCATTCATCCATCCATCCATCCATCCAATCATCCATTCATTCATCCATCCATCCGTCCTTCCATCCAATCATCCATCCATCCATCCATCCATCTATCCATCCAATCATTCATCCATCCATACATCCATCCCTTCATCCATCCAGCCAACCAACCAATCATCCATTAATCCATCCATCCAATCATCCATCCATTCATCCATCCATCCATCCAGCCAATCATCCATCCACTCATCCATCCATCCATCCATCCATCCATCCATCCAATCATCCATTCATCCATCCATCCAATCATCCATCCATTCATTCAATCATCCATCCATCCCTCCATCCATCCATCCATCCATCCATCGAATCCATCCATCCATCCAACCAACCAATCGTCCATCCATCCATCCATCCAATCATCCATCCATCCAGCCAAACAACCAATCATCCATTAATCCATCCATCCAATCATCCATCCATTCATCCATCCATCCATCCAGCCAACCAACCAATCATCCATCCATAAATCCATCCAATTATCCATCCATCCATCCATCCATCCATCCAATCATCCATTCATCCATCCATCCATCCAGCCAATCATTCATCCATCCATACATCCATCCCTTCATCCATCCAGCCAACCAACCAATCATCCATCCATCCATCCAATCAACCATCCACTCATCCATCCATCCATCCAATCATCCATCCATCCCTCCATACATCCATCCAAACATCTAATCCATCCATCCATCCAACCAACCAATCGTCCATCCATCCATCCATCCAATCATCCATCCATCCATCCAATCATCCATCCAATCATCCATCCATCCATCCATCCAATCAATCATCCATCCATCCTTCCATCCAATCATCCATCCATCCATCCATCCATCCATCCAATCATCCATCCAATCATCCATCCATCCATCCAATCAATCATCCATCCATCCTTCCATCCAATCATCCATCCATCCATGCATCCATCCATCCATCCAATCAATCATCCATCCTTCCATCCAATCATCCATCCATCCATGCATCCATCCATCCATCCAATCATCCATCCATCAATCCAATCATCCATCCATCCATGCATCCATCCAATCATCCATCCAATCATCCATCCATCCATGCATCCATCCATCCATCCATCCATCCATTCATTCATTCATTCAAACATCTAATCCATCCATCTAATTAATCCATCCATCTAATTAATCCATCCATCCATCCATCCATCCATCCATCCATTATCAATTTACATATCAGAGGAGGCAGCAGCCTCTGTGTGCGCCACGTTGTATACAGTAACTGAATATACAGGAATCTTCATGCTTTATACTTCTGTACCGCTTTCCTCTTCCTCCTGACATTACATATAGGATGTTTTTCCTTACAGCGCACCCGCCAGCAGAACGTCCTTACACACAGTGCAGGGATTTGGCTGTGGAGGTCCTCAGCCCCCAATAATATGACATCTTTTTTACAGAGATGGGATGCACTGGTCAGGAGGAATCTAGTGAAGAAGTCATATGCAAACCAGGCAGAAGTGCAGTGGGGGTGTGTCAGTGACTAGGACGGCCTCTTCTAAGTACTTTGCCCCGCCCCCAGTGCACTCCCAGTCTGATTTGCATATGACTTATACATCTAATATCTTCTGACTGGCGCATCCGATCTCCACAAAAAGCTGTCACAGAGAAGAGCTGCCCCTTTTGGTAGATGGAGCGAATGACATTAGAATAGGAGGGATCATCTGCAGGACCTGAGGGACCACCCCAGAGCCCCAGTCCTCACAGGCTTCATCAGTGAGATGATGAGGGTCCTCCTGCTCCTGGGATACATCCTACCATGTAAGCTGTGATCGCAGCCACCTGCAGTGTATCTAAACCAGAGTATCTAAGCCGTGTAAAAATCATATCTCGCTGTATCCCAATCATGTAATGCCATTGTGATCAGACATGATTAACCCCTTGTGTCCCTGGCAGGCTGCGGTGCGGTGGTCGTGGAGCAGGAGAAGAAGCTTCTGATGGTGAAGGCTGGGGATACAGTGGAGCTGAGATGCAGTCAGGATGAGAGCAATTACCTCTACATGCTCTGGTATCAGCAGAAGCCGGGGCAGGGGCTGAAGCTCATGGTGTATTCCATGAATGTGAACTCTGAGGACATGGAGGACGACTACAAGGAGAGGTGGTCCCTAAAGAGGCCCACGGTCCACGAGTCCACCCTGACCCTAAAAGCCTCAGCCCCAGAGGATGGCGCCGTGTACTTCTGTGCCGCCAGTATACACAGCCCGAGAGAGCGGAGCCCAGCCTGATAATAACCGGGGTGCAATCCCCTCCGCCTCCTGCAGGGGGCCTCACTCTCCTGTTCATTAACCCCTTAATACCATTTGTGGAAATTTTTGGTTTCTTTTATGACTTTCTTGCATTTTCATCTTATTTTATCGATATAGCCGCAGAAAGATTTTTTTTTCTTTGTACACGAGTTATGATTTTTCATTACAACCAATTTGGGGTATATTTGACCTATTGATCAATTTTTAACCCCTTCTGCAGAAGAATGAATAAAGAAAAAAGAATTTCAACTTTTTGAGATGGAAATTGTGGGGGTTTGTTCCCTGTTTCGCTATAATGGTAAATTATTCTTGCTTTATTCTACGAGTTGAGATGAATATGACAATTCCAAATAAATTATATATAAATTTACATTTAATTCCTTTGCACAACAAAAACATGGAAAAAAGGTCATTTTTGTGTTTCCACTCCCTGCGAGCCAGAACGTTTTTCTTTAGTCACTTGGGGACTTGTTTTTTGGCTGGTTTCAGACGTCTGTATTTCAGGTACGTGTGACACAAGTCCCCTTTGGTACGTACTTCTATGGTGTTCCTCACACGGTCGTGTTTTCACGTGGACCGTGTGACCCCGCATTTCCCCGCACACACAAACGCAGGCATGTCCGTTTTTTCTCCGGCAGCACGAGTGTCACATGGATCGCACATTGATGTGATCCGTGTGACAGCAGTGTGACATGTATCGGAGAAAACACAGGTTTTTGAAATAAAAAGATTTTCTCTATTCACCTGTATCCAGCGATGCTGTCTCCGGCTTCTGACCACCGCTCATTATCATCACTGAATATTCACTGCACCTCGGAGCTGGAAGCAGGAGCATCGCCAAAGACAGCATCATGGTGACAGCACTGGGGACAGCATCACCGGGGACAGGTGAGTATCCAGCAATCAGTGTGTGTGCAGTGATGTCCAGGAGGTCATCAGATTTCCCAATGAACTCTGATGAACCCCTGAAGTCACCATCGTGACACCCACTGTAGCGCAGATGTCACGGGGGTGTCATCAGGAGGTCATCAGAGTGGATTGGGCACTCTGATGACCTCGTGGTCTTCACTGCACACACACTGCTAGCTAGATACTCACCTGTCACCAGCAACTCTGTCCCCGGTGCTGTCCTCAGCAATGTACCCAGCGATGCTTCTGCTTCTAGGTCCAGGCTGCAGTGAATATTCTACAGTATGAATATAATTAGCGGGGGTCAGAAGCAGGAAACAGCAGAAAAGAAAGCAGTGCTGGATACAGATGAATATAGAAAAATCTTTTTATTTCAAAGACACGTGTTTTCTCTGGTACATGCCACACATATGCAAACATAGATGTCACACGTGACACACGTATGACACACTTATGACCATACCCATGATTGTGGCTTGTACCAGATTAAACATGGACGTCTGAAACTGGCCTTAGGGGTACTTTGCACGTTGCGACATTGCTACTGCGATATCGCCGGGGCCAAATCGAAAGTGACGCACATCCGGCGCCGGTAACTATGTCGCAACGTGTAAAGCCTAGATGCGCCGATAAACGATCGCAAAAGCGTTGAAAATCGGTGATCTGTGTAGTGTCGGTCATTTTCATAATGTCGCACCAATAGGACATACGATGTTGTTCCTCGTTCCTGCAGCAGCACACATCAATGTGTGTGAAGCCGCAGGAGCGAGGAACATTTCCTTACCTGCCTCCACCGCCAATGCGGAAGGAAGGAGGTGGGCGGGATGTTTACGTCCCGCTCATCTCTGCCCCTCCGCTTCTATTGGCCGCCTGCCGTGTGACGTCGCTGTGACGCCGCACGCCCCGCCCCCTCAGGAAGGAAGCGGGTCACTGGCCAGAGCGACGTCGCAGGACAGGTAAGTGCGTGTGAAGCTGCTGTAGCGATAATGTTCGCTACAGCAGCTATTACAAGATATCGCATGTGCGACGGGGGCGGGGACTATCGCGCTCGGCATCGCTAGCCGATGCTAGCGATGTCGCAGCGTGCAAAGTACCCCTAAGTCTGACAGGTCACACTTTTTCTTGGTGGTGTTTTGGGGCAAATATTATGAATTAGTTTATTTGTAGAATTTTTGCAGGGGAAGAAATGCAAAAACAAAAAATTCCAAAAAATGTCACCAATGTATCTGCAGTCTCCTTTTTACTGTGATAGAAATAACAATGCAAATTTATTCTATTATTAGGCTATTTCCATTTTGGCTTTACCAAATATAAATTTTTTATGGTGAGTTATTTAAAAAAATAGAAACTTTTGTTTTTGGGGGGTGGGGATGAGTATCCTTTTTGTTCTTATTAAACTTAAAGGCCAAAGTAATTTTCATCTAAATTCTTATCTATTTAGAGCCATATTCTAAACTATTTTCACATATGCTTGAATTAAAAATTCCCTACCGTTCCCTATCTACACTAAGTAATGTTCTATTTTTTTCCTTATTTCCTCACTGATGATGCTTTGTTTCAGATTCCCAGTGCATGCTGGGATAGTCAAATGAAGCATCATCAGGGTGTCAGAGGCTGCTGTCACTGTTGCAGCCTCTGTCCCCTCCCTGAAACAAAGCGTCCTCGCATGCTGTGCGATGTGCACAATGACAGTGCGCTCTCTGTTGTTGGCTCAGATCATCAGTAATGAACTGGCACCAGAATGCACTGTCAGTCTGCAGTGTCAGGATACTTGAGATCAGTGCTGCCCCAGCAAGTGACATCACTGATCTGTCACACGGAGATTTTTACAAACTTTGCTGACTGACATGGCAGCGTCAGCATCTGTTCAGACTACTGATTCTGACACGCCGCCCGATAACTTCTCTGGTGTCTATGAGCAATACAGGCAGACTCGGGCATTGATCTGCAGAGTGGTAGTTCATAGGCAGGCTAGCAAGAGTTAATCTCTGCTAGTCTGCCTTTAGTCTCCTTTGATCACATGTTGTGAGGGAGCCAATTACATCTGCTCTCCTCCTATATATATGCTGGCTAGATCCTTCCTTCTATGCCAGTTATAGTTTTACTTAGCTGGTCTAGTGAGGTGTTGTGATCCAGACTATGTTGTGATTGTTATACTTGTTGCTGAGTGTGGTTGTGGCGTTAACCCTTCTTGTCTTTTGTTGCTTCCTTCCTGCTCTTGCTTTTCTCCTGAGTCTCTCATTGTCTATTCTTGTGTGTGTGCAGTGGGTCAGAGTTTTGGTTTTCCCTTGTCTGTCTTTATTTGTGGTCCCTTCTCACTTCTGCCCCTCCGTTCGCTGGTGGGAGGGGGGAATCAGATTAGTTCTGGTTAGGAGAAGAGCCAGGAAAGGGACTCAGGCATCTCCACCATTAGAGATAACCCTGAGGTTAGGGATAGCCTAGGGAACCCTAGTGTGAGAGACAACATAGGAGCCCCGGCCCCTCACTATCATACAGTCACAGTGACATTGTCCCTGCACGCGAGTATTTTGACACTGCTTTGGCAGTGCTCTTTGCTCTGTTGCTGCCTCATTACTGCTGTGTAGTGTAGTAAGAGAACGGTAGGGAATTTTTAATTCAAGCATATTAGAAACTAGTTTAGATTTTGGCACTAAATAGAAAGGGATTTATAATGATGGTATGCTAGGTCCTCGACTACCATAGTAACGCATCTGACCCGACCCTCTATCAAACCCCTCATATGCAGCAGTTGCTATTGACATTAGCATCTAAGGGGTTAAATGACTAATTTTGCTGGTCGATCAGTTGCCAATGGCTGAGTCTGCTAGTGATAGGCTGAGCCACAGGATTGTGGAGCTGCACATCAGAAGATGTATCTGCTGCCATTGTGGTGACCCAGAGTAGACACTACTAGAATGTCCCTTGATGGGCCGTGCGTTTCTCTATAATGTTGGACATTATCTGTGCCTTCTGAAGCCTTAGGCGGGCTTTGCACACTACGACATCGCAGGTGCGATGTCGGTGGGGTCAAATCGAAAGTGACGCACATCCGGCGTCACTTGCGATGTCGTAGTGTGCAAATCCTAGATGATACGATGAACGAGCGCAAAATCGTCGTCATCGTATCATCGCTGCAGCCTCCGACATTTCCATAATGCCGGGGGAGCGACAGGTACGATGTAGTTCCTCGTTCCTGCGACCGCACACATCGCTGTGTGTGAAGCCGCAGGAGCGAGGAACTTCACCTTACCTGCCTCCCGGCTGCAATGAGAAGGACGGAGGTGGGCGGGATGTTTACATCCTGCTCATCTCCGCCCCTCCACTTCAATTGGCCGCCTGCCGTGTGACGTCACTGTGACGCCGCACGACCCGCCCCCTAAGGAAGGAGGCGGGTCGCCGGCCAGAGGGACGTCGCACGGCAGGTATGTGCGTGTAAAGCTGCCGTTACTCTGAGAGTTGTAGCATCTACACTGACCTCTGCTGGCCTTTCTCAAAACTACCTTTGCCTTATATGGTAACAGGAAGAAGTGACGCAGCAGTGAGGACATTTCAGAATCCTTTCTGACAGGAAAAATAGAAAGATGTCTGTGGCTGAAGACTCAGGAGATGAGGACTGAAGAGGTGAGGACTGAGGAGGTGAGGGCTGAGGTGAGGACTGAGGAGGTGAGGGCTGAGGAGGTGAGGACTGAGGAGGTGAGGACTGAGGAGGTGAGGGCTGAGGAGGTGAGGGCTGAGGAGATGAGGGCTGAGGAGGTGAGGGCTGAAATGAGGACTGAGGAGGTGAGGGCTGAGGAGGTAAGGGCTGAGGAGGTGAGGGCTGAGAAGGTGAAGGCTGAAGAGGTGAGGGCTGAGGAGGTGAGGGCTGAGGAGATGAGGGCTGAGGTGGTGAGGGCTGAGGAGGTGAAGACTGAGGAGCTGAGGACTGAGGAAGTAAGGGCTGAGGAGGTGAGTGCTGAGGAGGTGAGGGCTGAGGAGGTGAAGGCTGAGGAGGTGAGGGCTGAGTGTTATGATCCGGAACCATGGAAGATCACCACAAATCATTGGCAAAAAGGTGACAAGAGCCTTGGCAACTAATCTGGCCGCCATCCCCTTACTAACCAACACAACTAGAAGTAGCCGAGGGGTGAACTAACATCCTGTGCACCACGAACCCAGCCGGAGAACTAACTATCCTAAAGGTAGGAAAGATGAATTACTCTCTGCCTCAGAAAATAGACAAGAATAGCAAGCCCCCCACATTCAAAGACTGCGGTGATATAGGAAAAACACAATACACAGGTAGATGACAGAATTAGCAAAAGGTGAGGCCCCCGCTGACTAAAATAGGAAAGGACAGGAAAGGGATTGATGGTAGCCAGAGAAAAACCCTGCAAAATACCAACTTCCTGATAGTACAAAAAGGCCCTCAGATCGCTCGATCTGAACTCCGTCCTATACCAGGTGCCCTTGTCATACCAATGAACAGAAAACAAGAATTATAACAAATTCAACAAGCCATAAACACATGGACCCAAAGGAGCTATACTCCAAACAGAACTGCAGGGAGTTCCTCAACAATCCACTGAGGGGAAAAATCCCTGGAAGGAAATAAACTGAAACCAACCACAACAAATGACAAACCCAGATAAGCTAAAGAACCAGGCAATAAATAAAGAGCAAGAACTTATCTGGAGTGGATGTGATGTAGACCAGGATTAAGCAGGCTGGAGATACAAAGAACAACTGACATCCGGCAACAGCCTGCAATCAGACCAGGACTTAAATAAGCAGAGAGTTAGGAAAGGAAACACCCACTGCACAACCCACCTGGTATCTGTCCAAACCCTTCCTGGCCACCAGAGGGAGCCTCTCAGCAGCCAAGACATAACTAACATTCACAACAGTACCCCCCCTTGAGGAGGGGTCACCGAACCCTCACCCACGCCACCGGGTCGCTCGGGATGAGCATGATGGAAGGCGCGAACCAACCTGTCCGCATGAATGTCAGAAGCCACAACCCAAGAGTTATCCTCCTGCCCATAACCCTTCCATTTCACAAGGTACTGAAGCTGACGCCTACTGCGACGGGAATCCAGAATTTTTTCAACCTCATACTCCAGATCCCTTTGTACCAAAACAAGGTCAGGAGGCGCTGCTGCAGGAACTGCCGGCTCCACATGTTTCTTCAACAAGGACTTATGGAAGACATTGTGAATCTTAAATGACGCAGGCAGAGTCAAACGGAAAGATACAGGATTAATAATCTCCGAAATCTTATAAGGTCCAATAAATCTGGGCTTAAATTTAGGAGACGGAACTCTCATAGGAATATTTTTAGAGGACAACCACACCATGTCCCCCACTTTAAACCGGGGACCAACAGTCCGACGCCGGTTGGCAAACTTTTGGGCAGTTTCTTGGGACTGAAACAATTTATCCACTACCTGCCCCCAAATCTGCTGCATTCTGTCGACCACGGAATCCACCCCCGGACAGTCAGACGCCTCAAGCTGCCCTGAGAGGAACCTAGGGTGATACCCAAAATTGCAGAAAAAGGGGGACACCAACGTGGTAGAGCTAGCTCTATTGTTAAGGGCAAATTCAGCCAAAGGCAAAAACGAACCCCAGTCATCCTGATCCGCAGAAACAAAACACCGTAAATAGGTCTCCAGGGTCTGGTTAGCCCTTTCAGTCTGACCGTTGGTCTGAGGATGAAATGCAGAGGAGAAAGACAGCTGAACATCCAATTTGGAGCAAAAATTCCTCCAAAACCTGGATACAAACTGCACCCCTCTGTCAGAAACAATGTTTTCGGGAATACCATGCAAACGGACAACATGTTCCAAAAACAAAGGCACCAACTCTGATGAAGACGGCAACTTAGATAGGGGAACCAAGTGGACCATCTTGGAGAATCTGTCACAGATCACCCAAATCACAGTCATTTTCTGAGAGACGGGAAGCTCAGAAATAAAATCCATAGAGATGTGCGTCCAAGGTTTCTTAGGTACAGGCAAAGGCAATAATAGCCCACTAGAACGTGAACAACAGGGCTTGGACCTAGAACAAACTCCACACGACTGCACAAAACGACGGACATCTCGGGACAGGGAAGGCCACCAAAAAGAGCGTCTCACAAGATCCCGAGTACCAAAAATGCCAGGATGACCCGCCAAAACAGAGCAATGAACCTCAGAGACAACTCGGTCTCTCCATTGGTCTGGGACAAACAGTTTCCCTGTAGGACATCTCTCAGGTTTATCCCCCTGAAATTCCGCCAGTGCCAACCGCAGATCAGGCGAAATAGCCGAGAAAACTACACCATCATTCAGGATAGTAGACGGTTCGACAACCTCCAAAGAGTCAGCGCAGAAACTCCTGGAAAGGGCATCGGCCTTAACATTCTTGGTGCCCGGCAAAAAAGAGACCACAAAATTAAACCGGGTAAAAAACAAAGCCCACCTGGCCTGCCGAGGATTCAACCTCTTGGCCGATTCCAGATAGATGAGATTCTTGTGGTTCGTAAGCACCACAACTTGATGCCTAGCCCCCTCCAACCAATGCCTCCACTCTTCAAATGCCCACTTCATAGCCAATAATTCCCGGTTCCCCACATCATAATTCCGTTCAGAAGGAGCAAACTTCCGAGAGAAAAAGGCACAGGGCTTAAGTTTACCCGAAGTAGCGTCTCGTTGAGACAGAACAGCACCTGCTCCGATCTCTGAGGCATCGATCTCAACTTGAAATGGGCGAGACACGTCAGGTTGCTGCAGAACTGGGGCAGAAGTGAATCGCCTTTTAAGCTCCTGGAAGGCCACAATAGCCTCAGGGGTCCAATGCTCAGCATCAGCTCCCTTCTTTGTCAAATCTGTCAGAGGTTTGACAATGGCAGAAAAATTGGCTATAAATTTACGGTAAAAATTAGCAAACCCCAAAAACCGCTGCAGGGATTTTAGAGAAGTCGGTTGCACCCAGTCGTAAATAGCCTGAACCTTAACCGGGTCCATTTTAATAGCGGAGGGAGACAGGATGAAGCCCAAAAAGGAAATCCTTTGCACCCCAAAGAGGCACTTTGACCCCTTAACGTACAGTGCATTATCCTTAAGTATCTGAAAAACCTCCCGTACTTGCCCCACATGAGAGTCCCAATCATCAGAAAAAATCAAGATGTCATCCAAATACACAATCAAAAATTTACCAATAAGGTCCCGAAAAATATCATTCATGAAGGCCTGGAAGACGGAGGGTGCATTAGTGAGCCCAAAAGGCATCACTAGGTACTCAAAATGCCCCTCAGGAGTATTAAAAGCCGTCTTCCATTCATCACCCTCCTTAATACGGATGAGATTATACGCACCCTTGAGATCCAGTTTCGTAAACCATTTGGCTCTCTGCACTCTAGAGAACAGATCAGACATCAGAGGCAAAGGGTACTGATATTTGACTGTAATTTTATTAAGAAGACGGTAATCAATACAAGGCCTCAACGAAGCATCTTTCTTAGCAACAAGGAAAAAGCCAGCACCCAAAGGAGAAGATGAGGGCCGAATGTGCCCCTTCTCCAATGATTCTCTGATGTATGACTGACTTGCCCACCCCAGGGCTATGGGACACCCGGTGCCGGGCCGGACTAGTCTGGGGGTAGTCAGTGGTGGCGGGGCCCGACTCCGTTGCCCTGGTGGGTGTCAGTTTAAATATGGCTGGTGACTTGGGAGCAATTAAAGTATTTGTTTCGTGACGCCACCTGTGGTTTGCGGTTATTAAGCCGCCGCTGCTGTGTGAGGCCTCCGGGGTGATGATACGGCAGCAATGGTGGTACTGCTCCCCACAGGTGGAGCGGTGCCCCGGGGACACTGTTGGTGCTCGTGAAAGTCTATGGTGTTGTGTGGATAACACGGTGCAGGGCCGACAGGCAATGAAAGAACTAGGCACAAACAACAGTCTCTTTACCTTTTCCTCTTTTACTTTAAGAACAGTCCAGTCCTGGGAGACCGTCACAGGTGGTGAAGGAGATCCGGTCGGCCTGGAAGTACTTGGGGTGATCTTTTTGGCAAGATGAGTATGAGGCCAACTCCTGTTCTTTTCTTTACTATTATAGGATCCTGCTCTCTGAATCTAGCAATGGCCCTCTTGCTGCTGGGACCGGTGGTACGTCCCTTTACCTCTGTGGTAGGCTGCGCAGGCCCTCTCTGGTGCTTCTCTGCTGGAGTCCACACCGGGCCCTGATGATGCAGCTGTACCTTCGGGCTGTTTATGGGCCAGGTGCTTGCAGCTCTCCTGCCCTTCGGATTCGGCTACCAAGGAGTATTTTAAGCCCTGGTGGCCACAGACTCCGATGTCCGAGTCTCTTCTCTGCCCCTCTGCTCCTCCTGCTTCCCTGGGCCAAGCTGCTCCAGCTCTAGGCCCCAGATCCACAGGACAGCACACTCTGCGTCTGCTTGCTATCACTTCTCTCTACAGACTGACTACTACTTCCTCCCTCAGGTCAGACTTAAGGAATGCTCCCTGGAATTCCAGGTTCAGAGCTCCCCCTGCTGGCCGGAGGGAGAACTGCGTTGGATGTTAAACTTACTGGCCAATGGACCTCCCAATTACCTCCAGGCTCAGCATTAACCCTTTGGGAGGGCAATGCTGTTGTGGCGAACAGGTCCTGGGGCGCCACACTGCCCCTTAGTTAAATTCAGTACTCCCGGACTGTAGAAACAAAACATAACATGTTAGAACATTTCATCCCATTATGGGAGGCGCATTACTTAAACGTTACAAACTTAAACACTATTATAAGAGTCCAGTGTGGCTCCCTGCCAGGTGTCCATTACACTGCTCCATGGGGGACCCGCCGCGATCAAACCCCCAACGTAGGCTCTGGGCGTGCGTCAGAGCATTAATGACCCCACTCTATGCACGCCGGACGGGTTTTTCTTCAGGGGTGTGGAGCACACTGGTGCTAACTATGTACAATTAGAGTGTTGGCCACCCATAGTCCAGTGGCCCAATTGTCCATTTACTTAATCACCTAAAGCAAAACATTACATACCAGACATTTTCACATAACTATTTACACTCTGTTAGGTTTTTTACTTTCTATGTTCTATACCTTGGAGGGGGCTGTCCCCGAGTGCTACGTTGGGACCGGCGTAGCTCTGGGGTTTGTCCCTGACTACTTGGAGTGTCTGCCCCCCCCGTGTTATTGGTAGGCCTAACCCTGACAGGGATGCATGTTGGTTGCCTACGGGGTCTCAGATTCGCCAAGGGTACGGCAGGTTCACCACTGGCAGGGGGTTGAGCCTCCTGTTCTACTACTGGCGTGTCATCTTGTGTTGGAGCGGACGGTTCTTTAGGTGGATCTGGAACCTCTTCTGTTTCTGGCTCGACCAACTGCGGAAACGTCAAGACTGGTACCACTATGGCATTGTTTATTCGGGTCCAAGTTTTGGGGAATTTTCCAAGGATTGTTTGGATCATCTCTTCCTCTTTTTCTTGACTTTGGGGACTTTCTTGTACTTCTTCTACTTCTTTTTGGATTCTGCACCATTCAGGGCACGCTTTCAGGCGGTCTCGAGAAACTGATTGATAGGTCTTGCCTTCATCTTTGCTTATGAGGCATACCTTACTATTGTCAAAGTTTGAGGGAATGATGGTGTAGGGTTCATTCTCCCACTGATCATCTAATTTATGCGCCCTCCGCTTTTTCTTGAGGACCTGTTCTCCAGGTGCTAAGGGAGTTGCTGGGGCTGTTTGATTGTAGTTCTGCTCTTGTCTCGTTCTTGCTTGGGACAGGCTCCTTTCTACGCATTCCTGGACTTTGCGGTACTGCTGTTGTCGCTCTGTATCCCAATCTTCTATCTCCTGAACCGCTTCAGGTGACACAGTCCCCATCTCAAAGTCTACAGGTAACTTGCCAGGTCTTGCTCGCATCAGGTAAGCAGGGCTGCAGTTGGTCGAATTTACTGGGATATGATTGTACAGGTCTACCAGATCTGGCAACTTCTCTGGCCATTGGTTTCTTTCTTCCAGAGGTAGAGTCTTCAGCATATCAATAACCACATGGTTCATCTTCTCGCACAATCCATTGGTTTGGGGGAGGTACGGTGTTGTTCGGATTTTCTTACAGCCGTACATGTTACAGAACTCTTGGAACACTTCGGCCTCGAATGCAGGACCTTGATCAGTCAGTACCCTTTCCGGATAACCGTGAGGCCGACAAAAGTATGCCTGGAATGCTCTAGCTGCTGTTCTGGCTGTCTGGTCCTTCACAGGCACTACTACCAGGAAAAGAGAGTAATGGTCCACAATGGTGAGGGCGTACACATAGCCTGACCGGCTTGGTGTTAACTTCACATGGTCCAGGGCCACCAACTCCAGGGGCTGCTTCGTGACAATTGGCTGTAGGGGAGACCTCTGGCTGGCATCATCCTTCCGCCTCAGGTTACACGGACCACAGTCTTGGCACCACTTCTCGATCATCTTTCTCATGTGCACCCAGTATAACCGATCGCGGAGTAGGGTCTCCAACTTCTTCCACCCGAAGTGTCCTGCTTTATCATGGTAAGCTGCTAGGACCATTGGAGCATCCCTCTGTGGGACCACTATCTGCCAGACGAGTTAATTCGTTTGCCAGTTGACATATCTCTTGCAGAGCTTGCCTTGGTAGGTGAACAGTCGTCCCCTTGAAGTGATGGGCCAGGGGCACCTCTGGCTGTGTAGTCGTGGCACTGGTGCTGAGGCAGACCCCTGGTTCCACCACTTCTTTAACTTCGGAGACTGACTTGAATGTGCAGTATGGGACGTCTCTTTCACCGGCCGATGCACAAAGAGTCTTCAGGCAAAAGTTGAAATGCATAAAAACTGACATTTATTCAAGTACAAAATAACACTCCGGTCAGCAGATTCCGGCAATATTGGTGGAGCTGGGGACAACCTGCCCAAACGCGCCCTCTGGTGGGGATATGCCCTAGATACTCCTCTTCTCTGGGCTCCCACTCTCCGGTCAAGCACACACTGGACCCACACCAGCGGAATAGACCCTGAGGTTGCGTCCACCTCCTTTACTCCGGTGTCCCTTGATGTTCCGCTCACACACTCACACTTGCCGCTCCAGATGTTCACTGCCTGCTGTCCCGGATCCTACTCCTCGCACACACACTGCCCTTCCCTAGATATCCGGCCGACTCCTCCTCCCCGGTGGCAACAGCCGTCCCACCCGGCCACTAGGGGGTGCCCTAATACACAAAAATCACATACAATAATAAAATTCAACACTTTTAATAATAACAGTGCCGGGTAACCTGTGCTGAACTAGTAGGGGGTAGGCCCACCCACTACATGCCTCCCCTCTTAAAATCCGAGCCTCCCGGCAAGGCTCTTAACTATAAACACATTAAAACATAAAAACCTTTTAGGTCAGTCCACACCAACAGCGGCACCAGTTCAGCGGCGCTCCCGGTCTTTAGGGGCGCTTAGTGACGCCGCAGCGCTCCCGGTCTCTTAGGTAGCGCCCGGAGGCTCAACAGCGCTCCCGGTCTTACGATGGCGCCCGGAGGCTCAACAGCGCTCCCGGTCTTGGATGGGCGCCCGGAGGCTCAACAGCGCTCCCGGTCTTAGTTGGCGGGCAACGGACCCGTAAAACTTTTAAAAGAACTTCTGCCGGTTAAACAGCACCGGACTTAAACAACATATGGGCAGTAGGAACTTACTCTGGGGGCCAGGCCCGCTTCCATTCCTCCGCTTGAGCCTGGATGTAGGCCCCCAGAGATTGTCCCGGCTGGCGGCGGATTCTTCTGAAGGACACAGGGGCGAAAGGCGGCTCCACGGGCGCAGCTGCTGCAGCTCCTCGCGGGGGTGATGGCGTCTCTGCCCGGGATGGTGGTGGCGCGGGTGGCGACGCGTCTAGCATGATGACCGGCTTGTTGGTAACATTTTGTGTTACCGCTACCACTGATGGAATCTTCTCCGGGTCAATGGTCGGTTCAGACGCTGTTTCCGGGGCAGCAGCCATGATGCGCCGGGGGTGAGAGGACTCGGACGGGACCGGTCTGGCATGGCTCCGGCGCCGCTCTTGTTGCTCCTCCCACTCCAGCTCCTCTTGCCACTGTTCCGCTTCCCGGGCGGTTGGCATGCGGTTAACGGCCACGGCAAACAGGCCGCGACTTCCCGCGTCCGGCAAGAACTGGACCTTCTCGCCCGGCCAAAGGGTGTGGAGACGCCTGGGCAACCCCTCCACGTCCAGGTGGACTCTATTATAAAAATAGTCGTCCCCGGTGCTGATCTCGCGGATGAAGCCGTACCCCTCTTTCTGGTTGAATTTTACAACCACGCCGGTGGTAAAGTGCAGGGCCAGCTCCTCTCCGCCCGGACCGGACAGCATCTTCCGGACAAGGTTTTCGGCCAGAAGACGTTCCTGAACAGGGTCGGGCTTCGGGGACGGAGCTCTGGGGTGCGGCTCAGCGGGCGGGACGACTACCGGGTCCCAGACGAAGCCACGGTGATCCTTCTCCAGACGCTCGGCAAAGTCTTCAGCCGACTCCGACAAGGGAGCATATGGTGGAGCGGCGGCGTCAAGCTGTGAGGTCTCCCACGGGAAGGCTGTAACTCCCGGACGGCTTCCTGATGGAGTAGCATAAGTCGCCCTCACTTCAGTGATAGTGCTTCCGGTCTGTGCGTCCCAGGTGGTCTTCCAAGACACCTTATCCGGGCGTGTAGAACCTCCCGGTCCGATTGGAAGATCCACCAAGGCCGCCTCACTGGCAGGAGCGAACCTGGGTCGGCCCCGGCCTAGGCTGATCAAAGCCATGGTAGTAGCCAATTCCTCTGGTTGTCCAAGTGCTGCCATCTCTAATCGCTGTGTTGTAGCAAGCGGCAGAGTCATAACGCAGACTGAGGAAAAAGGAGGCGGGCCTCTGTTTCCCGCTCTTAAACAGAATCCTCCCCCAGCCTCACGCTTTCTCTTGACTCCTCCGCGGCGGTACTTCTTTCTTTTCCGAACACCGCCCACTTTGTATGTTTTCCTCAATGCCCTGGAGCTGGCGCCTCCCCTCTTTGGGCGGAGTACTCCGTACCTCTTCTTCGGCACCGGCCAGCCCCAGGCTCTTCTTTCGGCGCCAACTTTTCGCGCCTTTTCTTCCTCAACATAGATAACGGCCTTCTGGTCATCATCCTGTACCCGGTCCAACGCTGCGGGTACTGTGTTCTCCCCCCACCAGGGAACTGGAAATCTTCTCCCATAGTCAGAATTCTGTGCCTCAGGCACTACTTGGTCTTCAGTCTACTGGTTCTCCGGCAAGGGACTCGGATCCTGCCGACTACGCCACCTGAAGTGATGGGCCAGGGGCACCTCTGGCTGTGTAGTCGTGGCACTGGTGCTGAGGCAGACCCCTGGTTCCACCACTTCTTTAACTTCGGAGACTGACTTGAATGTGCAGTATGGGACGTCTCTTTCACCGGCCGATGCACAAAGAGTCTTCAGGCAAAAGTTGAAATGCATAAAAACTGACATTTATTCAAGTACAAAATAATACTCCGGTCAGCAGATTCCGGCAATATTGGTGGAGCTGGGGACAACCTGCCCAAACGCGCCCTCTGGTGGGGATATGCCCTAGATACTCCTCTTCTCTGGGCTCCCACTCTCCGGTCAAGCACACACTGGACCCACACCAGCGGAATAGACCCTGAGGTTGCGTCCACCTCCTTTACTCCGGTGTCCCTTGATGTTCCGCTCACACACTCACACTTGCCGCTCCAGATGTTCACTGCCTGCTGTCCCGGATCCTACTCCTCGCACACACACTGCCCTTCCCTAGATATCCGGCCGACTCCTCCTCCCCGGTGGCAACAGCCGTCCCACCCGGCCACTAGGGGGTGCCCTAATACACAAAATCACATACAATAATAAAATTCAACACTTTTAATAATAACAGTGCCGGGTAACCTGTGCTGAACTAGTAGGGGGTAGGCCCACCCACTACACCCTCTTCTTCCACAACTGCTGGGCTTCTTGTGGAGCGTCTGGACCGAGATGGGTCTCAGCTTGTGCTAGCTTTTCTTTGACCAGTCGCACGGCCGGGTCACCGTTCTGTGTCTCTTCCCAATTATGGTGGAGTAATGGGTTGACCGAGACCTCGTGCTGGCTCGAGCGCTTCACTCCTACAGCATGCTCACACTGGGAAACACCTTGGTGATGGAAAGTCGGTAACTCTATCTCTTCGAGTTCATCCAGGTCTTCTCCAGACTCGGGTAAGTGAGGCATTCTGGACAGCGCATCAGCATTGTTATTCTTCTTGCCAGCCCGGTACTTGATGGTAAAGTCAAAGTTAGACAGCCGGGCCATCCATCGCTGTTCCAACGCACCTAACTTGGCTGTTGCCAGATGTGTCAACGGATTGTTGTCCGTGAAGATGGTGAACTTGGCCGATGCCAGATAGTGCTTGAAGCGTTCAGTCACTGCCCAAACAATAGCGAGGAACTCTAGCTTGAAGGAACTGTAGTTTTCTGGATTCCTTTCTGTGGGCCAAAGCTTCCTACTGGCGTAAGCTATCACCTTCTCTCTGCCTCCCTGCACCTGGGACAGAACTGCTCCCAGTCCCACGTTGCCGGCGTCTGTATACAGTACAAACGGCTGGCTGTAGTCAGGGTAGGCCAGAATTTCTTCTCCCGTGAGAGCCCCTTTCAGCCGGACAAAAGATGTTTCTATTTGGCTGTTCCATTCAAATGGAGGGCTCTGCTTCTTAGCCTGCTTTGGCTGGCCCCCCAGGAGATTTTGAAGAGGCGCTGCTATCTTTGTGAAACCATCAATGAACCTTCGGTAGTAGCCCACCAGCCCAAGGAACTGCCGCACCTCCTTTACCGTGGTGGGTCTTGGCCAGTCCTTGATTACGGTGACTTTCTCCAGATCAGGTGCCACACCTTCTGCGCTGACCACATGACCCAGGTACTGTACCTTTGGCTTCAAGAGGTGACATTTGGACGGCTTTATCTTCAGGCCATACTCCGATGGACTCAAACACTTCTGCTAAGTGCCTCAGGTGGTCTTCATAAGTCTTGGAGTAGACTATGACGTCATCCAGGTACAACAGCACGGTTTCAAAGTTGTGGTGGCCCAAGCAGCACTCCATCAACCTTTGGAATGTCCCTGGGGCATTGCAGAGCCCGAACGGCATACAATTGAACTCACAGAGACCCATTGGTGTCGTGAATGCAGTCTTCTCTTTGTCCGCCTCTGCCACGGGAACCTGCCAATACCCACTGGTGAGATCCAAGGTGGAGAAATAGTTAGCTGACTTTAAGGCTGTTAGTGACTCCTCTATTCTGGGTAGTGGATAAGCATCTTTATGTGTAATGCGGTTAATTTGTCTGTAATCTACACACATTCTCATTGTACCATCTTTTTTCTTTACGAGCACTAGTGGAGCTGCCCAGGGGCTACAACTATCTCTGATAACCCCAGCCTCCTTCATCTCCCGTAACATTTCTTTGGCACGCTGATACTGTGCTGGGGGTACAGGGCGGTATCTCTCTTTAATGGGATGATGATCACCCGTGGGGATTTGATGTTTAACCCCTTTTACCTGCCCAAAATCTAGGGGGTGTTTGCTGAAGACTCGCTCGTACTCCTGTACCACCCGGTAAACCCCATGCTTTTGGTGTGAGGGGGTGGAGTCGGTGCCCACATGTAATTTTTGGCACCAGTCTTCCAGCTGCCCCTTGGAGCCATTGTCTTCCGCCTGGTCGGACGGGATCAAGGGTTCCACTGCTTTGATGGTATTGTTACTGACAGTGTACAGTTTTGCTACAGTGGCGTACCGGGGCAATTTGGTTTCCTCCTCCCCACAACTCAGGACACGGACGGGCACTCTCCCCTTGCGGACGTCTGCTACCCCTCTGGCTATCAGGACTCCAGGCCTACTGTCTGAATACACCGGTTCTGCCAAGGCCTGGTAATCCTGACCCTTGAGGCCTATTGCTGCCCGACAGCATATCAAGATTTCACTTCTTGGGGGTATTGCAATGGGGAGGGGGTCACTTACCCTCACACTGCCAATTTCTCCTCCGGCCAGCTCTACCTGCTGCCTCCTCATCAGGGCTCTGATCTCCCTCTGTAGGGCACGCTGCTGCCCGGAGCTGGCAGTTTCAGACGCCTGTTGCAACAAAATTATCACTTCGGCAATACAATTTTCTATCACATTTGTACCAATGGTTAGCAGTGGGTCAGATTCTTTGCGATCAATATCTACAATTATCATCCCCTGACATGGCAATTCTACCCGCCCCACTTTAATGGTTACTTCTTTATACCCAATTTGAGGTAAGGGCTGACCATTACTGGCCACAATTGTTAAATCATCATCTGGGCCATGGTCAATGTCTGAATCAGCCCAATATCTTTTGTACAGTTTATAAGGGATGGTTGTTACCTGGGACCCCGTATCCAGGAGGGCATTCAAAGGGATCCCATCCAGCACAATAGGAAGGACCGGTCGTCCTCCCACATACTTGCTGCGGCTGGGGGTTGAGCCAGGCTTCCTTACACCTGGGGGTCGGCTCCTGGCCCCAGGCTCGGCCCATTTAAAGGACAGTGTCTTGCAATATGGCCCGCCTGGCTGCAGTGGCGGCAGATCGGTTGTCCCGTTGAATCATACCGGTCTGTGTCTTTTCCTCGGGTCGGCGGAATCCTCCTCTGTCGCATCCATGGGACGTCATCTGGGCTGGAGGCCAACTCGATTCTTGCAGGCGATGGGGTCACTTGTAGAGACTGCACGGTCTTTGCAAGGGCAGCTACAGTCTTGGTCAGCTCCTGGACCTGCTGTCTGAGCTCTGCAGCGGGATCCTTATCCAGGGACTGCGCCTCAGCCCCTGCAGCGGCTCGTGTTGCAGGCACCACCCCGGGGTACGTGATAGCAAGAGGCTGGAGGGGTACTGGGTCATTCGGTGTAGATTCTCTCAGTACCCAGATGGCCTGGTCCTTAAACTTTGCAAAGTCCAGAGCAGGGTTCTGCAGGACCATGATACGCAGCTGGGTCCTGTGGGCATCTGACAGGAGCTCTTCTATGAACTGCTCAGTTAGGAGTTTGTCTTCTTCACGTACACTCTCTGGGTCCACCTGTTTAATTGCTCTCAGGGCCTCCTGCAAGTTTAAGGCATAGTCCCTTATGCTGTCTGTGGCCCGTTGTTTGCACCCGAAGAATCTCATTTTTATTTCTGCTGCGGTGCGGGTGTCAAAAGTACTCTTTAACTTGGCCAGTGTCTGGGTTGCTGTCCCTTTATCTGTATCAGGCCAGGACTTCACTTCACGCTGGGCCACGCCGGCTAGCTGCCCCATTAATATGCCCACCTTCTGGCTCTCAGTCAGAGGATACACCCGGAACAAGCTGTGCAGCCTTTCTCTGAAGTCGCTCAGGGTATGTGACTCCCCGGAGTACTGCGGCAGCCATTCTGCTCCCGGGATGTACGGCATTGTGATCGGCATTACCGGCGCTACAGCGGGGGCTGGGGCGACGGCGACTGGGATTACATCGGCCGGTGCTGCTGCGTCTTGAGCTACCACAGCCACCGGCTCTCCCTCGGTGTCGGACATCTTCCTCCCCCTTAGTGAACCTTACCAGGCTCCGCTTTCTTTTTACAATCTTTTCCGGGTAGCGCGGGGTTAACGACCCTCCGCTCTGATGGCGCGCTCCCTTCGCGCTCTTTTTCGGGCACGCCCCCCTTCTTCCTGCACTCAGCGAAGCTAATGGCGGCGGCAGTCTTCAAACAGTAAACGCACAGTCTTTTCAAAGGCGCACAGTACCCGGTGGGCGCCGGGCACAAAATCCTGTTCGTGATGCCAAAATTGACTCGCCCACCCCAGGGCTATGGGACACCCGGTGCCGGGCCGGACTAGTCCGGGGGTAGTCAGTGGTGGCGAGGCCCGACTCCGTGGCCCTGGTGGGTGTCAGTTTAAATATGGCTGGTGACTTGGGAGCAATTAAAGTATTTGTTTCGTGACGCCACCTGTGGTTTGCGGCTATTAAGCCGCCGCTGCTGTGTGAGGCCTCCGGGGTGATGATGCGGCAGCAATGGTGGTACTGCTCCCCACAGGTGGAGCGGTGCCCCGGGGACACTGTTGGTGCTCGTGAAAGTCTATGGTGTTGTGTGGATAACACGGTGCAGGGCCAACAGGCAATGAAAGAACCAGGCACAAACAACAGTCTCTTTACCTTTTCCTCTTTTACTTTAAGAACAGTCCAGTCCTGGGAGACCGTCACCACCTGTGAAGGGTGGTGAAGGGGATCCGGTCGGCCTGGAAGTACTTGGGGTGATCTTTTTGGCCAGCTGAGTATGAGGCCTACTCCTGTTCTTTTCTTTACTATTATAGGACCCTGCTCTCTGAATCTAGCAATGGCCCTCTTGCTGCTGGGACCGGTGGTACGTCCCTTTACCTCTGTGGTAGGCTGCGCAGGCCCTCTCTGGTGCTTCTCTGCTGGAGTCCACACCGGGCCCTGATGATGCAGCTGTACCTTCGGGCTGTTTATGGGCCAGGTGCTTGCAGCTCTCCTGCCCTTAGGATTCGGCTACCAGGGAGTATTAAGCCCTGGTGGCCACAGACTCCGATGTCCGAGTCTCTTCTCTGCATCTCTGCTCCTCCTGCTTCCCTGGGCCAAGCTACACCAGCTCTAGGCCCCAGATCCACAGGACAGCACACTCTGCGTCTGCTTGCTATCACTTCTCTCTACAGACTGACTACTACTTCCTCCCTCAGGTCAGACTTAAGGAATGCTCCCTGGAATTCCAGGTTCAGAGCTCCCCCTGCTGGCCGGAGGGAGAACTGCGTTGGATGTTAAACTTACTGGCCAATGGACCTCCCAATTACCTCCAGGCTCAGCATTAACCCTTTGGGAGGGCAATGCTGTTGTGGCGACCAGGTCCTGGGGCGCCACATGACCGCATGGCATCATGTTCGGGCACAGACAAGTTGAAAATCCGCCCCTTGGGAAATTTACAACCGGGCACCAACTCAATGGCACAGTCACAGTCCCGGTGTGGGGGCAGAGAATCAGATTCCTGGTCATTAAATACATCACGGAAATCAGACAAGAAAGCCGGAACATCAACTGCCTGAGCAGACGTGGACGACACGGAAAGGTCCTGATGCAAACCTTGACAACCCCAACTAGCTACCGACAAGGATCTCCAGTCAAGAACCGGATTATGGGTCTGCAACCACGGAAATCCCAGTACCAAGGTATCCTGTAGATTAGGCAATACTAAAAATGTACAAGTTTCCTGATGCGCTGGTGCAACTCTCATAGGCACCTGGGTCCAAAATTGGGGTTTATGTTCTGCCAAAGGGGTAGCATCAATGCCCCTTAAAGGAATAGGAGTTTGCAAAGGAACCATGGGAAAACCACAATCCCTAGCAAACCCAAAATCCATCAAATTGAGCGCTGCCCCTGAGTCCACAAAGGCAAATGCAGAAAAGGAAGACAATGAGCAAATCAATGTGACAGACAAAAGAAACTTTGGTTGCAAAGAACCCACAGTAACAGAAGTAGCCAATCTCCTTTCACGTTTAGGGCAGACAGAGATGTTATGAGAAGCGTCTCCACAATAGAAGCACAGTCTATTCTTCCGTCTGAACCCCTGCCGACTAGCATTAGAAAGGACCCTATCACACTCCATAGGCTCCAAAGGCTGTTCCACAGGCACAAAACCAGCAGGTATCTTCCTGCGCTCACGTAAACGCCTATCAATCTGAATGGCCAAGGTCATAGAGGCATCAAGACCAGAAGAGATGGGAAATCCTACCTTTACATCCTTCACAGCATCCGCAATACCCATGCGAAAAAGAGCCGCAAGCGCATCATCATTCCATTTGGTAAGGACCGCCCACTTACGAAATTTCTGACAAAAAGTTTCTGCAGAATCCAAACCCTGAGTTAAGGACAACAAGACCTTTTCTGCTTGGTCCACAATATTGGGTTCTTCATATAATAATCCCAAGGCCTGAAAAAAGGAGTCCACATCATTGAGAATCGGATCATCAGACGCTAAAGAGAAGGCCCAGTCCTGAGGGTCACCACGCAGCAAGAAGATGACAATCTTAAGCTGCTGTACGGGATTCCCTGAGGACTTAGGGCGCAGGTCAAAAAATAATTTACAATTATTTTTGAAGCTCAAAAATCTCGACCTATCTCCCGAAAAAAATTCAGGAACGGGAATTTTAGGCTCTGCAAGGGGAGTCTGTGCAAGATAAGACTCTATACGACGAACCTTAGCATCAAGATGAGCAACACGCTCACCCAATTCATCCATGCTAGACTAAAGAAATCTTCCACAGAACCCAAAGAAGAAGAGGAAAAACACAAAAAAAAAATAAAAAAATTCTCAGCAGCTTTTTTTTTTTTTTTTTTTTTTTTCCTTCTTAAGAGTACCCTTTAAATTTGTTTGGCCGGGTGTACTGTTATGCTCCGGAACCATGGAAGACCATCACAAATCATTGGCAAAAAGGTCGCTCGATCTGAACTCCGTCCTATACCAGGTGCCCTTGTCATACCAATGAACAGAAAACAAGAATTATAACAAATTCAACAAGCCATAAACACATGGACCCAAAGGAGCTATACTCCACACAGAACTGCAGGGAGTTCCTCAACAATCCACTGAGGGGGGAAATCCCTGGAAGGAAATAAACTGAAACCAACCACAACAAATGACAAACCCAGATAAGCAAAAGAACCAGGCAATAAATAAAGAGCAAGAACTTATCTGGAGTGGATGTGATGTAGAGCAGGATTAAGCAGGCTAGAGATACAAAGAACAACTGACATCCGGCAACAGCCTGCAATCAGACCAGGATTTAAATAAGCAGAGAGTTAGGAAAGGAAACACCCACTGCACAACCCACCTGGTCTCTGTCCAAACCCTTCCTGGCCACCAGAGGGAGCCTCCCAGCAGCCAAGACATAACTAACATTCACAACACTGAGAAGGTGAAGACTGATGAGGTGAGGGCTCAGGAAGGGAGGGCTGAGGAGGTGAGAGCTGAGGAGGTGAAGGCTGAGGAGGTGAGGACTGAGGAGGTGAGGGCTGAGGAGGTGAGGGCTGAGGAGGTGAGGACTGAGGAGGGTAGGGCTGAGGAGGTGAGGACTGAGGAGAAGAGGGGTTGAGGAGGTGAGTACTCAGGAGGTGAGGACTCAGGAGGTGAGGGCTGAGGAGGGTAGGGCTGAGGAGGTGAGGGCTGAGGAGGTGAGGGCTGAGGAGGTGAGGGCTGAGGAGGTGACTGAGGAGGTGAGGGCTGAGGAAATGAGGGCTGAGGAGGTGAGGGCTGAGGAGGGTAGGGCTGAGGAGGTGAGGACTGAGGAGGTGAGGACTGAGGAGGTGAGGGCTGAGGAGGTGAGAGCTGAGGAGGTGAGGACTGAGGAGGTGAGGACTGAGGAGGTGAGGGCTGAGGAGGTGAGGGCTGAGGAGGTGAGGACTGAGGAGGTGAGGACTGAGGAGGTGAGGGCTGAGGAGGGTAGGGCTGAGGAGGTGAGGGCTGAGGAGGTGAGGGCTGAGGAGGTGAGGGCTGAGGAGGTGACTGAGGAGGTGAGGGCTGAGGAAATGAGGGCTGAGGAGGTGAGGGCTGAGGAGGGTAGGGCTGAGGAGGTGAGGACTGAGGAGAAGAGGGGTTGAGGAGGTGAGTACTCAGGAGGTGAGTACTCAGGAGGTGAGGACTCAGGAGGTGAGGGCTGAGAAGATGAGAGCTGAGGAGGTGAAGGCTGAGGAGGTGAGGACTGAGGAGGTGAGGGATGAGGAGGTGAGGGCTGAGGAGGTGAGGACTGAGGAGAAGACGGGTTGAGGAGGTGAGTACTCAGGAGGTGAGGACTCAGGAGGTGAGGGCTGAGGAGGTGAGGGCTGAGGAGGTGAGGGCTGAGGAGGTGAGGGCTGAGGAGGTGATGACTGAGGAGGTGAGGGCTGAGGAGGTGAGGGCTGAGGAGGTGAGAACTGAGTCTGGTGGGAGAGGTGTATGAACGCTGGAGCCAGTGGCCTTTTTTCAGTCACTTATATCCTCTAATGACTGTGTCTGGTAAGGAGAAGGAAACTCTCTGTGGAAAGGGAAAATTCAGGCTGCCATTTATTCTGAATCAAGGTAGGCTCCGAACACAACAAGATCCAGAAAGCCACAAACTGCTCAAAGCCAAGACAGGTATAGATTCCTGCTAAGCTAAGATCTATGACGTTAAAGGGGGCTTTACACGCAGCGATATCGCTGATGAAAGCACCCGCCCCCGTCGGTTGTGCATCACGGGCAAATCGCTGCCTGTGGCGCACAATATCGTTAGGAGCCGTCACACGTACTTACCTGCCTAGCGACGTCGCTGTGGCCGGCGAACCGCCTCCTTTCTAAGGGGGCGGTTCGTGCGGCGTCACAGAGGCGTCACTAAGCGGCCGCCCAATAGAAGCGGAGGGGCGGAGATGAGTGGGCGGAACATCCCGCCCACTTCCTTCCTTCCTCATTGCCGGTGGCCGCAGGTAAGCTGTAGTTCGTCGTTCCCGAGGTGTCACACATAGCGATGTGCGCTACCTCGGGAACGACAAACAACCTGTGTCCTCTTCAATCAACGATTTTTTGAAAATGAGCGACGTGTCAACGATGGACGATTTGGTGAGTATTTTCCATCGTTAACAGCCGCTCGTTGGTGTCACACGCAATGACGTAGCTAACGATGCTGGATGTGCGTCACGGAATCCGTGACCCCGGCAATATTTCGTTAGATACATCGTTGCGTGTAATGGGGCCTTAAGATCTTCTCAGAGCTTGGATAAGGAGAGGTAATCCTGCTGATACAGAAAGAACTGTAATATAGGTTGTGGACCGGTTATATTGTGCATTATCAACAATGGGGAGTAAATGTTCCCTCTCTTTGTTCATGCGTCCTTAGGCCCTGCATTCCTGCTGGAGGTTGCGGCACCATTATAGGAGTATATCACAAAAAAGACGGTTGCACTCTAAAATGCTAAAGCATGAAAACCATTAATAGTAAGAATATAGATATTCATTGCTGCTAAAGGAAATCTAAGAAAAAAAATTGAGATTTTTAGCATACAAAAATGGCCATTTTTATATCTGCCCAGTAGCCATGTAACAGCATATCCCATATACTGGGTACCTGCTCTGAACTTAAACCTCTCTCTGGGTTTTAAAGCCTCCTGTGTATGGGCAAGTAGGAACCTGCTATAATGAATAAAATCACCTGTGGCTAATGGAAGAGGGGTACATGGTCAGAAGGTATGACCCCCATTAATCTAGACAAAAAGACTGATTGCACTCACCAAACTGAGGTGTGAACAGGTGCATAAGTGAACATGACATACAATTCCAAAAAAAGAGCGTTGCACTCTGAAATGCTAAAGTATGAAAACCATGAATGTAATAATATAAACATTCATTACTGCTAAAGGAAGTCTAAGAAAAAAAATTGAGATTTTTAGCATAAAATTGGCCATTTTTATATCTGCCCAGTAGCCACGTCATGGCTTATCTCGTATACTATATTATAGCAGTATATAGTGTTCATTTGTCTGTTGTAGTATTAACTATGGACCAATTTATGTATATCAGCTCACCATGTACACGCTCACTCCTGGCCTCTCCCTGGAGCACGAACAGGCACTGCCGCAGCCCGATATTGCAAATAGAAGAAAGAAGGAACATCCAACTCTTCAGGCGAGGAAAGCCATGGTCTTTATTTCAGCATGCAGACAACGGATGACATGACCAGCACAGCACTACGCGATCAGGTGAAACAATCACCCTTAATCATGATTAAGATTAAGGTGATTAAGGGTAATTGTTTCACCTGAAACGCGTAGTGCTGTGCTGGTCATGTCATCCGTTGTCTGCATGCTGAAATAAAGACCATGGCTTTCCTCGCCTGAAGAGCTGGATGTTCCTTCTTTCTTCTATTAACTATGGACACTAGGTGTCGCTGTTAGAGCTGACTTGTAGTAGAAACTTAGCGAAGTGTCTGAAGCCGAATGGAGAGATGGAAGAGCCGCATGGTGAGATGGAGGAGCCGCATGGTGAGATGGAGGAGCTGCATGGTGAGATGGAGGAGCCGCATGGTGAGATGGAGGAGCCGCATGGTGAGATGGAGAAGCCGCATGGTGAGATGGAGGAGCCGCATGGTGAGTTGGAGGAGCTGCATGGTGAGATGGAGGAGCTGCATGGTGAGATGGAGGAGCTGCATGGTGAGATGGAGGAGCCGCATGGTGAGATGGAGGAGCCCCATGGTGAGATGGAGGAGCTGCATGGTGAGATGGAGGAGCCCCATGGTGAGATGAAGGAGCCCCATGGTGAGATGGAGGAGCTGCATGGAGAGATGGAAGAGCTGCATGGTGAGATGGAGGAGCCGCATGGTGATTCAGAGGCGCCACATGGTGAGATGGAGGAGCCGCATGGTGAGATGAAGGAGCCCCATGGTGAGATGGAGGAGCTGATTGGTGAGATGGAGGAGTCGCAAGGTGAGATGGAGGAGCCGCATGTTGAGATGAAGGAGCTGCATGGTGAGATGAAGGAGCTGCATGGTGAGATGGAGGAGCCGCATGGTGAGATGGAGAAGCCGCATGGTGAGATGAAGGAGTCCCATGGTGAGATGGAGGAGCTGCATGGTGAGATGGAGGAGCCACATGATGAGATGGAGGAGCCACATGATGAGATGAAGGAGCCCCATGGTGAGATGGAGGAGCCGCATGGTGAGATGGAGGAGCCACATGTTGAGATGAAGGAGTCGCATGGTGAGATGGAGGAGTTGCATGGTGAGATGGAGGAGCCGCATGGTGAGATGGAGGAGCCGCATGGTGAGATGGAGGAGCTGCATGGTGAGATGGAGGAGCCACATGGTGAGATGGAGGAGTTGCATGGTGAGATGGAGGAGCCGCATGGTGAGATGGAGGAGCCACATGGTGAGATGGAGGAGTTGCATGGTGAGATGGAGGAGCCGCATGGTGAGATGAAGGAGCCCCATGGTGAGATGGAGGAGCTGATTGGTGAGATGGAGGAGTCGCAAGGTGAGATGGAGGAGCCGCATGTTGAGATGAAGGAGCTGCATGGTGAGATGAAGGAGCTGCATGGTGAGATGGAGGAGCCGCATGGTGAGATGGAGAAGCCGCATGGTGAGATGAAGGAGTCCCATGGTGAGATGGAGGAGCTGCATGGAGAGATGGAGGAGCCACATGATGAGATGGAGGAGCCACATGATGAGATGAAGGAGCCCCATGGTGAGATGGAGGAGCCGCATGGTGAGATGGAGGAGCCACATGTTGAGATGAAGGAGTCGCATGGTGAGATGGAGGAGTCGCATGGTGAGATGGAGGAGCCGCATGGTGAGATGGAGGAGCCGCATGGTGAGATGGAGGAGCCGCATGGTGAGATGGAGGAGCCGCATGGTGAGATGGAGGAGTTGCATGGTGAGATGGAGGAGCCGCATGGTGAGATGGAGGAGCTGCATGGTGATATGGAGAAGCTGCATGGTGAGATGGAGGAGTCGCATGGTGAGATGGAGGAGCCGCATGGTGAGATGGAGGAGCCGCATGGTGAGATGGAGGAGCTGCATGGTGAGATGGAGGAGCCGCATGGTGAGATGGAGGAGCCACATGGTGAGATGGAGGAGTTGCATGGTGAGATGGAGGAGCCGCATGGTGAGATGGAGGAGCCACATGGTGAGATGGAGGAGCTGCATGGTGAGATGGAGGAGCTGCATGGTGATATGGAGGAGCTGCATGGTGACATGGAGAAGCCACATGGTGAGATGGAGGAGCCGCATGGTGAGATGAAGGAGCCACATGGTGAGATGGAAGAGCCGCATGGTGAGATGGAGAAGCCGCATGGTGAGATGAAGGAGTCCCATGGTGAGATGGAGGAGCTGCATGGTGAGATGGAGGAGCTGCATGGTGAGATGGAGGAGCTGCATGGTGAGATGGAGGAGCTGCATGGTGAGATGAAGGAGCTGCATGGTGAGATGGAGGAGCTGCATGGTGAGATGGAGGAGCTGCATGGTGAGATGGAGGAGCCACATGGTGAGATGGAGGAGCTGCATGCTGAGATGGAGGAGCTGCATGGTGATATCGAGGAGCTGCATGGTGACATGGAGAAGCCACATGGTGAGATGAAGGAGCCGCATGTTGAGATGAAGGAGCCGCATGGTGAGATGAAGGAGCCACATGGTGAGATGGAAGAGCTGCATGGTGAGATGGAGAAGCCGCATGGTGAGATGAAGGAGTCCCATGGTGAGATGGAGGAGCTGCATGGTGAGATGGAGGAGCCACATGTTGAGATGAAGGAGCCGCATGGTGAGATGGAGGAGCTGCATGGTGAGATGGAGGAGCCGCATGGTGAGTTGGAGGAGCCACATGGTGAAATGGAGGAGCCGCATGGTGAGATGGAGGAGCTGCATGGTGAGATGGAGGAGCTGCATGGTGATATGGAGGAGCTGCATGGTGACATGGAGAAGCCACATGGTGAGATGAAGGAGCCGCATGTTGAGATGAAGGAGCCGCATGGTGAGATGAAGGAGCCACATGGTGAGATGGAAGAGCTGCATGGTGAGATGGAGAAGCTGCATGGTGAGATGAAGGAGTCCCATGGTGAGATGGAGGAGCTGCATGGTGAGATGGAGGAGCCACATGTTGAGATGAAGGAGCCGCATGGTGAGATGGAGGAGCTGCATGGTGAGATGGAGGAGCCGCATGGTGAGTTGGAGGAGCCGCATGGTGAGATGGAGGAGCCGCATGGTGAGATGGAGGAGCTGCATGGTGAGATGGAGGAGCTGCATGGTGAGATGGAGGAGCTGCATGGTGATATGGAGGAGCTGCATGGTGACATGGAGAAGCCACATGGTGAGATGGAGGAGCCGCATGGTGAGATGATAGAGCTGCATGGTGAGATGGAGGAGCTGCATGGTGATATGGAGGAGCTGCATGGTGAGATGGAGGAGCCGCATGGTGAGATGGAGGAGCTGCATGGTGAGATGGAGGAGCTGCATGGTGAAATGGAGGAGCCGCATGGTGAGATGGAGGAGCTGCATGGTGAGATGGAGGAGCTGCATGGTGAGATGGAGGAGCTGCATGGTGAAATGGAGGAGCCGCATGGTGAGATGGAGGAGCTGCATGGTGAGATGGAGAAGCCGCATGGTGAGATGAAGGAGTCCCATGGTGAGATGGAGGAGCTGCATGGTGAGATGAAGGAGCCGCATGGTGAGATGGAGGAGCTGCATGGTGAAATGGAGGAGCCACATGGTGAGATGGAGGAGCTGCATGGTGAGATGGAGAAGCCGCATGGTGAGATGAAGGAGTCCCATGGTGAGATGGAGGAGCTGCATGGTGAGATGAAGGAGCCGCATGGTGAGATGGAGGAGCTGCATGGTGAGATGGAGGAGCCGCATGGTGAGTTGGAGGAGCCGCATGGTGAGATGGAGGACCCGCATGGTGAGATGGAGGAGCTGCATGGTGAGATGGAGGAGCTGCATGGTGAGATGGAGGAGCTGCATGGTGATATGGAGGAGCTGCATGGTGACATGGAGAAGCCACATGGTGAGATGGAGGAGCCGCATGGTGAGATGATAGAGCTGCATGGTGAGATGGAGGAGCTGCATGATGAGATGGAGGAGCCACATGGTGAGATGGAGGAGCTGCATGGTGAGATGGAGGAGCCACATGGTGAGATGGAGGAGCTGCATGGTGATATGGAGGAGCTGCATGGTGACATGGAGAAGCCACATGGTGAGATGGAGGAGCCGCATGGTGAGATGATAGAGCTGCATGGTGAGATGGAGGAGCTGCATGATGAGATGGAGGAGCCACATGGTGAGATGGAGGAGCTGCATGGTGAGATGGAGGAGCTGCATGGTGACATGGAGAAGCCACATGGTGAGATGGAGGAGCTGCATGGTGAGATGGAGGAGCCGCATGTTGAGATGAAGGAGCCGCATGGTGAGATGGAGGAGCCGCATGGTGAGATGGAAGAGCCGAATGGTGAGATGGAGAAGCCGCATGGTGAGATGAAGGAGTCCCATGGTGAGATGAAGGAGCCGCATGGTGAGATGAAGGAGCTGCATGGTGAGATGGAGGAGCCGCATGGTGAGATGGAGGTGACTCGCCCTCCCCAGGGCTATGGGACACCCGGTGCTGGGCCGGACTAGTCCGGGGGTCGTCAGTGGTGGCGGGGCCCGACTCCGTGGCCCTGGTGGGTGTCAGTTTTATATGTGGCTTGGTTAATAATGTTTGTGTTCGTGACGCCACCTGTGGTATGCAGCTATTAAGCCGCCGCTGCTGTGTAAGGCCTCCGGGGTGATGATATGGCAGCAATGGTGGTACTGCTCCCCACAGGTGGAGCGATGCCCCGGGGACACTGTTGGTGCTCGTGAGAGTCTATGGTGTGGTGTGGAAAACACGGTGCAGGGCCGACAGGCAATGAAAGAAACAGGCACAAACAACAGTCTCTTTACCTTCTCCTCTTTTACTTCCCAAACGGTTAGTCCTGGGAGACCGTTACAGGTGGTAGAGGGCTCCGGCCGGCCTGGAAGTAACTGAGCTGTCGTTTTGGCCAGATGAGTATGAGGCCTACTCCTGTTCTTTTCCTTGCTGTGATAGGACCCTGCTCTCTGGATTTAGCAATGGCCCTCTTGCTGCTGGGACCGGTGGTACGTCCCTTTCCCTCTGTGGTAGGCTGCACAGGCCCTCTCTGGTGCTTCTCTGCTGGAGTCCACACCGGGCCCTGATGATGCAGCTGTACCTTCGGGCTGTTTATGGGCCAGGTGCTTGCAGCTCTCCTGCTCTTCGGGTTCGGCTACCAGGGAGTATTTTAGGCCCTGGTGGCCACAGACTCCAATGTCCGAGTCTCTTCTTTGCCTCTCTGCTCCTCCTGCCTCACTGGGCCAAGCTGCTCCAGCTCTAGGCCCCAGTTCCACAGGACAGCACTACTCTGCATCTGCTTGCTATCACTTCTCTCTACAGACAGAACACGAACTCCTCCCTCAGGCCAGACTTAGGGAATGCTCCCTGGAACTCCAAGTTCAGAGCTTCCCCTACTGGTCTGAGGGAGAACTGCGTTGGATGTTACACTTACTGGCCAATAGACCTTCCAATTACCTCCAGGCTCAGCATTAACCCTTTGGAGAGGCAATGCTGTTGTGGCGACCAGGTCCTGGGGCGCCACACTCCCCCTTAGTTAAACTCAGTACTCCCGGACTGAGGAAACAAAACATAACATGTTAGAACATTTCATCCCATTATGGGAGGCACATTACTTAAACGTTACAACTTAAACTATACTATAGAGTCCAGTGTGGCTCCCTGCCGGGTGTCCATTACACTGCTCCATGAGGGACCCGCCGCGATCAAACCCCCAACGTAGGCTCTGGGCGTGCGTCAGAGCATTGCTGACCCCACTCTATGCACGCCGGACGGGTTTTTCTTCAGGGGTGTTGAGCACACTGGTGCTAACTATGTACAATTAGAGTGTTGGCCACCCATTGTCCATTTACTTAATCACCTAAAACAAAACATTACATGCAAGACATTTTCACATAACTATTTACACGCTGTTAGGTATTTTACTTTCTATGTTCTATACCTTGGAGGGGGCTGTCCCCGAGTGCTACGTTGGGACCGGCGTAGCTCTGGGGTTTGTCCCTGACTACTTGGAGCGTCTGCCCCCTCCGTGTTACTGGTAGGCCTAACCCTGACAGGTATGCGTGATGGTTGCCTACAGGATCTCAGATTTGCCAAGGGTAGGACAGGTTCACCACTGGCAGGGGGTTGATTCTCCTGTTCCACTGCTGGCGTGTCATCTTGTGTTGGGACGGACAGTTCCTTAGGAGGATCTGGAACCTCTTCTGTCTCCGGCTGGACCAACTGCGGGAACGTCAAGACTGGTACCACTATGGCGTTATTGATTCGGGTCCAAGTTTTGGGGAATTTTCCGAGGATTGTTTGGATCATCTCTTCCTCCTTTTCTTGAATTTGGGGACTTTCTTGTGTTTCTTCTACTTCTTTTTGGATTTTGCACCGCTCAGGGCACGCTTTCAGGCGGTCTCTAGAAACTGTTTGATAGGTCTTGCCTTCATCCTTGCTTATGAGGCATACCTTACTATTGTCAAAGTTGGAGGGAATAATGGTGTAGGGTTCATTCTCCCACTGATCATCTAATTTATGCGCCCTCCGCTTTTTCTTGAGGACCTGTTCTCCAGGTGCTAAGGGAGTTGCTGGGGCCATTTGATTGTAGTTCTGTTCTTGTCTTGTTCTTGCTTGGGACAGGCTCTTTTCTACGCATTCCTGAACTCTGCGGTACTGCCGTTGTCGCTCTGTATCCCAATCTTCTATCTCTTGAACTGCTTCAGGGGACACAGTTCCCATCTCCAAGTCTACAGGTAACTTGCCAGGTCTTGCTCGCATCAGGTAAGCAGGGCTGCAGTTGGTCGAATTTACTGGGATATGGTTATACAGGTCTACCAGATCTGGTAACTTCTCTGGCCATTGGTTTCTTTCTTCCAGCGGTAGAGTCTTGAGCATATCAATAACCACATGGTTCATCTTCTTGTACAATCCATTGGTTTGGGGGTGGTACGGTGTTGTTCTGATTTTCTTACAACCGTACATGTTACAGAACTCTTGGAACACTTCTGCCTCGAATGCAGGACCTTGATCAGTCAGTACCCTTTCAGGGTAACCGTGAGGTCAACAAAAGTATGCCTGAAACGCTCTAGCTGCTGTTCTGGCTGTCTGGTCTTTCACAGGCACTACTATCAGGAAACGAGAGTAATGGTCCACAATGGTGAGGGCGTAAACATAGCCTGACCGGCTCGGTGTTAACTTCACGTGGTCCAGGGCCACCAACTCTAGGGGCTGCTTCGTGACAATTGGCTGTAAGGGAGACCTCTGGCTGGCACCATCTTTCCGCCTCAGGTTACACGGACCACAGTCTCGGCACCACTTCTCGACTGTCTTTCTCATGTGCACCCAGTAGAACCGATCACGGAGTAGGGTCTCCAACTTCTTCCACCCGAAGTGTCCTGCTTTATCATGGTAAGCTGCTAGGACCATTGGAGCATCCCTCTGTGGGACCACTATCTGCCAGACGAGTTCATTCATTCGCCAGTTGACATATCTCTTGCATAGCTTGCCTTGGTAGGTGAACAGTCGTCCCCTCTCCTTCCACAGCTGCTGGGTTTCTTCTGGAGCATCTGGGCCAAGATGGGTCTCAGCTTGTGCTAGCTTTTCTTTGACAAATCGCACGGCCGGGTCACAGTTCTGTGTCTCTTCCCAATTATGGTGGAGTAATGGATTGACCGAGACCTCGTGCTGGCTCGAGCGCTTCTCTCCTACAGCATGCTCACACTGGAAAACACCTTGGTGATGGAAAGCCGGTAACTCTATCTCTTCGAGTTCATCCAGGTCTTCTCCAGACTCGGGTAAGTGAGGCATTCTGGACAGCGCATCAGCATTGTTATTCTTCTTGCCAGCCCGGTACTTGATGGTAAAGTCAAAGTTAGACAGCCGGGCCATCCATCGCTGCTCCAACGCACCTAGCTTGGCTGTTGCCAGATGTGTCAACGGATTGTTGTCCGTGAAGATGATGAACTTGGCCGACGCCAGATAGTGCTTGAAGCGTTCAGTCACTGCCCAAACAATAGCGAGGAACTCCAGCTTGAAGGAACTGTAGTTTTCTGGATTCCTTTCTGTGGGACGAAGCTTCCTACTGGCGTAAGCTATCACCTTCTCTCTGCCTCCCTGCACCTGGGACAGAACTGCTCCCAGTCCCACGTTGCTGGCGTCTGTGTACAGTACAAACGGCTGGCTGTAGTCAGGGTAGGCCAGAATTTCTTCTCCCGTGAGAGCCCCTTTCAGCCGGACAAAGGATGTTTCTATTTGGCTGTTCCATTCAAATGGAGGGCTTTGCTTCTTAGCCTTCTTTGGCTGGCCCACCAGGAGATCTTGAAAAGGCGCTGCTATCTTGGTGAAACTGTCGCGGGCGGAGGAGGGGACGCAGCGCTCTCCCACTGCTCGGGTCCGGCTGCCGCTGCTGCTGCGTCCTGCTGCTGCTCGGTGGCTCGAGCGATGGGCCGGATCCCGGGGACTCGAGCGGCGCTCCTCGCCCATGAGTGAAAGGGGGTTTGGTTGGTGGGATAGTTTATTGTCCGTGACGCCACCCACGGTTGTGGTGATTGTAGGGACACCACCGCTGCTCTGTATGGGAATCCCGGGATCGGTGACAGGGAGCAGCAAAGTTGTTAGTTCTCCCCTCCGTGGATAGGGGGGTTGGTTGTCCCGGGGCCCAGTGATGGGGTTGGGATGGTGGACAGGCGGGTTATGGGGCCTGTGGAGGTGCAGGGACGCAGGGGTAGCGCTGTGCCGCCCGGCACGGAGGTACTCACTCAGCCCAAGATGATGACACAGTTCACGGTAAACAAACGGCTGGTTGGACGGGTCCCTCGGATGGCTACGGTGCTGATGTTCCCTGCAGTTAGCGGTGACGGTCACTTCCCTGCACCTAAGTACGGTTCTTTGGTAGCGATGGATTCCCACAGGTAACCCGCTCCCCAGCTTGGATATGAGCCGGAGGAGCCCCTCTCTTGCCTGCAGGCGCTGGCCCTGGGAAACTGGTGCCTTGGCGGTGGCGGTGTCTCCCCTTCACGGTCGGACTGTTGCCTTCAATTGGGACTTTGCTGCTGGGAGACCCGGAGGTCCCCTTCACTGCCGGATTTGGCAAATTATGGCGACTCCTAGCCTTGCCGGGATCCGAAAGGCCCCTGCCACTGGTGCTGGCTTCTCTTTGTATACCGCTCCGGTACCGCCGGGCCACCACCCGTCCACGGTCCTTTCGGCAACCTCCAAGTAGCCTTTCCTGCAGACGGTCACCGCCGTCTGCCAACCTTGCTGTCTCAGTCCGGGGCACACACCCGGACTAACTTCAGGCTTCTTGCTGTCACTTCTCTCTTTCTACTTCCAAACTCTGTCTTAGCTGTTTACTCCTTTACTTCCCTAGCTTAACTCTGTCTAGACTGATCTGCCTGGTTTTCCCGCCTCCAGGGCTGTGAACTCCTCGGTGGGCGGAGCCAACCGCCTGGCCCACCCCCTGGTGTGGACATCAGCCCCTGGAGGAAGGCAACAAGGATTTGTGTTCTGACCTTGGTGTTCCTGCAGGGAATGTGGGGTGTGTGTGGTGTTGTGACCTGTGGCCCCTGGCTTGCCCAGGGCGTCACATTCCCCCTTAGCAAAATGCAGACCGTCCTCGGGCTGCCCGTCCAACACCGGTTTTATATTCCTCTTTTTTTTTTTTTTTTTCTGAAAAGATAAAACAAGACATACAAGTAATAGAACATCATCCCACATCGGGAGGCACATTGCTTAAACGTTACGGTAACAAACAGTTGCGGCTGCCGCTCTCTCCCACCCAAGTAACCTGGCCCTAATGCTGCCTCTAAGAAACAGGCAGCACCCATTGACCCCAGTCCTGAACCAAGTTACCCGAGTGGGATCTGTCCTTCCCCTCCAGAGGGTAGCCACCGGTTCCTGTGGTGGCTGGGCCCCAGCCTGCTCTACTGCGGGCCCTCCCTCCAATCTGCCTCTCCGGAGGCGGTAACGGTGCTGTGTCGCGGGCGGAGGAGGGGACGCTGCGCTCTCCCACTGCTCGGGTCCGGCTGCCGCTGCTGCTGCGGCCTGCTGCTGCTCGGTGGCTCGAGCGATGGGCCGGATCCCGGGGACTCGAGCGGCGCTCCTCGCCCGTGAGTGAAAGGGGTTTGGTGGTTGGGATAGTTTATTGTCCGTGACGCCACCCACGGTTGTGGTGATTGTGTGGACACCACCGCTGCTCTGTCTGGGGATCCTGGGAGTGGTGGTATGGAGCAGCCAGCTGTTGATCTGCCCCTCCGTGGGTAGGGGGGTTTGGTGGTCCCGGGGCCCAGTGATGGGGTTGGGATGGTGGACAGGCGGGTTATGGGGCCTGTGGAGGTGCAGGGGCGCAGGGGCAGCGCTGTGCCGCACGGCACGGGGTACTCACTCAGCCAGTAATCACGACACAGTCTACGGTAAACAAACGGCTGGTTGGACGGGTCCCTCGGACGGCCACGGTGCTGATGTTCCCTGCAGTTAGCGGTGACGGTCTCTTCCCTGCACCAATGTATAGTCCTGTGGTAGCGATGGATTCCCACCGGTAACCCGCTCCCCGACTTGGATATGGGCCGGAGGAGCCCCTCTCTTGCCCGCAGGCGCTGGCCCTGGGAAACTGGTGCCTTGGCGGTGGCGGTGTCTCCCCTTAACGGTCGGACTGTTGCCTTCAATCGGGACTTGGTTGTTGGGAGACCCAGTGGTCCCCTTCACTGACGGATTTGGCAAATTATGGCGACTCCTAGCCTTGCCGGGATCCGAAAGGCCCCTGCCCTGGTGCTGACTGTTCTTTGTATACCGCTCCGGTACCGCCGGGTCACCACCCGTCCACGGTCCTTTCGGCAACCTCCGAGCAGTCTCTCCTGCAGACGGTCACCGCCGTCTGTCAACCTTGCTGTCTCAGTCCGGGGCACACACCCGGACCAACTTCAGGCTTCTTGCTGTCACTTTCTCTGTCTCCTTCTCTCACTACAACTCCACTGTTTACTCCTCACACTTTCAACTCTAAAACTCAACTGCCTGGTTTTCCCGCCTCCAGGGCTGTGAACTCCTCGGTGGGCGGGGCCAACCGCCTGGCCCACCCCCTGGTGTGGACATCAGCCCCTGGAGGAAGGCAACAAGGGTTTCTGGTCTGACCTTGGTGTTCCTGCAGGGAATGTGGGGTGCGTGTGGTGTTGTGACCTGTGACCCCTGGCTTGCCCAGGGCGTCACAGCTGCAACGGAAACATTTTTTTTATTTACAAGCCACTTAACGTCTGTGGTTGCCCTGCAAGTTCATGGGCTTGTCCATAGAAAGTTCTCTATGCAAACAACTTTTCAAGCGGTCCCCACGGGGACAACGGTGCCGGCAACGGCCGGTTGCAAATCACGGTTCAAATCAGGTTATTTTCACGGTTTCATTTTCTCTTATCATCTTTTGCAAACTTTTAAACACACACAGACTTTGGTCCCATCGTGGACGGTGCAACGGTACTCCGCTGCCATCACTCGGAGTCCTCAGCATCACTTGAGGGAGGGGGCTCGGCGCTCACACGGGACTCTTGGCTGCCCCTTAACTTGTCATCCAGCGCGAACCACCCCCTCTCCCCCCAGTGCCGGGTGTACTGGACCAAGTCGCCCGGCATCAAGTTCCGACCAGGGTGCTCCTCTAGCAGGTGAGCATTCACATCCCGCCGGGCTATAAACACTTCGGCCTCCAGGCCTGGTTCATAAATAAATCCATAGCCCCGGCGGACATCAAACCGCCTCACCTGCCCTTCATACAACGGGCCCCGGACACGGAAAGTTGCCTGACGGAGGTTCTCTTTTTCCCGGATTGCACGGGCCACCAACTCCGCCTTCTTCCTTTCCCTCTCTTCAATCTCCAGGCCCAACGGTACCGGCTCCCTGTCCCAGTACGGCACTGCTGCGAGCTCCGGCGCACGGGTCGGGCCCCGCGGGACATTTTGGACGCTGCCCACTGCTAGGGATCTGGGCGGCAGGTCCCGCGGCTTCTTGGTCTTGGACGCCGCCTTGCAGCGGCAACCCGGCGCAACCTCAGCCGAGGTGTGGGGGATGGGCACAGGGGCTTTCCGCGGTTGGGCCTTCGGCACGGAGCGGGCTGTCGGCTCCGGCTCGGGGGACTTCTCAGGGGATGCCTCCGGTTCAGACTTCGGGGCCTTCCAGGGCAGCACCTCCGGTTTGCTACGGGCTCCGGCTACAGGTCGGCCCGCCGGGGCGGGCATGCTGGGTATCGCTACCGGTTGCGGTGGCAGCGGACCTAGTGGCGGGATCACGGCTTCCGAGATGGGTGGCGAGGGAGGTAACAGGGCGAGAGGGTTTAGACCGGGTCCCGCAGCCGTGATGACCGGCCCTTCAAGGGCATCGGGGCGTGGGTCACTCACCCTCCCTTACTCAGCTTCCTCCTCGCGTCTCCGCACGGTCGCTATGACATCCGCTATGTCGGTCTCCCACTCCTCCATGAGGAGCTGCATCTTAACCTGCAGCCTTTGGTAGAGCTGCGCGGTCCGGATCTCCACCCACGCCGCGGTTCCCGGCGCGGGGGCTACGGTGCTTCGGGACGGCATCCACATGCTGCTGGCGGCTTCTTCCAGGAACAGGGTGGCTGCAGAGTCCTGGCGTCTCTGCTTTTATAGCCGCGGCTACATGTGTCCAGTCGCCATTTCGTCCCCCTTAGCCTCTTTCCGGCCCCTCCTCTATCGGGGCGGGGTTTTGGCCTTCGCGCCTCTGCTACTCAAGAAGACGCTCGAGCGGGAACTCTTCGCGCCAAAGATGGCGGCTTCTGAAATTTTCCGACCGGACACCTCCGGCGGTCACAAGGCGCACCTCTACCCAACGGCAGAGCGGTAAGATCCTGTTCGTGACGCCAAGTTGTCGCGGGCGGAGGAGGGGACGCAGTGCTCTCCCACTGCTCGGGTCCGGCTGCTGCTGCTGCTGCGGCCTGCTGCTGCTCGGTGGCTCAAGCGATGGGCCGGATCCCGGGGACTCGAGCGGCGCTCCTCGCCCGTGAGTGAAAGGGGGGTTTGGTTGGTGGGATAATTTATTGTCCGTGACGCCACCCACGGTTGTGGTGATTGTAGGGACACCACCGCTCCTCTGTATGAGAATCCCGGGAGCGGTGACAGGGAGCAGCAAAGTTGTTAGTTCTCCCCTCCGTGGGTAGGGGGGTTGGTTGTCCCGGGGCCCAGTGATGGGGTTGGGATGGTGGACAGGCGGGTTATGGGGCCTGTGGAGGTGCAGGGACATAGGGGTAGCGCTGTGCCGCCCGGCACGGAGGTACTCACTCAGCCCAAGGATGATGACACAGTTCACGGTAAACAAACGGCTGGTTGGACGGGTCCCTCGGATGGCTACGGTGCTGATGTTCCCTGCAGTTAGCGGTGACGGTCACTTCCCTGCACCTAAGTACGGTTCTTTGGTAGCGATGGATTCCCACAGGTAACCCGCTCCCCAGCTTGGATATGAGCCGGAGGAGACCCTCTCTTGCCCGCAGGCGCTGGCCCTGGGAAACTGGTGCCATGGCGGTGGCGGTGTCTCCCCTTCACGGTCGGACTGTTGCCTTCAATCGGGACTTTGCTGCTGGGAGACCCGGAGGTCCCCTTCACTGCCGGATTTGGCAAATTATGGCGACTCCTAGCCTTGCCGGGATCCGAAAGGCCCCTGCCACTGGTGCTGGCTTCTCTTTGTATACCGCTCCGGTACCGCTGGGCCACCACCCGTCCACGGTCCTTTCGGCAACCTCCAAGTAGCCTCTCCTGCAGACGGTCACCGCCGTCTGCCAACCTTGCTGTCTCAGTCCGGGGCACACACCCGGACTAACTTCAGGCTTCTTGCTGTCACTTCTCTCTTTCTACTTCCAAACTCTGTCTTAGCTGTTTACTCCTTTACTTCCCTAGCTTAACTTTGTCTAGACTGATCTGCCTGGTTTTCCCGCCTCCAGGGCTGTGAACTCCTCGGTGGGCGGAGCCAACCGCCTGGCCCACCCCCTGGTGTGGACATCAGCCCCTGGAGGAAGGCAACAAGGATTTGTGTTCTGACCTTGGTGTTCCTGCAGGGAATGTGGGGTGTGTGTGGTGTTGTGACCTGTGACCCCTGGCTTGCCCAGGGCGTCACAAAACCATCAATGAACCTTCGGTAGTAGCCCACCAGCCCAAGGAACTGCCGCACCTCCTTTACCATGGTGGGTCTTGGCCAGTCCTTGATTACGGTGACTTTCTCCGGATCAGGTGCCACACCTTCTGCGCTGACCACATGACCCAGGTACTGTACCTTTGGCTTCAAGAGGTGACATTTGGAATTTATCTTCAGGCCATACTCCGACAAGGACTCAAACACTTCTGCTAAGTGCCTCGGGTGGTCTTCATAAGTCTTGGAGTAGACTATGACGTCATCCAGGTACAACAGCACGGTTTCAAAGTTGTGGTGGCCCAAGCAGCACTCCATCAACCTTTGGAATGTCCCTGGGGCATTGCAGAGCCCGAATGGCATACAGTTGAACTCGCAGAGGCCCATTGGTGTCGTGAATGCAGTCTTCTCCTTGTCCGCCTCTGCCACGGGAACCTGCCAATACCCACTGGTGAGATCCAAGGTGGAGAAATAGTTAACTGACTTTAAGGCTGTTAGTGACTCCTCTATTCTGGGCAGTGGATAAGCATCTTTATGTGTAATGCGGTTAATTTGCCTGTAATCTACGCACATTCTCATTGTACCATCTTTTTTCTTTACGAGCACTAGTGGAGCTGCCCAGGGGCTACAACTATCTCTGATAACCCCAGCCTCCTTCATTTCCCGTAACATCTCCTTGGCACGCTGATACTGTGCTGGGGGTACAGGGCGGTATCTCTCTTTAATGGGATGATGATCACCCGTGGGGATTTGATGTTTAACCCCTTTTACCTGCCCAAAATCTAGGGGGTGTTTGCTGAAGACCCGCTCGTACTCCTGTACCACCCCGTAAACCCCATGCTTTTGGAGTGAGGGGGTGGAGTCGGTGCCCACATGTAATTTTTGGCACCAGTCTTACAGGTGTCCCTTGGAGTCATTGTCTTCCGCCTGGTCGGACGGGATCAAGGGTTCCACTGCTTTGATGGTATTGTTACTGACAGTGTACAGTTTTGCTACAGTGGCGTACCCGGGCAATTTGGCTTCCTCCTCCCCACAATTCAGGACGCGGACGGGCACTCTTCCCTTGCGGACGTCTGCTACCCCTCTGGCTATCAGGACACCAGGCCTACTTTCTGAATACACAGGTTCCACCAGGGCCTGGTAATCTTGACCCTTGAGACCTATTGCTGCCCGACACCATATCAATATTTCACTTTTGGGGGGAATTGCAATGGGGAGAGGGTCACTTACCCTTATGTGACGCCCTGGGCAAGCCAGGGGTCACAGGTCATTACACCACCACACCCTACACCCCAGTTAGGCACATCAGCTAACCCCAAATCCTTGTTGCCTTCCTCCAGGAGCTGGTGTTCACACCAGGGGGTGGGCCAGGCGGTTGGCTCCGCCCACCGAGGAGTTCACAGCTCTGGAGGCGGGAAAACCAGGCAGTGAAGCTAGGGAAGTGAAGGAGTAAACAAGGAGATGAGTTTAGGAGGTGAAAGTGAAAGGAAGTGAAGTGAAGTGGTAAAGGAGGAAAGTAGGAGTAGTGACAGTTGTAAAGCCTGAAGTTGGTCCGGGTGTGTGCCCCGGGCTGAGAGACAGCAAGGTCAGCAGACGGCGGTGATTGTCCGCAGGGGTGACTGCTCGGAGGTCGCTGGAAGGACGGCGGACGGGTGGTGACCCGGCGGTTTGGAGCAGTGTACAAGGAACAGTCAGCACCAGGGCAGGGGCCTCTCGGATCCCGGCAAGGCTAGGAGTCGCCATAATCTGCCAAATCCGTCAGTGAAGGGGACGACTGTCTCCAAACAACCAAGTCCCGATTGAAGGCAACAGTCCAACCATTAAAGGAGAGACACCGCCACCGCCAGGGCACCAGTTTCTCAGGGCCAGCGCCTGCGGGCAAAGTAGGGCTCCTCCGGCCCATATCCAAGCCAGGGGGCGGGTTACCGGTGGGAACCCATCGCAACCATCAACCATCTTAGGTGCAGGAAAAGGGACTGTCACCGTCAACTACTGGGGAAAAGCAAGTGCAGCCGTCCGTGGGAACCGTCTTTCCAGCCGTGTGTTTTACCGAGAACTGTGTCATCGTCTCAGGCTGAGTGAGTACCACAGTGCCGCAAGGCACAGCGCTGCCCCCGCGTCCCTGCGCCCACCAGGCCCTGCATCTCCCACCTCTTCCCTGGGCCCCGGGATCACCAACCCCTACCCACGGAGGGGCAACACAACAACTTGCTGCTCCACACCATCATTCCCGGGATCCCCATACAGAGCAGCGGTGGTGTCAACAAATCACCACAGCCGTGGGTGGCGTCACGGACAATAGACTATATCCCAAAACCCAATCCCCTTTCACTCACGGGCGAGGAGCGCCGCTCGAGAACCCCCGGGATCCGGCCCACCGCTCGAGCCACCACTGAGCAGCAGCAGCCGGACCCGAGCAGAGGGGTGAGCGCAGTGCTGACACCCTCCTCCCCGCCCTGACACTTACACTGCCAATTTCTCCTCCGGCCAGCTCTACCTGCTGCCTCCTCATCAGGGCTCTGATCTCCCTCTGTAGGGCACGCTGCTGCCCGGAGCTGGCAGTTTCAGACGCCTGCTGCAACAAAACTATCACTTCGGCAAGACAATTTTCCATCACATTTGTACCAATGGTTAGCAGTGGGTCAGATTCTTTGCGATCAATATCTACAATTATCATCCCCTGACATGGCAATTCTACCTGCCCCACTTTAATGGTTACTTCCTTATACCCAATTTGAGGCAAGGGCTGACCATTACTGGCCACAATTATTAAATCATCATCTGGGCCATGGTCAATGTCTGAATCAGCCCAATATCTTTTGTACAATTTATAAGGGATGGTTGTTACATGGGACTCCGTATCCAGGAGAGCATTGAACGGGATCCCATCCAGCACAATAGGAAGGACCGGGCGTCCTCCCACATACTTGCTGCGGCTGGGGGTTGAGCCGGGCTTCCTTACACCTGGGGGTTGGCTCCTGGCCCCAGGCTCGGCCCATTTAAAGGACAGTGTCTTGCAATGTGGCCCGCCTGGCTGCAGCGGCGGCAGATCGGTTGTCCCGTTGAATCATACTGGTCTGTGTCTTTTCCTCGGGTTGGTGGTATCCTCCTCTGTCGCATCCATGGGACGTCATCTGGGCTGGAGGCCAACTCGATTCTTGCAGGCGATGGGGTCACTTGTAGAGACTGCACGGTCTTGGCAAGGGCAGCCACAGTCTTGGTCAGCTCCTGGACCTGCTGTCTGAGCTCTGCAGCGGGATCCTTATCCAGGGACTGCGCCTCAGCCCCTGCAGCGGCTCGTGTTGCAGGCACCACCCCTGGGTACGTGATAGTAAGAGGCCGGAGGGGTACTGGGTCATTCGGTGTAGATTCTCTCAGTACCCGGATGGCCTGGTCCTTAAACTTTGCAAACTCCAGAGCAGGGTTCTGCAGGACCATGATACGCAGCTGGGTCCTGTGGGCATCTGACAGGAGCCCCTCTATGAACTGCTCAGTTAGGAGTTTGTCTTCTTCACGTACACTCTCTGGGTCCACCTGTTTAACTGCTTTCAGGGCCTCCTGCAAGTTTAAGGCATAGTCCCTTATGCTGTCTGTGGCCCGTTGTTTGCACCCAAAGAATCTCATCTTTATTTCTGCTGCGGTGCAGGTGTCAAAAGTACTCTTTAACTTGGCCAGTATCTGGGTTGCTGTCCCTTTATCTGTATCAGGCCAGGACTTCACTTCACGCTGGGCCGCACCGGCTAGCTGCCCCATTAATATGCCCACCTTCTGGCTCTCAGTCAGAGGATACACCCGGAACAAGCTGTGCAGCCTTTCTCTGAAGTCGCTCAAGGTATGGGACTCCCCGGAGTACTGCGACAGCCATTCTGCTCCCGGGATGTACGGCATTGTGATCGGCATTACCGGCGCTACAGCGGGGGCTGGGGCGACGGCGACTGGGATTACATCGGCCGGTGCTGCTGCGTCTTGAGCTACCACAGCCACCTGCTCTCCCTCTGTGTCGGACATCTTCCTCCCCCTTAGTGAACCTCACCAGGCTCCGTTCACTTTTCAAAATCCCTTCCGGGTAGCGCGGGGTTAACAACCCTCTGCTCTGATGGCGCGCTCCCTTCGCGCTCTTTTTCGGGCACGCCCCCCTTCTTCCTGCGCTCAGCGAGGCTAATGGCGGCGGCAGTTTTCAAACAGCAACACAGTCTTTTAGGCACAGTTTCTGCAGACGCACAGTACCCGGTGGGACCGGGCACGAAATCCTGTTCACAGCGCCAAAATTGACTCGCCCACCCCAGGGCTATGGGACACCCGGTGCCGGACCGGACTAGTCCGGGGGTCATTAGTGGTGGCGGGGCCCTACTCCGTGGCCCTGGTGGGTGTCAGTTTTATATGTGGCTTAGTTAATAAAGTTTGTGTTCGTGACGCCACCTGTGGTATGCAGCTATTAAGCCGCCGCTGCTGTGTGAGGCCTCCGGGGTGATGATATGGCAGCAATGGTGGTACTGCTCCCCACAGGTGAAGCGGTGCCCCGGGGACACTGTTGGTGCTCGTGAGAGTCTATGGTGTGGTGTGGAAAACACGGTGCAGGGCCGACAGGCAATGAAAGAACCAGGCACAAACAACAGTCTCTTTACCTTCTCCTCTTTTACTTCCCAAACGGTTAGTCCTGGGAGACCGTTACAGGTGGTAGAGGGCTCCGGCCGGCCTGGAAGTAACTGAGCTGTCGTTTTGGCCAGATGAGTATGAGGCCTACTCCTGTTCTTTTCCTTGCTGTGATAGGACCCTGCTCTCTGGATTTAGCAATGGCCCTCTTGCTGCTGGGACCGGTGGTACGTCCCTTTCCCTCTGTGGTAGGCTGCACAGGCCCTCTCTGGTGCTTCTCTGCTGGAGTCCACACCGGGCCCTGATGATGCAGCTGTACCTTCAGGCTGTTTATGGGCCAGGTGCTTGCAGCTCTCCTGCCCTTCGGATTCGGCTACCAGGGAGTATTTTAGGCCCTGGTGGCCACCGACTCAGATGTCCGAGTCTCTTCTTTGCCTCTCTGCTCCTCCTGCCTCACTGGGCCAAGCTGCTTCAGCTCTAGGCCCCAGTTCCATAGGACAGCACTACTCTGCGTCTGCTTGCTATCACTTCTCTCTACAGACAGAACACTAACTCCTCCCTCAGGTCAGACTTAGGGAATGCTCCCTGGAACTCCAGGTTCAGAGCTCCCCCTACTGGTCTGAGGGAGGACTGCGTTGGACGTTACACTTACTGGCCAATATACCTCCCAATTACCTCCAGGCTCAGCATTAACCCTTTGGAGGGGGCAATGCTGTTGTGGCGACCAGGTCCTGGGGCGCCACAGAGGAGCCGCATGGTGAGATGGAGGAGCTGCATGGTGAGATGGAGGAGCTGCATGGTGAGATGGAGGAGCTGCATGGTGAGATGGAGGAGCCACATGGTGAGATGGAGGAGCTGCATGGTGATATGGAGAAGCCACATGGTGAGATGGAGGAGCCGCATGGTGAGATGGAGGAGCCGCATGGTGAGATGGAGGAGCTGCATGGTGAGATGGAGGAGCTGCATGGTGAGATGGAGGAGCTGCATGGTGAGATGGAGGAGCCACATGGTGAGATGGAGGAGCCACATGGTGAAATGGAGGAGCTGCATGGTGAGATGGAGGAGCCGCATGGTGAGATGGAGGTGCCGCTGCTCAGTGACAGTGTTTGCTGAGACACCGCCAAACTTCACCACCACCCAAATTGTGTAAGCCTCTGCTGATACACAGCAGTGATTTGACACCACAATTCTTCAGAATGATGCTATTAAAGGGATAAAGTAGTGCTGGAGAGGTGCCTGGTGGCAAGAGGAGCTGGGGATTCAGAAGAAGAGGTCAGAGGGATTTCTTATTGTTGCAGGAGCAATATAATGTGCGGTCTACTGTTCATAACTATCATGGTGTCCCAAACAATTAAAGACGTAAATGAGTTGCGCAATACTGAAACCATCCAGCTTCTGCGCCTCTCCGGATTGTAACCACCAAGCCTGTGCGTTGTATCTGTGTGATTGGGACTGAACCTGTATTGTGTAACCACTGAGATTTGTGCCTCAAAAGAAGAAATAAGTTTGAGATCTACAGTTACAGCGGGTGAATCATTGCACAACTGTTTACTATCAGAACCACCACCATTACCCATACCTCGGTCCTCGGTACATTAAGACATGAGTATACTGACTAGTTATCAAACTGCAGTGGATTATCATAGTAAGAAGGATCTTGGTTAACGAAGAGCTATGGCAAATTAAAAATATGGTCACTAGCTCCTCAGGGGTGGAGCTTGTTTAAATAGTAGGTATGACAAAGGAAAATATAGGTGCTTACTTCTTAGGGGTGGAGCTTGTTTAAATAATAAGTGTGGCAAAGGAAAAATATAGGTGCTAGCTTTTTAGGGGGGAGCTTATTTAAATAATAGGTGAGGCAAAGAAAGAATAAGAGTTAGCTTCTCAGGGGTGGAGCTTGTTTAAATAATAGGTATGGCAAAAGAAAAAGGTGCTAGCTTCTCAGAGGTAGAGTTTATATAAATTATAGGTGTGACAAAGGAAAAATATAGGTGCTAGCCCCCAGGGGTGGAGCTTGTACAAATTAATAGGTGCGGCAAAGGAAAAATTTAGGTGCTAGCTTTTCAGGGGTGGAGCTTGTTTAAATAAAAGGTGTGGCAAAGGGGTGGAGCTCAATATACAGTATGCTGGGGTTCTTACTCATTTAACCATATCCTTCCTTGTTATACATTGACGACACTGGTAAAAAAAGGGTTAAATTGCCGAGAAGAAACAGGAAACTGAAAATAAATAGCAAAAACTGATGAATGGCGACCACTAATCCCTCCCAATGAGAGCAGAAGAAGGCACGTTCGTGTATACATTGTACAGAGCGGATCCATCTCCGGGGGTGAGATGATGAGGATTCCTCTCCTGCTTCTCTTTGCATTTTCTTTCCTTCTATGTAAGTTCTTATTATCAAATTATGTAGAAAAATTTCCTGCCAAAATCCATTAGTCTGTTGCCTGATGGAGCGGAAAACTTACTAATAAAGCACAATGATCCCATGCCAGATAATCAAGATTTTATCTCATTATCTTGTCTATTAAGACCTCAGTATTGGATTTTTTTTTCACCGATCTGTGGTGTCTGTCGATAAATTATCAGAGCTTTTCATTATTAACCCCTTGTTTCTCTATCAGGCTGCGGAGCGGTGAAGGTGGAGCAGAACCAGACTTTTCAGATTGTGAAATCTGGGGATCAATTGGAGCTGAAATGCAAACAGGATCAGAATAATTATTTAAGCATGTTCTGGTATCAACAGAAGCCAAGGCAAGGACTGCAGCTCATGGTGTATTCACCTGGAGCAAACTCTGAGGACATGGAGACCGACTATCGGGAGAGGTGGTCTCTGCGGAGGCCCACAGTCCACGAGTCCACCCTGACCCTAAAGGTCTCAGCCCCAGAGGACGGCGCCGTGTACTTCTGTGCTGCCAGTATGCACAGCCCGAGAGAGCGGAGCCCACCCTGATAATAACCTGGGTGCAATCCCCTCCGACACCTGAAGGGGGCACTGACCTGCTTAGTAAAGAATAAGAAGACATAAATATACCGTATATAAAGTAAATACAAATAATGGCAGGAGATATAATGTATCTAATTTGCAGCTCAGGACTGTGAAAACAGATTTATGATTAATGATATCGACTGTGAAAGACAAAGACGAATGAATCTGCTGATATCTGATTTACAGATTTGCTCTAATGTGGGAGTTTTGCATCAAATAAATTGCTGGTAAAAGTAATTTATTGGGATCTGAGATATCTCCAGACCTAAAAGCATAATAAACAGAGGGTTAAAAAATACACACACTTGACCTGAAGCCACAACTCCCTGACCAGTCCTTCATTGGCTCATTTTTTCCATTGGCTCCAGTAGTTTCTTCCATCTTCAGTCTTCTGCACTCTTCAGTAACTTTGGGGCACATTAGGCCTCAGGTGAGGTCATGAGGTTTATTGCTCCACAACGTCATCATGACATCACTTGGGGTCTAGTCAGCGGTGGAGGTGTAAACAATTAAAGACGTGTGAGAAGACTGAGCCAGAGGGACGATGGAAGAGAAGACTGAGCCGGAGGAAAAATGGAAGAGAAGACTGAGCCTGAGGTAGGATAGAAGAGAAGACTGAGCCAGAGGGAAAATGGAAGAGAAGACTGAGCCTGAGGTAGGATAGAAGAGAAGACTGAGCCAGAGGGAAAATGGAAGAGAAGACTGAGCCTGAGGTAGGATAGAAGAGAAGACTGAGCCAGAGGGAAAATGGAAGAGAAGACTGAGCCAGAGGTAGGATAGAAGAGAAGACTGAGCCAGAGGGAAAATGGAAGAGAAGACTGAGCCTGAGGTAGGATAGAAGAGAAGACTGAGCCGGAGGGAAAATGGAAGAGAAGACTGAGCCGAAGGGAAGACAGAATAGAAGTCTGACCTGAAGGTAGGTCAGAAGAGAAGACTGGACCAGAGAGAAGATGGAAGAGAAAACTGAGCTAGAGGGAAGAAAAAAGAGAAGACTGGACCAGAGAGAAGATGGAAGAGAAAACTGAGCTGGAGGGAAGAAAAAGGAGAAGACTGAGCCAGAGTGACGATGGAAGAGAAGACTGAGCCAGAGTGACGATGGAAGAGAAGGCTGAGCCAGAGTGATGATGGAAGAGAAGGCTGAGCCAGAGTGACGATGGAAGAGAAGACTGAGCCAGAGTGACGATGGAAGAGAAGACTGAGCCAGAGTGACAATGGAAGAGAAGACTGAGCCAGAGTGATGATGGAAGAGAAGGCTGAGCCAGAGTGACGATGGAAGAGAAGGCTGAGCCAGAGTGACGATGGAAGAGAAGGCTGAGCCAGAGTGACGATGGAAGAGAAGACTGAGCCAGAGTGACGATGGAAGAGAAGGCTGAGCCAGAGTGACGATGGAAGAGAAGACTGAGCCAGAGTGACGATGGAAGAGAAGGCTGAGCCAGAGTGACGATGGAAGAGAAGACTGAGCCAGAGTGACGATGGAAGAGAAGACTGAGCCAGAGTGACGATGGAAGAGAAGACTGAGCCAGAGTGACGATGGAAGAGAAGACTGAGCCAGAGTGACGATGGAAGAGAAGACTGAGCCAGAGTGACGATGGAAGAGAAGACTGAGCCAGAGTGACGATGGAAGAGAAGGCTGAGCCAGAGTGACGATGGAAGAGAAGACTGAGCCAGAGTGACGATGGAAGAGAAGACTGAGCCAGAGTGACGATGGAAGAGAAGGCTGAGCCAGAGTAACGATGGAAGAGAAGACTGAGCCAGAGTAATGATGGAAGAGAAGACTGAGCCAGAGTGACGATGGAAGAGAAAACTGAGCCAGAGTGACGATGGAAGAGAAAACTGAGCCAGAGTTACGATGGAAGAGAAGACTGAGCCGGAGTGATGATGGAAGAGAAGACTGAGCCAGAGTGACGATGGAAGAGAAGACTGAGCCAGAGTGATGATGGAAGAGAAGACTGAGCCAGAGTGACGATGGAAGAGAAGACTGAGCCAGAGTGATGATGGAAGAGAAGAGTGAGCCAGAGTGACAATGGAAGAGAAGACTGAGCCAGAGTGATGATGGAAGAGAAGACTAAGCCAGAGTGATGATGGAAGAGAAGACTGAGCCAGAGTGATGATGGAAGAGAAGACTGAGCCAGAGTGACGATGGAAGAGAAGACTGAGCCAGAGTGACGATGGAAGAGAAGACTGAGCCAGAGTGATGATGGAAGAGAAGAGTGAGCCAGAGTGACAATGGAAGAGAAGACTGAGCCAGAGTGATGATGGAAGAGAAGACTAAGCCAGAGTGATGATGGAAGAGAAGACTGAGCCAGAGTGATGATGGAAGAGAAGACTGAGCCAGAGTGACGATGGAAGAGAAGACTGAGCCAGAGTGATGATGGAAGAGAAGACTGAGCCAGAGTGACGATGGAAGAGAAGACTGAGCCAGAGTGACGATGGAAGAGAAGACTGAGCCAGAGTGATGATGGAAGAGAAGACTGAGCCAGAGTGATGATGGAAGAGAAGACTGAGCCAGAGTGACGATGGAAGAAAAGACTGAGCCAGAGTGATGATGGAAGAGAAGACTGAGCCGGAGTGACGATGGAAGAGAAGACTGAGCCAGAGTGACGATGGAAGAGAAGACTGAGCCGGAGTGATGATGGAAGAGAAGACTGAGCCAGAGTGATGATGGAAGAGAAGACTGAGCCAGAGTGATGATGGAAGAGAAGACTGAGCCAGAGTGACGATGGAAGAAAAGACTGAGCCAGAGTGATGATGGAAGAGAAGACTGAGCCGGAGTGACGATGGAAGAGAAGACTGAGCCAGAGTGATGATGGAAGACAAGACTGAGCCGTAGTGATGATGGAAGAGAAGACTGAGCCGGAGTGACGATGGAAGAGAAGACTGAGCCAGAGTGATGATGGAAGAGAAGACTGAGCCAGAGTGATGATGGAAAAGAAGACTGAGCCGGAGTGACAATGGAAGAGAAGACTGAGCCAGAGTGATGATGGAAGAGAAGACTGAGCCAGAGTGATGATGGAAGAGAAGACTGAGCCAGAGTGATGATGGAAGAGAAGACTGAGCCGGAGGGATGATGGAAGAGAAGACTGAGCCAGAGTGACGATGGAAGAGAAGACTGAGCCTGAGTGACGATGGAAGAGAAGACTGAGCCAGAGTGATGATGGAAAAGAAGACTGAGCCAGAGTGATGATGGAAGAGAAGACTGAGCCGGAGTGATGATGGAAGAGAAGACTGAGCCAGAGTGATGATGGAAGAGAAGACTGAGCCAGAGTGATGATGGAAGAGAAGACTGAGCCAGAGTGACAATGGAAGAGAAGACTGAGCCAGAGTGATGATGGAAGAGAAGACTGAGCCGGAGTGATGATGGAAGAGAAGACTGAGCCAGAGTGATGATGGAAGAGAAGACTGAGCCAGAGTGACAATGGAAGAGAAGACTGAGCCAGAGTGATGATGGAAGAGAAGACTGAGCCGGAGTGATGATGGAAGAGAAGACTGAGCCAGAGTGATGATGGAAGAGAAGACTGAGCCAGAGTGACAATGGAAGAGAAGACTGAGCCAGAGTGATGATGGAAGAGAAGACTGAGCCGGAGTGATGATGGAAGAGAAGACTGAGCCAGAGTGATGATGGAAGAGAAGACTGAGCCGGAGTGACAATGGAAGAGAAGACTGAGCCAGAGTGATGATGGAAGAGAAGACTGAGCCAGAGTGACAATGGAAGAGAAGACTGAGCCAGAGTGATGATGGAAGAGAAGACTGAGCCGGAGTGATGATGGAAGAGAAGACTGAGCCAGAGTGATGATGGAAGAGAAGACTGAGCCGGAGTGACGATGGAAGAGAAGACTGAGCCAGAGTGATGATGGAAAAGAAGACTGAGCCAGAGTGACGATGGAAGAGAAGACTGAGCCGGAGTGACGATGGAAGAGAAGACTGAGCCGGAGTGACGATGGAAAAGAAGACTGAGCCAGAGTGACGATGGAAGAGAAGACTGAGCCGGAGTGACGATGGAAGAGAAGACTGAGCCAGAGTGACGATGGAAGAGAAGACTGAGCCATCTTTAGTGCAGTGAGGGAATAAAAAATAAAATCTATTGAAGACTAGTAGAATAATGTCACCCCATGTGTGAGTAAAGGCCCTGTCACACACACAGATAAATCTGTGGCAGATCTGTGGCAGATCTGTGGCAGATCTGTGGCTGCAGTGAAATTGTGGACAATCAGTGCCAGGTTTGTGGCTGTGTACAAATGGAACAATATGTCCATGATTTCACTGCAACCACAGATCTGCCAAAGATTTATCTCTGTGTGTGACGGGGCCTTTACACTTTGCAACTGTTCACACCTCTCGCCACTTTTCAGTTTTAATTTCTGGCACATTTTACTCCAGTGGATTTCATGTGAAATGTCGACTTTGTCACCTTCTGCTCATATTTCCACCACCAAATTCATTATTCTCTGTTTTATTGAAAGGATGGAAAAAGGAGATATGGATTTGTCAAACGATGAAAATCAACAGCCCCCGACCGACCATCTTGTCTGAGATGGGGTCTGAGGAATTTCGGCCATGGTGTCCTTCACTGAACCGTAACAATTATTGCTCTACTTTTTCTGGCTTTTTTGTAGGAATATGCGATGGAGGAGCCAAACAGAGCCCCAGAAAAATGGAGAAGAAATAATCATGGTCTTAAATTTTTTGTACTAGACGTCTTCTTGACTTTGCAAAAACAGGAGGGAAATCTACCGGTACATAGAGAGTTGGGAGAGTCTGATAGAGAGTAACAGGAGGCGCCGAATTATCCATGTCCTGTAATCGCTGCCCTCAACCTCAAATTCTGCTTCTTGTAAATATCATTATATAGGAACGGAAGGGGTTAAACAGAAAAGGCAACAAAGTTACAGTAGGAAGTGGTAACCACCATCAGAAGAATCGTCATTTCATGAGCACTCATGAATCCGGAATCTCCCCCTACAGAAGTCCCTAAATTATACTGAGAGGATCCATCCCCTGGAGACAATGAGGATCCCACCCCTCCTGCTGATTTCTGCATTTACCCTTCTCCCAAGTAAGTTATCATTAGGCTGCGGGGATAGCAAATATCAGGGTCTCACTCTGGATCAGGTGCAGTTGTGGATGGATTGTCAGCTCCTGAGGTCAGGGAAATATAACTAGTGTAGATGGATTGTCAGCTCCTGGGGTCAGGGAGATATAACTACTGTAGATGGATTGTCAGCTCCCGGGGTCAGGGAAATATAACTAGTGTAGATGGATTGTCAGCTCCCGGGGTCAGGGAAATATAACTACTGTAGATGGATTGTCAGCTCCTGAGGTCAGGTAAATATAACTACTGTAGATGGATTGTCAGCTCCTGAGGTCAGGTAAATATAACTACTGTAGATGGATTGTCAGCTCCTGAGGTCAGGTAAATATAACTACTGTAGATGGATTGTCAGCTCCTGAGGTCAGGGAGATATAACTACTATAGCTGGATTGTCAGCTCCTGAGGTCAGGGAGATATAACTGCTGTAGATGGATTGTCAGCTCCCGGGGTCAGGGAAATATAACTACTGTAGATGGATTGTCAGCTCCTGAGGTCAGGTAAATATAACTACTGTAGATGGATTGTCAGCTCCCGGGGTCAGGGAAATATAACTACTGTAGATGGATTGTCAGCTCCTGAGGTCAGGTAAATATAACTACTGTAGATGGATTGTCAGCTCCCGGGGTCAGGGAAATATAACTAGTGTAGATGGATTGTCAGCTCCTGGGGTCAGGGAGATATAACTACTATAGCTGGATTGTCAGCTCCTGAGGTCAGGGAGATATAACTGCTGGAAATGGATTGTCAGCTCCTGGGGTCAGGGAGATATAAGTACTCTATATGGATTGTCAGCTCCTGGGATCAGGGAGATATAAGTACTCTATATGGATTGTCAGCTCCTGGGGTCAGGGAGATATAAGTACTCTATATGGATTGTCAGCTCCTGGGGTCAGAGAGATATAAGTACTCTATATGGATTGTCATCTCCTGAGGTCAGGGAGATATAAGTACTCTATATGGATTGTCAGCTCCTGGGGTCAGAGAGATATAAGTACTCTATATGGATTGTCAGCTCCTGGGGTCAGGGAGATATAAGTACTCTATATGGATTGTCAGCTCCTGGGGTCAGGGAAATATAAGTACGCTATATTCCTGGGGTCAGGAAGATACAAGTACTCTATATGGATTGTCAGCTCCTGGGGTGAGGGAGATACATGTACTCTATATGGTTTGTCAGCTCCAGGGGTCAGGGAGATATTACTGCTGTTGGTGGATTGTCAGCTCCCGGGGTCAGGGAGATATAACTGCTGTTGGTGGATTGTCAGCTCCCGGGGTGAGGGAGATATAACTGCTGTTGGTGGATTGTCAGCTCCTGGGGTCAGGGAGATATAACTGCTGTTGGTGGATTGTCAGCTCCCGGGGTCAGGGAGATATAACTGCTGTTGGTGGATTGTCAGCTCCTGGGCTCAGTTTCGGATGCTGTCCAGTTTAGCTTCCTGTCCCTTGTGTGTCCCTGGCAGGCTGCGGTGCGGTGGTCGTGGAGCAGGGGAAGAAGCTTTTGATGGTGAAGACTGGGGAAAAACTGGAGCTGAAATGCACTCAGGATGGGAGCACCTACTACAACATGTTCTGGTATCAGCAGAAGCCGGGGCAGGGGATGAAGCTCATGGTGCTTTCCATAAATATGAACTCTGAGGACATGGAGAATGACTATAAGGAGAGGTGGTCCCTAAAGAGGCCCACGGTCTACGAGTCCACCCTGACCCTAAAGGTCTCAGCCCCAGAGGATGGCGCCGTGTACTTCTGTGCCGCCAGTATACACAGCCCGAGAGAGCGGAGCCCAGCCTGATAATAACCGGGGTGCAATCCCCTCCGGCTCCTGCAGGGGGCGCTCATCTAATTCCTCATTTACAGATGTGGGTATGGCACCAGCACATCTGTAATGTGAATAGGTGGAGGAATCAGCATGAATTAGACAACGGCTGAATAATTTCAGCAATGTACGTGTTACTCTTTAGGGAATAAGATTACTTGAAGACCATGGACTATGCTACTCAGGTGACTGGTCCAAGACAGGTCTCCGGCGGCTCCTCCCGGCACCGCTGCCCTACACGGACAGGTTTCTCTCTATGTGTGTGTATGGAGACCTGTCGGTGTAGGGGCTCGGGGTGGGGAGAAGCCGTTGAGGGCCTGTATTTCACAGGAAATCTGAGACACATGGTCCTCATCCGGCTTAGTCTAATTTCTCTGAAATGTTGCAGCATTTCAGAGTAAATATATGCAGCTGCCATAAAAGCAGCCGGCCACGAATTCCTGCTGCATGACTCTCATTTCAGGTTCCTTTTATGAAAACCCCTCAAATCTTCTAACTATCCACAAGTTCCAAAACTTCATCCTTCCCTTCAATCTCTAGCAATTTGTTGGTTAGCTGTTTTCCAATTAGCCTTGACCATGGGCTTTCATCTTCCACCAGACGTCTTCTCACTTCTGTCTTCAGGACTCCTCCCGTGCTTCACCTGTATTATGGAAATAATTGAATTTCACAATCTGTCTTAAGCCGGTTTCACACTTGCGAGTGACTCTCGTGAGCTTCGCATCGACATCACCCGACACGGCCGTACATTCTCCGGACAGGAGTGTCTCAGCTGCATAGAAATACATGCAGCCGACCCGTTCCTGTCAGGAGACTGTGCGGCCGTGCCAGGTCAAGTGTGACTCCGGCCTTAGGTCCCTTAACACATCCGTATTTCCAGTACGTGCAGTGTCCATTTTCACATGTCCTGGAGTGGAGACACGTTCACACTCATACTCATTAAATAGGTGTTGATGTTCACACATCCATTTCTTAGCATCAGTACAGATGAAAATGGCCAATAGAAATCCATAAAAGCCACGTACAGCACACGAATGACATCCATGTGACATCCGTGTGCCGTTCATGTGATTGACCAAAATTAAATGCATTTATGGCATAACCGACTTTTACTGTAAGTGTTAAAGATTTTACAGCTATTTACCAAATAAATAAATAAAACAATATCATGGCCCCCCATTTTTGATAACCAACAAATATAAAGCAGACAGCTGGGGGCTGATATTATCAGGATGGGAAGATCCATGGTTATTTGGCCCTTCCCAGCCTAACAATAGAAGCCCGCAGGCACCCCAAAAATGGCACATCCATTAGATGATCCAATTCTGGCGCTTTGCCCGGTTCTTCCCGATTTTCCCTGGTGCGGTGGCAATTGAGGTAATGGTAGTTGGAGTTGATGTCAGCTGTGAATTGACAGCTGGCATCATGCCCAGTGGTTAGTAATGGAGAGGTCTATCAAACACCTCCAGAAGTCCGGCAATCCGGCAGCGGGTTCAACTGAGTTCACTGAAGGCAGCGGGGGGGCCCCTGACTGTGAACTCCGGTGACCTGACTGCCGGATTGCCGTACTGCTGTGCTGCCATGTCCCACAATCTGGCAGTCCAGAAATCAGGCAGCGGATTCACCAGTGGTCACATTTGGTACCATGGGAACTCGGCTGTGAACTCCAGTAATCCTACTGACGTCACTGCTTTTTACAGCTGGGTCCCCTGCTGCCCTCAGTGTGTTCCGGGAGCTGCAGTGATCGTTCACGTTTTCCATAACTGCAGCTTCTGGATGTAGCAGAGTTGGGATCATTGTGGGATGCCATGTGACACCAGACCTGGGGGGTTGTTTTGAGGGTTAATAAATTGGTGAAAAATGGTGTGTTTTTTCTGTGTTTTCTTTTTCTTTTTACTTACAGGGCTGGAAATGAGGGGAGGGTCTAATAAACATCTCTCCATGTCCAACCCAGGGCTTGAAGGTAGCTGTGAATTTTAATAAATTACAACTGACATCATCCCATAAATTACCCCGATTGCCACCACAGCAGGGCAATCAAGATGAGTCAGGCAAAGCACCACAATTGGCGCATTGAATAGATGTGACAATTGTGGGGTGGCTGCGGGCTGTTATTTTTAGGCTGGGGAAGGCCTAATAACCATGTAACTTCCCAGCCTTAGTAAAGCAGTACCCAGCTATCTCCTTTACTTGCAGTGGTTATCACAAATAAACAGGGACCGCATTTCATGTTTTTTTGTTTTTTTTCACAACGCCTGCCAATTTACAGTAATGTCAGTAGCAAAAATGCCTACAGCACTACTGTGATTGGCAGGAAATCCTCGCATGTTTAATGGCTGAAAATCAGGCGCCAAACATGAGGGGACTCGAAACTCACGAGTCGAGGACCAAAATACTCGACTAGTAACGAATAGCCCGAATACCTAAATATTCATGCAAGTAACAAATAGTGCCGAATATATTCGCTCATCCCTAATCCCACGGTATAGCACAGCCAATCAGAAGGGATTATCATTGTCTGTATAAAAGCATAGGTAGAGAATGCAGCAGCCATTTTTATGAAGAATCTAAATAGTGAGAGAACGTAACAGCTTAGCCATGGAGATAGGGAAAGAAAGCCATAAAACAGTGAGGAAACTATATAGACAGTGTGGAGAAAACAGGCGTGAAGAACAATTACTATCCGTTTATTTAGGATATTTGGAGGTCACTTGGAAGCTATATTTGGTCAAAGAGCTTGAAAGTGGTTGCATACGGTCCTAGGAGACCTCAGAGTGTTAAAGCCCCGTTACACGCTACGATATATCGTGCGATATGTCGTCGGGGTTACGGATTCCGTGACACACATCCGGCATCGTTCACGACGTCGTTGCATGTGACACCTAAGAGCGACTCTGAACGATTGCAAATAGGATGAAAATCGTGGATCATTGACACGTCGTTCATTTTTAAAAAATTGTTCGCTTTTGGAAACACAGATGACATATTGCTCCGTTTGACACCCTGCCAACGTTGAACAACATTCACACGACCGCCTGGGTCCAACGATATATCATTGATTGCTGATGCGTCGTTTTTGAGATCGTTACGTGTGAACGCAACTAAACAACCTATGAGCGATCTCAGCAAATCCTAAATACGATCTGGGCGTGTCACGTCGCTCATGAGATCGCACGATATATCGTAGCGTGTAACGGGGCCTTTACACACGTCTTCTCAGGGCAGTAGGAAGCTTAACAGAATTTGTGGCCAATCAGTTCAAATTTAAATTTAATGCATTTTTTAAAAACATTATTCAAAGAAATAAACAAAAAAATAAACAAAAAAACCCAAAACAAAACAAACAGCTACTGTATATGGACTGAAAAATATATAAAAATAAAAGTTATGACTCTTGGATCAGCGCAAAAACAAAAATTTGTAGTGACAGGAAGGGGTTAAGAGACTAAGAGATAAATAAGAAATAAACAGAACAAAATGTCACTGTTTACTACTGTACGGGCACGTGTGCAATGTATGACCGGATGGTCTAGTTCTCACTTTATGTTGAAAATTGTTTACAGTTCAGATATAGAATGTGAAGCAAGGTCCCTGATAAAGTCCCACCTGACAATGTCCAATATATACTCTCTACCCACACCTCATTTTATATATACGTATATACATATATATATATATATATATATATATATATATATATATATAAAAATATTGTCTGTAACGCACTATTTCCTGCAACATATTGTTCACAGCTCTGCTATACTGTTTAATATTTCTACCAATAAATCCATAGTTTTATGCTGACCGGACCTCTTGAAATTTGCTGGATCCCTTTTCCTTTTACATATATATATATATATATATGTATATATATATATATATATATATATATATATAAATATATATATATATATGTATATATATATATATATATATATATATATATATATATATATATATATATATATATATATATATATATATAAATATATTTATTTATTTATACAGTATATATATATTTATATATATATATATATAAATAAAAAATATATATATATATAAATATATACTGTATATATACATATATATATATATATATATATATATATATATATATATATATATATATATATATATATATATATATATATACTGTATTTTTCTCTTTATATTTTTGAGTAAAATGTAAATTGTTCTTATTCTATAAACTACTGATGACATCTCCGACATTTCAAGCATAAAATTTTGTAGTTATTCTCTGAAAATGTGAAATGGACAGAACAATGCACAGAATGCACAGTGCTTTCACACCTCAAATAATTCAAAGAAAACAAGTTTCTAATCAATTAGAAACAACAATACTAATAATGTTTTACCTCAGGAAGATTCAGAAATCAATATTTTGTGGAATAACCATGATTTGTGGTCCCAGCTTTCATGCGTCTTGGCCGCTTTCCACCAGTCTTTCACACTGCTTTTGGGTGACCTTATTCCACTCCTGGTGCAAAAATGTGAGCAGTTCTTCTTTGTTTGATGGCTGGTGACTATCCATCTTCCTCTTGATTACATTCCAGAGGTTTTCAATGTGGTTCGGGTCTGGAGATTGGGCTGTACATGATATGGTTGTGATGTGCACTGATTGACCTAGCTGTGTGGCATGGCTCATTGTCCTGATGGAAAAACCAGTCCTCAGAGTTAGGGAACATTGCCTGAGCAGAAGGAAGCAACTGTTTTTCCAGAATAACCTTGTATGCGGCGGCTTGATTCATGCGTCCTTCACAAAGATTCATACACACATACATACACACACAACCACACACACACAACCACACACACACACACACACACACACATACACACATACATACATACACATACAGTATGTATACACACATACACACACACACATACATACACACATACTTTACACAGATACACACACACACACACACATACATACACACACATACACACATACACACATGTACACACACATATACTGTATACACCTACACATACATACACACACAGACACACATACACACACATACGTATACATACATACACACACACACACAGACACACATACACACACATACGTATACTAACATACACACACAGACACAGACACACATACACACACATACATATACATACATACACACACACACACAGACACACATACGTATACATACATACACACACACACAGACACACATACACACACACACACATACGTATACATACATACACACACATACATAAATACTATTACACATACACAGACACACATACGTACACACACATACATACTGTACATACATACACACACATACACATACACAAATACTGTACACTCACACACACACACACACACACACAGCTTTATATATTAGATTTTAAAATTATATGATCTTTGTAAAAAAAAAAAATTCCAAATAACACAAGCTGTATAACTACTAAAAAATAAGTTTTGAAATTGAAGCTTGAGTGTAATTCAAAGGAAATAACTGAAGACATTCCAGAGTTTTACAGTTTTTATAAATATAAATGGTCACTAGAGCTGATCCAATGATTTGAAATTCAGATTCACCAGATTTGACAAATTTTTAAGCAACATTTGATTAGTCACCAATCGAAATACTGCAAAGCCTCCAACACATGTAACACTCTGAGGTCTCCTAGGACTGTCCAGCACCTTTCAAGCTCTTTGTTCCAAGCAAAGCTTTAGTAATGTCCAAGTGACTCAACATACATGACTATAGGTAAGCGGATGGTAACCGGTGATAACCATCAGCCTTCTTAGTATCTCAGTGCACTGACACTTTTTATGGCTTCTAAAATGTAAATATGATCCAAATTTAAGATCCAGGGGAGCAGATGTCTTCCACGCTGATGTTTAGACACATGCAGTGTACAAGGAAGAAGCCATGGCTTTTTTGACAAACGTTTTCCAAAAATGATCCCTTTTTTGGATCAGCAATAGGTTTGCTTTATTGAAAGTTAAAATTAGACATCAGACATCAAGTCATGTAGCACTATGTGTGTGATATATTTGGTCGCCTGTGCTTGTTCCCTGATCTATGTGTGCCTCACTTTCAGAGAGCTCCGCATAAGGGTCAGCGAACACATGAGGGACATTAGCGCAGCAAGGACAATTGATGATGTTACCTCGCCATTTTTTTCCCCTTCTTCCGAGGGCAGTAACTTTTTTATTTTTCCGTCAATCTTGCCATATGAGGGCTTGTTTTTTGCGAGACGAGTTGTATTTTTAAATTAATCCATGAGTTTTACCATATAGTGTACTTGAAAATGGCAAAATAATTCTAAGTGCGGAAAAATTGAAAAACAAGTGCGATTGCATGATAGTTTTGTTGATATTTTATTCACCGTGTTAACTATATGGTAGCACTGATGTGTCAGTGTGATGCTTCAGGTCGGTACGGGTTTGCAGACACCAAACATGTATAGGTTTATTTTTACCTAAGGGGGTTAAAAAAAATTCGGACGTTTGTCCAAAAAAAGTGGCACACTTTTTGCGCCAATTTCCGCAACCCGTAGAGTTCTCAGTTTTTGGGGTCTGGGGCTCAGTGATGTCTTACTTTTTGCGTCTCGAGTTGATGTTTTTAATGATACCATTTTTGCACAGATGCTACGTTTTGATCGCCTGTTATTGCATTTTGATCGAAATTTGCGACAACCAAAAAATGTAATTTTTGCATTTGGAATTTTTTTGCCAGGAGTTCCCGTTTGTGCGCGCACCAATACTTGCGATCACCTGCCAAATAAGCTCTGATTATGTGACTGGCGCTCCGGAGATAAAAAAAAAAAACCCTAGACCACTGGATGTTTAGTTCCATTTCTTCCGCTCCTGATGAAGCAACTAATCAATATCGCGAAACATACAAAGCCGTAATATTTGTGCGGCCATGACTGGGATATTGGACCCTCTTTCATCATGGCTATGTGACTAAATCCTGTCAATGATGTCATATTAGACACCAGGTTATCTGTTTCGGCGCTTGTTGCTATCCATGCCAATCTCTGATTATGTTCAGACTATAACCTTTCTTTAGGCTTTTTTTTACATTGTTGGCCATTATAACACTATTATGTGTGATATAGTCTTACCTACTGATGGATCTCTTCTCTTTATGTGTTTTGGAAGAAAGCTAACAAGTTTTGTGAATCAATGCCAGGTAGCTGCTGCACAAGGAAATAAAATGCTGTGATGCCCATGATGATCCCATAATTTTTATTTCTTAAAGGAAATCTGTCAGGTGATTTTCTAGTACAATACTAATGTTATCTTTAAATATGGCTTTAGGTCCCCTTTCAGGATTAGTGACTTTTATTGCTCTACATTATCCTGTTATCTTGCTGTAAGCTCAGTAGAATTCAGTGTCTGGTGCAGGCTAGTCAAATGTATGTAAATACAATTTGCATATTCACTGCTCCCCCCTCCCACCTCCCAGTGCATCCAGGATTCTTGCTGAGAGGTGGAAGGGAGTATGCAAATTCAGTTCAGATTTTTTTCACTGATATCAGCACTGAGAAGGTGGGGGGAGGAGTAAATATGCAAATTGTATTTACATACACTTGTCTAGTGTGCACAAGACACAATTCTATGGAGTTTACAGCAAGATAACAGGATAAGGTAGAACAATAAAACTTACTGATCCTGAAAGGTCTCCTTAAACCCTAAGTTTTATTGTTCTACCTTATCCTCTTATCTTGCTGTAAGCTCCATAGAATTCAGTGTCTGGTGCACATTACTCAAGTGTATATAAATAAAATTTGAATATTTACTCCCCCCCCCACCCAATGCATTCACTATCACCACTGAGAGGTGGAAGGGTGTATGAGTGGGGGCAGCAGTATAAATTCAGTTCAGATTTACTATCACTGATGTCAGTAATGAGAGGTGTGGGGGGCAGCAGTGAATATGCAGTTTGTATTTCCATATGCTTGACTAGTTATTACATCACACTGAATTCTATGGAGCTTACAACAAGAGAACAGTATAACGTAGAGCAATAAAAGTTACTGATCCTGAGAGGTCTCCTTAAGCCCTATTTAAAAATAACATTAGTATTGTACTAGAAAATCACCTGACAGATTCCCTTTAAGGGTAAAATTATGGGCTCATCATGGGCATCTCAGCATTTTACTGTGTAGTGCATAGACCCTAATGATTCTATATGTGGTGATTAGTGACTTGGAGGAGTGGAGAAGTCACTTATATTAGAAGTTGATGGAACATAGGTCCTTTTAAAATACAGACATATGGACCTCATATGTGTTTTCTGTCTTCCTCTAGATAAAAACTGCAGGATATTAAGCTGATCTACGTGGACAGTTCATTTTAACTTCCCATGTCACACACATTGATACACTAAGACTGTGATTTGTTTTAACTTTTTATTGATTGCGAGTTGCCACAAGTACGAGAAGATAACAAGCCACAGAGGAAAGATGTTTAGTTGGCGGCAACGGTGCTGGAGATCCAGGAGTTGTAGTTGCACACCTTGGTGTAGACGCCAGGATAGTTCCTAAGGGCACAGCCGTATCCCCAAGAGACAATACCCTGGAGCTGTCCATTGCAGACCACGGGTCCACCAGAGTCACCCTGAGAAGAAAGAAAGACAAAATTGGTACATTGCTACAGAACTATACAAGTACTAAATATCATAAGGCAATATTGTAAGAAATGAGACTAGAGACACATTTATGGATTCTCCTGCCGTTGATGAGTCCTGTAGATATGTGGCCACAAGCACTAGATAGCAGAATGCTCCTGTGGTCTAATCCTCCTGACTTCCCCATATGCCTCAGTTTGACCAAACATGTATCTACAGTATTCACAATGGAGAGTGGAGAGTAAGCCTCTACCAGAAACCCTTGGTAGCGACTTATCTCCTCTAAGTATTTTTTGTGGAAATACGGCACTCCCGTCCTTATTGTTGATGCTCAGATAGGGTCCAACCCCGTAATCAATTAAGAAGAGCGGAGTGCCGGATTCTCTTCTTATTTATCTCCTCTAAGAACATAGGAATGGGAATGTTAAAATCTATGTGTCTGATATCTGCCATCATGGTCATGTTGGGACACACCATACAGATTAACGTTGGCTGGTCTCGCAAAGAATGGTGGATCAGCCAATGTTCTTATAGAGTGTAGGGCCACCATGATAGCCCCATCCTTTGGTCATAGATTGGAAAATTATGGGATTAAAATCCACGTTACCTGGCAGGAATCTTTGCCTCCTTCCAAGTATCCAACACAGATCATGTTTCCGGTGATCTCTCCGGGGTAGGCGTTGCTACACTGGGCGGCGGTCAGGACGGGGGCGTCCACGCACTGGAGGAGGTTGGGCATGTTTGCTGCAAGAGAAGTTACATAAAATATTAGATATTGTATATTTAAGACCCCCCAAATGATTAACGAAAAAAGAAAAATCATCAATCATCAAAGAACTTGTATCTCAGTTTAATATTAATCTCTCTTCCACTAAGGTTTAGTCACATGAGATTGTCTTCTACATGATTAAGTAGATTTCTCCACATCCGTAACATTTCAAAATGGAGGTAATCAGTATTACCATTAACAATGCTTTTACTTGTACACAGACTCTACCTAAGCTGGCTAAGATCTAAAAAAATGACGTTAGATATGGAGCATCATGTCACCTGACTAAAATACATTTTGAACAATTTTCAGATTCATTCCCTTTCTACAATTTCCACTTTCGATCGTTATTGGAGTCCTAGAAAGATCTCATCCAAGTAAATTATGGTTACTGGTAATACGGTGGTAAATGCCGATCTTCCTGGTTGTTACCCAACAGTACTGGATTTGTTCTATGACAAAAATAGGAAGTCTAGTATAGTGAATGGAGTCTGTTGAGCACCATGAAGATAAACTACACTTTCCTCTGTACTGGATACCCTTGAATCTACCTTGTCCTTCACACCACACATCAAATCCTTTACACCCTTCTGCTGCTTCCAACTCAAAAATATTTCCAGAATTCATCTTTTCCTCAACCCTGGATCTATTATATTGTTAGTGCTTCCCTCATCATCTCCCACCTCGACTACTGCAACATCCTCCTTGCTAACAGTCTTGCACTTCTCCAGTTCTTTACTCTGCTGCATGACTAGTCCACCTCTCTCCTCCCTACCACCCCACTTCTCCCCTCTGCAAATACCTTCATTAGCTCCCAATTCCCCAATTTATCTGGTTCAAACTACTACCATTGACCTACAAAGCCATCCACAATCTGTTTCCTCCATATAACTAATCTCTTGATATCGTCACACATTTCCAGGTCTCCCAAGACCTCCTTCTCTCCTCCACACTTGTAAATTCCTCACTGAATCGCTTCCACTTCTCCCAAGTATCCCCCATCCTCTTGAATTCTGTGCCCGAACATGTCCAATTATCCATCACACACGGAACTTTCAGAAGAAACTTGAAAACCCATCTTCTCAAGAAAGCTTACAGCCTGCAATGACCGCACTCCACCTCACCACCACCGGAGCGGCTGCAACCCCCCCAACCCACTGTCTCCTCTCCATTATCCTGTAAGACTGTAGGCCCGTGGGGGCAGTGTCCTCTTCCCTCTGTACTAGTCTGTCTACTGTAACTTGTATATGTATTCTGTATGTAACCCCTTATAATGTACAGCACCATGGAATCAATGGTGCTGTAAAAATAAAGAATAATAATATTGTTTATGGCCCATTACCTAAATTTAGACTCCCAGAAAAAAAAGCCAATACAAAGGACAGTTTTTGCTCTCAGACTTTTGATTCTCAATATTTTTGGATACAACATTAATTTTAACTAAATTGTATGGAAAATTGTATAACTTGCACGTAATGTTTTGTTTTAAGAAAATAAGCCATGGATGCAAAGCATTTTGGAAAAATTGTTATGATTATTTTTAGACATTTCAGACATTTCAGTTTTATATGATTAATTTTAGACACATTTTTTTAAACCAACAATTTAATTAATGAGAAAGGCTCTTTAGATACGCCATTATTATTTAAATTGTAAGGAAAAATTGATAACTTGTATTTATTCTTTTGTTAAAAAAATACCTAAGCCGTGGAAGCAAAGCATTTTGTAAAAATTGTTATGATTATTTTTAGACACTTTCAGTCATTTCAGTGTTATATGATTATTTTTTAGACACTTTCGGTCATTTCAGTGTTATATGATTATTTTTAGACACTTTCAGTCATTTCAGCGGTATATCATTATTTTTAGACACTTTCAGTCATTTCAGTGTTATATGATTATTTTTAGACACTTTCGGTCATTTCAGTGTTATATGATTATTTTTAGACACTTTCAGTCATTTCAGTGGTATATCATTATTTTTAGACACTTTCAGTCATTTCAGTGTTATATGATTATTTTTAGACACTTTCGGTCATTTCAGTGTTATATGATTATTTTTAGACACTTTCAGTCATTTCAGTGTTACAGCATTATTTTTAGACACTTTCAGTCATTTCAGTGTTATAGCATTATTTTTAGACACTTTCGGTCATTTCAGTGTTATATCATTATTTTTAGACACTTTCAGTCATTTCAGTGTTATAGCATTATTTTTAGACACTTTCAGTCATTTCAGTGTTATAGCATTATTTTTAGACACTTTCGGTCATTTCAGTGGTATATCATTATTTTTAGACACTTATTTTTTTAAGCCAACAATTCAATTAATGAGAAAGGCTCTTTGGCTACAACATTCTTATCTAAATTGTAAGGTAAAATAAATAACTTGAATTTATTGTTTTGTTAAAAAAATCCCCTTAAGTCGTGGAAGCAAATTATTTTGTAAGAATTGTTATGATTATTTTTAGACACTTTCAATCATTTCAGTTTGATATGATTATTTTTAGGCACTTACTTTTTTTTTAAACCAACAGTTTAATTAATGAGAAAGCTTTTTTTCTCCATAGTGCACCCTGAAATGTACGTTTTGGATTCTTTTGCAGAAAATATCACTGTCTGGTGTTGATTATTAAAAAAATAATAATTTTTAGACACACTGAATAAACTCCAGCATCTAACAAGTCAGTAGCTCCTACTCTTCTGTTTTAGTAATACTACTACATTACTAAGAAATAAATTCTGTATTTCTTAACCTGAGTAATCTTTGCCCCTGAGCAATCTCCACCTCTGAGCAATCTCCACTTCTGAGCAATCTCCACCCCTAAGCAATATCCTCCCATGAACAATCTCCCCCACTGAGCACTCTCCACCCCTGAGCATTCTCCTCCCATGAACAATCTCCCCCACTAAGCACTCTCCACCCCTGAGCATTCTCCTCCCATGAATAATCTCCCCCACTGAGCATTCTCCACCCCTGAGCATTCTCCTCCCATGAGCAATCTCCCCCACTGAGCACTCTCTACCCCTGAGCAGTCTCCACCCCTGAGCAATCTCCACCCTTGAGCAATGTCCACTTCTGAGCAGTCTCCAAATTTTAACACGTCCCTAACATATTTTTACTTCCTCCTAATTATTGACTTACTTCCACTGCTGAGGGTGTTGCCCCATCCGGCGATGAGACAGCTGGTGCCGGCGGCGGGGCAGCCACCGGGCAGACCAATAGGCTGAACGTAGGAGTTGACGGAGGCGGCAGAGGCCAGCTTAATCAACATGATGTCATTGTCCAGGGTCCAGGAGCTGTAGCTGGCGTGTCTGATGACTCTGGAGGAGCTGATGAACTGCTCGGTACCTTCACTGACGGCGATGTTGTGCTCTCCCAGTCTGACCTGTACGCTCCTGGAACAAAAATATATATTTTTATTTATTTATTTTTTAAAATAAATTTTGATAAATACTTGAAAATTAATCAAGAATGTAGAATACATAAAATGCTAAAATATTAGGAATTCCCATATTACAGAGCTCAATAGAATAATTGACAATGAAGATTATGCCTCATTATTGTTCTAGAGAACAACAAAGTTCCGGTCACATCATAATTTTAATGCAACATCTATATATATAATTGCCTTATTCTGTCTGTCTGTCTGTCTGTCTGTCTGTCTGTCATGCTCCAAAATTGTGTCACGGTGACAGTGTCCTTACGGTGACACAAAGCTGATTGGCTGCTGGGCTCGCCATGGCCCCGCCCCCCCACACGGATTGGTTGCTCGCCCAGGCTGCGCCCCCACACGGATTGGCCAGCCGCTCGCCCAGGCTCCGCCCCCCCACAGATTGGCCTCTCGCCCCGGCACCCTGCAGGGATTGGCAACTCGGCCACGCCACGCCCCGCCCCCCTCACGCAATGCACGCTAGCTCTGGCCCCGCCCCCCGCACGCAGTCCCCGAACTGACACGGACGGAGAAACGACTCCCGGGTGAGTACTGTACCCGACCCCCCCGACCCCCCCCACCCACGGGAGCCCACATCAGCGTACGCCGCCAGCCCAGCCGACACTTACCCTCGCATTGCTGGCCTTGCCGTATGCTGGTGTGGGCTCCCGTGCGAGCGGGGGACGAGATACGCTGGTAACCATGGTTGCATAGTTACCAGCGCATCAAGGTCCTGCTTCGGCCGGACATCTACACGCACACACATAACAGCACACACACACATACACACACATCAGATCACACTCACTCTCACACACACCTCACACACACATTACATCGCATCTACACACTCGCAGCATCCGCCGATATCACTTGCTTCTCGGCCTCGATACTGTGCTGTTGTGACCTTCCAGGACCTGACGGAGAATCACATGGCCAGAAGCATGTGGTATCTCCGGATGTTGTGACTGTGAGCGCGTATGTGCGATATTGTCAGTGTCTGTGTGTGTGAGTGTATGCGATCGGGTGTGTGTGAGTGTATGTGATCGGGTGTGTGTGAGTGTATGCGATCGGGTGTGTGAGTGTATGCGATCGGGTGTGTGTGAGTGTATGCGATCGGGTGTGTGTGAGTGGATGCGATCGGGTGTGTGTGAGTGGATGCGATCGGGTGTGTGTGAGTGTATGTGATCGGGTGTGTGTGAGTGTATGCGATCGGGTGTGTGTGAGTGTATGCGATCGGGTGTGTGTGAGTGTATGCGATCGGGTGTGTGAGTGTCGGCAGAGGAGCACGGCGTGCTGGAGGAGGCTGGGAGCAGAGAGGCTGATCTTGGGGAAGGCTGGGAGAGGGAGGTTGATGCTGGGAAAGACTGGGAAGGGAAGGCTGATGCTGGGGAAGGCTGATGCTGAGGGAGGCTGGGAGCGGAAGACGGAGGCTGGGAGGACAGAGGCTGATCGTGGGGAAGGCTGGGAGGGGGAGGCTGATGCTGGGGGAGTCTGGAAGGAGAGAGAGGCTGATGCTGAGAGAGGCTGGGAGGGGGAGACTGATGCTGGAGGAGGCTGGGAGGGGGAGGCTGATGCTGGGGGAGGCTGATGCTGGGGGAGCCTGGAAGGAGAGAGGCTGATGCTGGGGGAGGCTGGAAGGAGAGAGGCTGATGCTGAGAGAGGCTGGGAGGGGGAGGCTGATGCTGGAGGAGGCTGGGACGAGGGACGCTGGGAGGAGAGAGGCTGATGCTGGGGGAGGCTGATGCTGGGGGAGGCTGGAAAGAGAGAGGCTGATGCTAGGGGAGGCTGATGCTGGGGGAGGCTGGGAGGAAAGAGGCTAGGAGGAGAGAGGCTGATGCTGGGGGAGGCTAGAAGGAGAAAGGCTGATGCAGGGGCAGGCTGATGCTGGGGGAGGCTGGGAGGGGGAGGCTGATGCTGGGGGAGGCTTGGAGCATGATGGGGAGTGCGCAGCATTGGGGATGGAGCACGTTTGGGAGTGCGCAGCATGGGGGATGGAGCACGTTTGGGAGTGCGCAGCATGGGGGATGGAGCATGAAAGGGAGTGCGCAGCATGGGGGATGGAGCATGAAAGGGAGTGCGCAGCATGGCGGATGGAGCACGTTTGGGAGTGCGCAGCATGGCGGATGGAGCACTTTTGGGAGTGCGCAGCATGGGGGATGGAGCACGATCGGGAGTGCGCTGCATGGCGGATGGAGCACGTTTGGGAGTGCGCAGGATGGGAGATGGAGCACGATGGAAGGTGCGCAGCATAGGAGATGGAGCACGATGGGGAGTGCGCTGCATGGGGGATGGAGCACGATGGGAAGTGCACACCTCCCCCCAACACACACACGCGCGCGCACTGCACAACACACCACACACACACACTGGGAACCACAAACAACTTCCCTACACAGACACCCACACACAGACAACGCTGCACACACAAATATACGCACATACCGCACAACACACACATTGCACAAAACATACCTCCCCCCAAAACACACCACACACACACAAACCGCGCAACACACACACAACGCTACAGACACACAGCGCTCCACAAACAACGCAACACACAAACAACACCGCTCTCACCCCCCGCCACACCCAGACAACACCCAGAACAAGTACAGCGCCCTACACAAACACTTGGTAACTACACACAACAACATATATATATATATATATATATATATATATATATATAACAAAAATCATACATGAACTACACAATACGTAAGTGCTAGAATACCCGATGCGTAGAATCGGGCCACCTTCTAGTATACTATAAGTGCTCTGATCGCAAAAACACTTTATTAAAGGCATGGTTGCAATACTATTGCTTTGTGCTGCCCTACAATAAAAAAATCAATTAAATAAAGGGCAAAACTTGTTGACTTGATGGGAATGATTTAGAAGGGTCAGAGTTGCGGTAACTTACGCCTTGTAGCAGTGAGCGGCGGAGACCACCCACAGGCTGTTGATCAGGGATCCACCACAGAAGTGGTAGCCGGAGTTCAGGGACACGATATAGGGGACGGAGTTCTTGGCGCAGGTGTAGCCTCCTACAATCTTGTCATCATCCTCAAAAGCAGCTGAGAAGATTACAATAAATCAGGTTACGTCATGTGTTAATATAGTGATCCATAAATGTAGCATATTGGAAAAGTTGAGATTACGATCAAAAACATAAAATTATAAGAATTGATAAAAAAAATAAAAATATGGGAATTAACTATGGACACAGGACTCACCGGCTGCTCCGAGGAGCACACAGATCAGGAGGAACTTCATGATGGATCCAGAATGAGTATGGAGGGGAAAACACCGATATTTATACCCAAAAAGTTATCACAATATCACCCGTCTAGCCCCTCCTCAGCCAAGGGAAAGTTAATAAATATCCACATATCTCAAAATATAAACATAATCTATAGATGAAGGCCACCTTGATGGGAATGTTCTTCTAACCTCTTGGCCAATAATTTTCCATCCTGGAAGGTATAAGATCATCATATGTCATGTTACTTTTCTAAGGTTGTGTTACTATGACTGATGTATGAAGGTGCGTGATCACAGCATGGTCTACATGGGAGAGGTTGCACATGTCCCACCACCAGCAAAGATTCTACAGATTTTCCTTTTTAGCTAAATCAAAGCCTTTGGGTTTTCATTTGCTGAAGAATTTTCTACAAATTCACAGACTATCCAGTGCAAATGTATTGGAGTTTCACTCCATCTGACCATGCCCTGCTGTGTTTTAAAATCCTTCTTTAATGGCCTTAAAGTGACTTTCCATTTCTGTAAAACCGTGTATTAAAGGCTAAAGATTGAGAGATTAATTAAAAAAAAAAAAATAATGTATCAAAAAGACTGCACATCCAACAGGTGAGGAAAGGTGCTAGCTGAAAATACAATCTAACTAGAAAACACATACAGCTGCACTCTGGAGTGCTAACAGTGAATAAGTGAACTCTGGTATTGCATTACTGCTATAGGAATATTTGAAAAAAAAAAAAAAGAGATACTTAGTTTATGTATTGGCCAATGCATGTGAGCCCGATAACCAGCGGCAAGACCTCTTGTATACAAGAGATCACCTTGCCGTTGGTTACCGAGCTCACATGCATTGCAAAATACATAAACTAAGTATCTCTTTTTTTCAAATATTCTTATAGCAGTAATGCAATACCAGAGTTCACTTATTCACTGTTAGCATTTCAGTGTGCAGCTGTATGAATTTTGTAGTAAATAAAAAACCAAAACAAATACTTCCCGAATCAGCCTTTTTTCAGGAATTTCTGCGCTGACTCCCTAGATTCTTGCGGCATTGTTATGTCAAGTAGCGAGCGCTGCAGCCTACCATTGTGTGTTCATGGGCTGCAATTTTTGTAGACAACCCCTTTAATTATTTTCTCAATGAAGGCATGGTGTTGCAACTTCTATTATTTTCTTAACCTGTTGACATGACACACATTTTCTTCTGAAGATTAAATTTACTAAGTAATTAAAAAATGTACTAATTAATAAAGCAAACAATGACCCATTTTGCCTCTTAAATGGTCACATTTGTTTCAACAAAGTTTGTATAAAACAATAGTGAAAATGAATATAATAAATGCAAAAAAAGAGATAATTCAGCAACATAATCCTTAACTAAAGAGCTGGGACTCCAAAAATCCTTAACTAAAGAGCTGGGACTCCAAAAATCCTTAACTAAAGAGCTGGGACTCCAAAAATCCTTAACTAAAGAGCTGTGGATCCCAAAAGCCTGAGGAAATTCCAGACTAAACGTAACTGGGTTAATGACCGTGATTGCCTTATAAGGGCCAATACACCTAGGTCCCAACTTCTAAGAAGGAATCTTTACCATGATATTTCTGGTAGACAATCAGACCTGGCAAGGATTTTTTTGTCAGCCATATGTTTGTATCTCTCTCCCATCAGATTCAAGTTACTCTGAAGCTATTGCCATACAGAAGAGAATGGTGAGGCAAAACGCTCCTCCTCAGGAACTCCCGAAGCACCCCTACCACTAAAGTCCGCTTTACACGCTACAATATATCTTACGATGTGTCGGCAGGGTCACGTCGTAAGTGACGCACATCCGGCATCGTAAGGTACATTGTAGTGTGTGACAGCTACGTGCGATTACAATTGAACGAAAATCCGTTCATTGCATGCACGTCGTTCATTTCTCATGAATTGAACGTGCGGTTGAGCAATGTTCCCGAGGCAGCACACATCGCAGTGTGTGACACTCCGGAAACATTGAACGACAGCTTACCTCCATCGGCGGCTCCCACCGGCAATGCGGAAGGAAGGAGGTGGGCGGGATGTTTACGTCCCGCTCATCTCCGCCCCTCCGCTTCTATTGGCCGGCTGCCGCGTGACGTCGCTGTGACGCCGCACGTCCCTCCCACTCCAGGAAGTGGACGTTCGCCGCCCACATCGAGGTTGTATGGACGGGTAAGTACGTATGACGCGGGTTAATCGTTTGTGCGGCACGTTCAACAAATTGAACATGCCACACATACGATGGGGGCATTGCAAATCGAATACGATATCGTATGCAAAATTGCAACGTGTAAAACAGGCTTAAAGGTACCAAATTGTAGATGAAAACTATATGCACCAAAGAAAGGTGACTTGTCAGTAGACTCCTGATGATGATTTTTTTTATAGAAAATTCGGCCAATGGTAAGATGTTCAATCCTTCTGGTTCTTGGTGACAAAACACCTAAGGTAAGTTTCTAACTAGAAATGAGCGAACCTCTGAAGGCTCGAGTTCGGTTCGGTTCGTCGAACGGAGGCCCCGTTTGACGAACGTTCGACGAACTGTTCGACGAACCTCTCGAACCCCATTGAAAATAATGGGAGGCAAGCACGAACACATAAAAACACATAGAAAACACCTTCAAAGGTGTCCAAAAGGTGACAAACAACTCCCAAGACACAACAAACACATGGGAAAGTGACAAGGATATATACTCATGTGAAAACAAAACAGCTGGACGAGGAAAAAAAGGAGGAGACAGAGATATAGGCATGGGACACCCTTCTAAAATCATGTAAAACACATCAAGGGTACTCCAGGCTGAGTCTCCCTTTTTTTTCAGTGGCATCACTTGTGCCCCAGTTGCAAATCTGACAGGTAGATTTGCATCAAGCACAGTCAAAAATACGCCAGCCTTAACTGTCCCCAGGATGACACCGGGGAAAGGTAGCAAAGTCCTTGCTGATCCATGACTTGTTCATCTTGGCTCATTTTTAAAAACACAGCAAGGGTACTTCAAGCAGAGTCTCCCTTTTTTCAAAAAAATGGGCCCCACAGACACCACTTCAGTGGCATCACTTGTGCCCCAGTTGCAAACTTGACAGGTAGATTTGCATCAAGCACAGTCAAAAATACGCCAGCCTTTACTCTCCCCAGGATGACACAGGGGTAGTAAAGTCCTTGCGGATCCATGACTTGTTCATCTTGATGAATGTTAGTCTGTCCACATTGTCACTGGACAGACGCATGCGCTTATCTGTCAGCACACACCCAGCAGCACTGAAGATACGTTCAGAGACAATGCTGGCTGCGGGACACGACAAGATCTCCAAGGCGTAAGTGGAGAGCTCAGGCCATTTTTCAAGATTTGAAGCCCAAAATGAGCAAGGCTCCATTTGCAAAGTCATGGCATCGATGTTCATTTGGAGATACTCCTGTATCATCCTCTCCAGCCGTTGACTATGTGTCAGACTTCTTGTCTCTTGTGGCCTCGCATTGGATGGTCTAAAAAAATTATGAAACGATTCCATAAAATTGCTGTAACCAGCACCAGATATGGTGTTGCTGGTATGGTTTGACTGATAATGATGAGACAGTCCTGTGACGACATGGACTTTCATGGGTTAAAGTTTCTTAAAATTCAGCCAGACAGGATGATAGATTGTTTATAGACGGGGGATAAGTCCCTCATTGTTTCTACAAGACTCTTGTTGACTCATGTAATTGTGTTGGCCACTGAAAGCCAGACGTATTGTTTCTCCAGACTCTTTCAGTAACCATTGTAACGTAGTTGTGTATTGCTAATGTGATTACCTTAGTAGCCATTGTCTAGTCTGTGACTTGCAGACTTTATGTAGATATCCTCAGTCTTTCTGTAGACATCATTTGGATGAACATTGTCCATGAAGCTTGAGGTTCATCCAATGGGAGAGGCGATCTTGTCCAACCAATCGATGAGGACGCAGTGTATCCAAGTGGAAGGCTGTGGCTATAAAAGGGACTTCTTTAAGCCACCAGGTGGTTGATGGTTGCTGATGGATCCAGTCTAAGCTCTTCGGAGCTGACTAGAGAATCAGGATTAGAGTTGAGCGCGGTTCGCGGTTCGAGGTTCTCCAGTTCTAGGCTCCAGTGATTTTGGGGCCTGTTCTAGATCGAACTAGAACTCGAGCTTTTTGCAAAAGCTCGATAGTTCTAGAAACGTTCGAGAACGGTTCTAGCAGCAAAAAAACAGCTAATTCCTAGCTGGCTTTCCGCTGTAATAGTGTAAGTCACTCTGTGACTCACACTATTATGAAATTTCAGTGTATAGTGTGCGTTAACAGCGCCTTCAGATCACTGCTGTTTGTATAATGGCGATCGCCATTTTTTTTTTTTTTTCCTTGTCTTCCTTCCCTAAGCGCGCGCGTGTAGTGGGGAGGGCCATTATGGCAGCCAATCCCAGACACACACACAGCTAAGTGGACTTTTAGCCAGAGAAGCAACGGCATGTGTGATAGGATGTCCATGTCACATGTCCCTGCATTATAAAAACGAGTATCTGCCCGTCCGGACGCCATTATCTCTTCTGCGTCCTTGGTGTCAGACATCACTGGCGCAGCTCCGTCCTGAGTCCTATCGCCGATACTGCTGTATGCGCTCCATACACAGCGCTGGACAGCTTAGGGAGAGCACTTTCTATCAGTCCTTTTAAGGGCTCGTACCGGCAGGGTCAGAGCCATAGGTGACAGGTCCTGAAAACAGAGACAGCGTCTGTGTAGCTAAGGTCAGGGATTTCCTCGCTGCATTTCCCCATTAGGAGGGAATAGAAAGGCAGGCTTCCATTCCTCTACCCATACCCACAATCCTGTCACTGTACCCTCCTGTCCTCTGCACACTCCAACTCATTATAACTAAGCCATTATACTAGCAAACACTCAGTGTACCTAGTGGCATCCTAAACGTAGCTATTGGACTTTTGTCTAGTCCCACTAGTGCAAAGACATTTGCAGCACCTCTGCCTGCATTGCACACTACAACTCATTATAACTAAGCCATTATACTAGCAAACACTGAGTGTACCTAGTGGCATCCTAAACGTGGCTATTGGACTTTTGTATAGTCCCACTAGTGGAAAGATATTTGCAGCACGTCTGCCTGCATTGCACACTCAAACTCATTATAACTAAGGCGGGCTTTGCACACTGCTACATCGCAGGTGCGATGTCGGTGGGGTCAAATTGAAAATGACGCACTTCCGGCATCGCATGCGACATCGCAGTGTGTAAATCCTAGATGATACGATTAACGAGCGCAAAAGCGTCGTAATCGTATCATCGGTGCAGCGTCGGCGTAATTCATAATTACGCTGACGCGACGGTCCGATGTTGTTCCTCGCTCCTGCGGCAGCACACATCGCTGTGTGTGAAGCCGCAGGAGCGAGGAACATCTCCTACCGGCGTCACTGCGGCTTCCGTAGGTTATGTGGAAGGAAGGAGGTGGGCAGGATGTTTACATCCTGCTCATCTCCGCCCCTCCGCTCCGATTGGCCGCCTGCCGTGTGACGTCACAGTGACGCCGCACGACCCGCCCCCTTAACAAGGAGGCGGGTCGCCGGCCACAGGGACGTCGCACGGCAGGTGAGTGTGTGTGTGAAGCTGGCGTAGCGATAATTTTCGCTACGCCAGCTATCACCACATATCGCTGCTGCGACGGGGGCGGGTACTATCGCACTCGGCATCGCAGCATCGGCCTGCGATGTCGTAGTGTGCAAAGCCCGCCTAAGCCATTATACTAGCAAACACTGAGTGTACCTAGTGGCATCCTAAACGTGGCTATTGTACTTTGCTATAGTCAGACTAGTGCAAAGATATTTGCAGCACGTCTGCCTGCATTGCACACTCCAACTCATTATAACTAAGCCATTATACTAGCAAACACTCAGTGTACCTAGTGGCATCCTAAACGTGGCTATTGGACTTTTGTGTAGTCACACTAGTGGAAAGATATTTGCAGCACGTCTGCCTGCATTGCACACTCAAACTTATTGTTACTAAGCCATTATACTAGCAAACACTGAGTGTACCTAGTGGCATCCTAAACGTGGCTATTGGACTTTGCTATAGTCCCACTAGTGCAAAGACATTTGCAGCACCTCTGCCTGCATTGCACACTACAACTCATTATAACTAAAGAGAGAGAAAAGAGTAGGCAAAAAAGCACTCAACTCATCAAATATAGTCAAAATATATATACAAATATTTATTAGGAACGTGAAAGTGCAAAACACCGTTAAAACCACTTAAAAACACATGGACACCTGTCCCATGGACCCAACAATACGGCACTAACACATACAAAATGTACATCCATACATGATAATACAAGATGTTACAGAAATCTAAAGGGCAAATGAAGGTAACAAGACCTGGAATAACCTAATATAGATCTCCTAAAGGAGCATTGCCCTAAAACATGCAAAGGACCATAATAAGCCACCAAACAAGAGGTCCAGAGGGGAACACTTACAAAAGTAGAGGCAAAAATTCAGCCATGGTAAGGTGCCAGACAGATAAGCACTGACCCTACGCGTGTCGCCCTAATACAAGGGCTTCATCAGGGGAAGGTAATGGACAAACAAGAGAAAGCACACATATAAATACAGGAAAGTTAATGAGACAATCAAATACTGGTGTTCCCGTGCTCAAATCAAACTGTGTGTTCAGCTGACACGCCGGGCGGAAGTGGCCAATGGACCGGAAATACATCGGCGTGTAAGAGGAAATTTCTTCCCCTATTGCGCCGAAAATCCACAAATGCGCATGCGCGAAGAAATACCATGTAAACAGGCGATATAATAAAGCGCAGGCGCCCATACAGCTAACGGTGCCGAAATCAAGAGTGAATATATGCTAGCGCTTAAGTTTAAAATGACCCTATAGACTTGGAGAGCAATCAGCATTTAGAAAAAATGTGTATATTTTACGGAGAGCAGAAAAAAAAAAAATACACTATTATCAATGAATAAAATGAAAGTATCTACTATTGAATAGGATTTTTGCAGTTCTTTACAGACAATATGCAAGGGCAGAACAATCTTTACAATTCACAACTGTAGATTGGTCCATGGGACAGGTGTAATCATACATATGGCATTTCCCAAGTACATGGAATGTAGTAAGGGCAAACAGGACACCCCAGCAACACATTTGTGAACCCACATAGCACTCAATGGAGGACATAGGAAAATCTGAAACATGGAATATTATGCATATAATCAACAATAGTTGAAGAATTCATAATCATCAAAGCACAGGCCAATGAAATAAGAGGCCAAATGATTTTTTACATAACTTCACATCATAGGTTACAAAAACATCAGTAAGGATTTAGAGCATGGATCAGAGCTAATGAGTGTGGTCCAAAAGTAGGGCAATCTGTGTTGATGGTCATCTGTTCAGGTGTCCATGGAGGAGTAATGCCACAGAAGAGCAACAGCCATGCAGAATCTTCCAAAATCTGAAGACCACTGGATCCATACATCTTGAACACTGGAAAAGCAAAAAACGAAGAGAAAAAAAAAACAAAAAAAAACAAACTGGCTGTTGTATTCCATTAGTGCCCCACTGGTGCCAAGCTATTTCTAGCACCTGTGCAGGACACCCTCCTGCTCTGTTTTTAAAAAGCTATAATGATTGCAAAAAATACTGCCATTTAGTGGCATACAAAAAGTGGCTGTTGGACTCCTTTATTGTGCCACTTGTGCCAAGCAATCTCAAGCACCTCTGCATTCTACCCTCATGCACATTTAGCTATGCTAATTTTATAGCAAACTCAGGGAATTCCTTGCTGCATTTGATCATTAGGAGGGATAGAAAGTGAGGCTTCTTTTACTGTCCTGGTACCCACAGAACACGGCCACTGTACCCATCTGTCCACTTTTGCCACGCTATTTAATTTGCCCAAAGAGCTGAACCTTTTTCTGCCATCCTAAAATTGTCTGGAATACTAAGTTAGTGTTCCTTTGCTGCCAAGCAAGGTACAACACATGTGCATTCTACACTCCTTTCCATTTCTGGAATGCAATTATTAACTGCAGGTAGTCCAGGCAATCTGTGACGAAGGTGCAGGCGTGGATATAATGTAGCCTGCATCCAATCATGGTTCTCTCGATGTCTGACAGCTCAACAATACCTTCTGTTTCCACTTCCAAAACAAGTGATGACCTGCCAATCACACTCCCTGTTGCGGGTAAAGGAGTGGAAGTTCAGTGTGAAAAACCATGTGTGACTGCTGTCCCCACAGTCACAGAGGATGAAGAGCATGCAGATGCACTTGATGGGGCAGGCGGTGGTTGCACAGGCACGCTAGGCCGCATTGTAGCAGAGTGAAATTCACATTGCGACTTATGCTTCATTTTAAGTCGTGTACAGGGTGGGCTCCCCAGTATGCAGCAAAATCAGGCAACAGGAAAAGGACTCTAGGCAGTTGGGTTGATAAATGATTGTTTAACTTTACCAAAACAAACAATAAGAACCATGCAGATGTGAAGCCCCTCAGGTGTTGTATCGGTGCATACCTTCAGGGACTCCACGTAGCTGGTGCTGGTCACAGGTAGGAAATCTTCGGTTTTGATCGTGACGCCACTCTCAGTATTGCGGTCAGTGGGGACCGCCACTGCAGGTTAGGGGACGCCTGGGGCTGATGGTGTGTGCAGTTAGTTGGAATAGCCTCCTGAGAGTGAGGCAAGCCCCAGGGCCCGGTGTAGGTTTGTAGTACCACAAGGCGCAGAATAACTCCACACAGACAGAATTGTCTTTCAAGGGCTTTACTCACATTTGATGGCAGGGTGAGTAGCCCGGGCGTAGCTGAGATGAACCAGATGGGAACCAGGTATCCTTCAGGCTGACTTTATGAGGGTGACTACTGACTCGCCTTCCTTAGCCCTTGGTGGTTTGGGGTGACCCCGACTTTTAGTCCCTATGGGGGTCGCCCAGGGAAGATGCTGCAGCCTCTCTCCCCCTTTTGTTTGCCGTTTGCTTGTTCCCCGGACCAGGCCACTCCAGCTGCTTGCCTCCTGTGACCTATGGGCCCTCACTGCGGTTACGTGGCTGCGGCTTTTGTGGTGTTGTGGTGTGGGCTTTGAGAGCCCCACACCGGCAGGTTTAGCAGAAGAAAGCTGGATCTATCTTCGCTTCGGGATCTGCCGCCCGGTTGGGCCTGGTGCTCTCTAGCAGTCTCCTTACTTCCCACTCCGTGCTTTCTCTCTAGCTGAAGCTGGCTTTCAGGCAGCACTCCTAGTTGACCGTTCTCCCCCGTCAGTAGCCACTGCGCGGGCGCTGTTAGACAGCATCAACCCCACAGGTCTGCTCCTCACCGAGCCCTCTGGAGTTCTCCTCTAACTGACTCACATCTGGGACCTTCACTGCTGCTGCTGTCTGAGCTTCACTTTCCTGCTGCTCACTCCTCCACACTCTGCTGCAGACTCCAGACTGTTTACTCCTCCTTCTCTTTTCCCTTTTGTGCCTGCCTACGCCACCTAGCAACCAGACTCTCCACCACACCCCTTGAGAGGAGATGGAGGCTTTTGGCCCCCTCCACTATTCCAGTGAAGGTCAAGGCTTTGCCCCCTCCTGGGACCCCCAGGGGTCCTCTCATGGGTACATGTGTGAGACCTGATCACTATGCGCCTGTGTTCCACACCCCGGTCAGCCTTCTGGATTACCTGTGTTGTACTGTCCCCAGCATGGGTGCAGTACTCAGTGGTGCCTGACCAGGTCAGGGGCGCCACATTCCCCCTTAGTTATCACCAGCACGTCCTCGGGCTGCAAGACAACATTTTAAAATGCATAAAACATTAAAACATGTAAAACATTTAAAAGCACCAGGTACCATACATCACCACCCTCCACCCACAAGTCCGTTAACCCACCCAAAACCCTTTCACGTTGGCCGCGACTTCAGCCACTTCTGGCAGGATGTAGAGGCGGCTTACATGGGCTGGTGGTCTTCAGGGTATACCTGGCCTGGTGGATCCGCGCCTTCAGCCTCTTCTGGCAGGATGCAGAGGCGGCCTCCACAGTTGGTGCTGACCAGGTACCCTCTTTGTGGTGGTGAGCCAAGGCCCCATAAACAGGCGTGCTCTCTGGTTGCAGGTGAGCCAAGGCCCTATATACGGACGGGCTCCTCCTGGTTGCAGACGAGCCAAGCCCCTAAACAGGCTGACTCTGGTGGTGGTGGTGCCCTCTGGTGTAACTATTTACACTGCGAGAGTTTGTGGCTATAGCCAGTTCATAGCCTTAAGGTTTATGGTTTTCTCACAATAGTTTTTGTGGGCACATGCTTAAACTTGAACGTTGCAAAACAAACTTTCAAACTGGTCAAAACAGTAACTTCTCTTCTTACTTTGCTTTTCTCTACTCCTCTTTACCAGGGCTTGAGCCTGTTGGGCTGCGGCACCTGTTGCTTTCTTGGCCTCTTTCTTCATCTGTTGTAGTTTCATCTATAGGTTCCTTGTCTTTTCTTTCTTGATCTTCATCTGTGTCTTTATCTCTGTCTTTTCTTTCTTGTTGCATGGGGTGGCTGTAAGGTTTGCTGGTGCATAGTGCTACGTCAAGCGCGTACAGTCCTCTTTCGCCTTCATGCATAGTGAATTGTACTGAATCCCCCATCTTTAGGTTTCTGCCAGGGTGTCCTCTAGGCAGATGAGCGCTCACATCTCTTCTGTTGACAAATATCCCTTCTTTGATACCAGGGGCTACAATAAAGCCGTATCCGCTTTTCAAGTTGAAATCTTCCACTACTCCTCTGCAAAGGGGTCCTCTGACCTGGGCTCTGGACCTTCTCAGTAACCTTTTCTCCTGTAGGTCTCTGGCTGCAACTTCCCTCTGCTCTGGAGATTGTGGTGCAGGGGACAGCGTTGTTCTGTTGCGACGCCTTGTCTTGCGGCCTGAACTCTGCGTGGTACAGCTTGCAAACTCCCAGGTGAGACTTTTAGGCAGATCTTCGTCAGCGGACGGTGTCAGGTCTTCCTCATCCCAACGGGAATAGGGTAACATCTCCGGCTCTGGGTATGGCTCTGGAGTCAGCTCCTCAGCTTCCTGGCCTCCTCTCCCCCTTAGTTCTTCTTGGCACTCCTTTGGTGGCAGTGCTGGGGATGGGCTTTCTTCAGCTGGTCTGGGCGGTGGACTCTCTGGCGCGGCTGCAGGGGTTGCCTGAATCTCCTTGGGGGTATGCGGAGGGAGCAGATACCGATCCACCATCTCTTGTGGGAACTGGGCCTCTAGGTCAGCCTTCAGCTTCCAGTATTCGGGGTCCTCTCCTATCAGGGTCTTCCTAGCAGGGACCTCTTTGGACTGGGGAGCGGTGTCTGCTCTGGCCTTGCAGGCCGGGGTAAATGATGAGGTAATCTCTTCTTGGCGGGCCGCGCCTGGCATGGCGGCGGCCTGGTCTTGGCGGGCCGCGCCCTGTTTGGCGGCGGCCTGGTCTTGGCGGGCCGCGCCCGGCATGGCGGCGGCCTGGTCTTGGCGGGCCGCGCCCTGTATGGCGGCGGCCTGGATCGGCGTCGCAGCTGTGATGGGATCTGTGCAGGCTGGGCTGGGCGTCGCTGCAGGGACCGGGTCTTGGTGGGCCGAGCAGGGCATCGCTGCGGCGGCCGGGGCTTGGCGGGCCGCGCCTGGCGTGGCTGCGGCCTGGTTCAGCACCTCACTTGCGGCGCGGACGAGCGTTGCTGCGGCGGTGGGGTCTCGGCGGGCCGGGCCTAGCAGGGCGGCGGCCTGGGTCAGCGTTACGCCTGCGACGCGGATGAGGGTCGCGGTGGCAGCCGGTTCTTTGCGGGCCGGACTGGGCGTTGCTGCAGGGACCGGGTCTTGGTGGGCCGAGCAGGGCATCGCTGCGGCCGCTGGGGCTTGGAAGGCCGCACCTGGCGTGGCTGCGGCCTGCTTCAGCGTCGCCGCACCGGACGCCTCTTCGGGGACCGCGGGCGTGGCAGCAGGGGTCGGGGCACTTGCGCTGGACGGGGCATCACTCGACTCACCCGCCGGTGGCAGCATCGGGGTCTGCGTCATCGCCGTCCTGTCCGGCACTCGGCGCGCGGCTCTCCTTTCATAGGCCCGAACCGCCGCGGTCATCTCCAGCATTTCCATTCGTTCTTCCCGGATCTGCTCCACAACCCGGGTCTCCAGTCGGTCGCAGAACTGGGCCAGCTCCCGATACCACCAGGCAGCGGAGCCCGGTTCTGGATTTCTGCGATCAGACGCCATTTCTTCCGCGCCCTCTTCTGCACGACTCTCCAGCTGTGGACTCGCCGTTGCCTCTGATAACAAGCTGTTCAGTTTCTGCTCTGCCTCTTTCAGCAGCTCCTCTCCCAGCAGCAGGCTTGTGGCTCCCTTTCCTTCCCGCCGTCTCTGGACGCTTCCACTCTCATAGCTGGCAAGGTCAGAACTCTGCAGAGGATCTCTGGGTAGCCACACCTCTTCGTGGGCGGTAACTTCTCCCAGCGCGGGCTGCTGTTGTTTTTCAGCGCGCTTTTCATGGTGGCAATATGGCGGCGCTTCCAATTTTTCAAGCGGACCGCCCAGGCACATGGTCACCTGTCTGGACAGGTCTAGTCCTTATCCTGTTCGTGACGCCAGATGTGAAGCCCCTCAGGTGTTGTATCGGTGCATACCTTCAGGGACTCCACGTAGCTGGTGCTGGTCACAGGTAGGAAATCTTCGGTTTTGATCGTGACGCCACTCTCAGTATTGCGGTCAGTGGGGACCGCCACTGCAGGTTAGGGGACGCCTGGGGCTGATGGTGTGTGCAGTTAGTTGGAATAGCCTCCTGAGAGTGAGGCAAGCCCCAGGGCCCGGTGTAGGTTTGTAGTACCACAAGGCGCAGAATAACTCCACACAGACAGAATTGTCTTTCAAGGGCTTTACTCACATTTGATGGCAGGGTGAGTAGCCCGGGCGTAGCTGAGATGAACCAGATGGGAACCAGGTATCCTTCAGGCTGACTTTATGAGGGTGACTACTGACTCGCCTTCCTTAGCCCTTGGTGGTTTGGGGTGACCCCGACTTTTAGTCCCTATGGGGGTCGCCCAGGGAAGATGCTGCAGCCTCTCTCCCCCTTTTGTTTGCCGTTTGCTTGTTCCCCGGACCAGGCCACTCCAGCTGCTTGCCTCCTGTGACCTATGGGCCCTCACTGCGGTTACGTGGCTGCGGCTTTTGTGGTGTTGTGGTGTGGGCTTTGAGAGCCCCACACCGGCAGGTTTAGCAGAAGAAAGCTGGATCTATCTTCGCTTCGGGATCTGCCGCCCGGTTGGGCCTGGTGCTCTCTAGCAGTCTCCTTACTTCCCACTCCGTGCTTTCTCTCTAGCTGAAGCTGGCTTTCAGGCAGCACTCCTAGTTGACCGTTCTCCCCCGTCAGTAGCCACTGCGCGGGCGCTGTTAGACAGCATCAACCCCACAGGTCTGCTCCTCACCGAGCCCTCTGGAGTTCTCCTCTAACTGACTCACATCTGGGACCTTCACTGCTGCTGCTGTCTGAGCTTCACTTTCCTGCTGCTCACTCCTCCACACTCTGCTGCAGACTCCAGACTGTTTACTCCTCCTTCTCTTTTCCCTTTTGTGCCTGCCTACGCCACCTAGCAACCAGACTCTCCACCACACCCCTTGAGAGGAGATGGAGGCTTTTGGCCCCCTCCACTATTCCAGTGAAGGTCAAGGCTTTGCCCCCTCCTGGGACCCCCAGGGGTCCTCTCATGGGTACATGTGTGAGACCTGATCACTATGCGCCTGTGTTCCACACCCCGGTCAGCCTTCTGGATTACCTGTGTTGTACTGTCCCCAGCATGGGTGCAGTACTCAGTGGTGCCTGACCAGGTCAGGGGCGCCACACATACAATTTAAATAATTGAACAATCTATTCTGTTGCCTACTACCTACTAATCCCTCTGCGTAGCAGTAATTGTGTGTTTGTGCGTGTGTGTGTGTGATTGTGTGCGCGAACATGACTTACCAGTGGCGCATCACAAGAGCTTCCAAGTTATCTACCTAAACATAGACAAAACACATGACCCCCCCTGAATACCCTTGTTAGCTGAAGCCTCACAGATAATGCAGATGATAACAGTGTGAATGCAAACCACACAGCTCTGCAACACAGTCATGGAAATCTTGAAAAGCAACAGTCAATGCAAACATGTGTTGCTGTCCCTCTATGATTTAAACTGTACGTGACAATTTGACAGTGCAGAGGCAGCAAGTCTTATTGTCTATATAGTTGGCCTACCCAGAACAGATATGTGTTTTGCTAATAAAACAAAGTGTTGCGTGCCCGCATTATTGTCTGGGCACAGCCTACCGTACCCGGGTACTGTGATGGCCAGTTTCCAGAAATACAGACTTTACGCTCCTCTCACGGTAAACAGTATAGACAGCACTGTAAGAATGTTGGTCTGTGGCACAGGATGTTGCTCACTGGCATTACGGGGCTCATCATCAAAGTACAACATGACTCCCCTCACAATTGAACGAAGTGTTTCCGCGGTGGCTCCTTGCTGTAACACACACCTTTAGCTTTTCCTTCTGTTCATAGACAGCATCTCCAAGTCCACACCCGAAGAGCAATTTGATATTGCTATAGTGACCAAACCAAGGCAGATCCAAAAAAACAGCAGCCCCTTGTGTGTAGTCTGCAACAATGCATGCAATGGCAAATAAGCATGTTGCATTGACAGTGGCTAAAGCTGAGCAATACACCTTCACGCTATCAATTCATATCCATGTGACACTTCAAGGAGGAACTACTCAAAGGTGTGAGTTTTTGCCTTCTACTTACAGATTGTTGACAAATCTTACAGATTCCATGACTTGGGTGATCCTTTGCGATGTCCAAAAATTCACAGGCTAAGCAAGGCTTACAGCCCATGTGACCTGCATAGCCAACATGACTTCTGCTCAGAGTCAAAGTTGTGGTCCAGGATTCAGTTGTTGACTTGCTTCCAGTACTTTGTCTCTGGCCAGGAAGACGCAACGTAACCTCGTCGTCAGTAGCATCCTCCTCCACCTCCTCTGCTGACCTCATCGACTGGCTGACTTTGGTTTGACAGTAAGTGTGGTCTCCAACCTCATCAATAACCCTGTGTGTTTTCATTCCCCTCGTCCTGAGTCCTCCGAGAAAACCTCTTCCTGCCCTGACCGAATAGTAAAGTTGTCATTCCAATCAGGTATCTGTGCTCCTCATCATGTTCCCCATTGTCTCCACCAGGAGGATTGACTTTTTGGAAATGAGGGTGTAGATTAGGCTCAGCACCTTCTTCATCGGGGCCTGGATCCCACTCACAAAGCTTCTGGCCATCTGCGCAGATCATTTCCCCTGTCTCATGGAACTCGCTACCTCAACATGTCAGATTATCTGCTACACCCGCAAGCTTCAAACTGAATCTGAAAACTCATCTGTTCAGAAATGACTATAACCTTCAATGACACCACCACCATACGTACTTGACGCTCAACCTAAACCACTCCTACTGTCTCCTCCCAAAAATCCTTTAGAATGTAATCCCGCAAGGGCAGGGCCCTCTTCCCTCTGTACCAGTCTGTCTATAGTTACTTGTATATGTATTCTGTATGTAACCCCCTTATGTACAGCACCATGGAATCAATGGTGCTCTATAAATCAATAATAATAAAAATAATAATAACTTCCTTGTCTGTACTCATTGCAGCTTTGGAGCAGACCTCTGATTCCCAGGCTATAGTGCGACTGAACAGCTATGCAAACTCAACCATCTCTGTTACCCCATACTCAGCAGGGCTGGTGGAAACTTGAGAGCTGTTAGGAAGCAAGTGCGATTGGATTGACACCACAGAGGAATGGAGTATTTGGGATCTTGAAATTGGGGTGGAGGAGAGGCCACTTTATGGAGCACTTGAGATCCATTGAAGCAGCTGCTGTTTTGGCCTCATCTACATTTGTTAGCGATGGTTGTGTCCGTGAAAAAAAGGATCATATCAGATTATCCATGGGAAGAAGTACACCTGTTCTTTTGGATGGTATTTGTTGTTACAAAACCTGTAACCTGAAGCCTGCTGCGGTTTCATTTGCGCCCAGGCGTCAGCTGCCATTTAGGGCTGGGCCTTGGGTTGTCCAGCTGGCTGCTTTCTCCTCCACGTCTAAGTGTGGAGAGGCAGCTAGTGCGCATGCGTGTGCCGATTTACCCCAGCCGCAGCCTAACTCCAGTGTTTCACCTAGTGAGTATGCTCAGCCTGACTGTGCCATTGCTGAGGCTAAGTCTTCATTTCGGGATACAGCGCATGCTCCCACACTTAGTGCAAAAAGTCTCTTTGCACAGGTACTTGCACTCCGTGCCGGGTCTAGGTCCTGTGTTGTGCCTAGACACCATAAAGATGATAGTCTTTTTTCAGACACTGTATTTCATGCTACTGAGCATGCTCAGGCACTTACTGCATCAGAGACTATGTCCGGTAATGAACTCTTTGGCCCTGCCCCTGATGTGGGGGTCCCATATAGACCACAGGGAATCAGGTGTCCTGACAATGTGGCCAGGCCACTCCCAAATGGCTTGCAGAGGCCCGCCCCTATGACTTGTCACCGCATTATTGATGGTCAGACGATGACTGGTGAGGTGTTTGGGTCATGGCAGCCATGAGGTCATCATTGAAGTTGCGGTTCCAAATAGGACGCTAGTTATGCCACTCATGACGTGTCACTCTGCTTTTGTCAGGAGGTGCATTGTGGTTCACCCTGGTTTGGGGCGGACCCAGGTTATAAAAGGGTCTGGAGCCAACAAGGAGGTGCGCAGTCTTCTATTATGCTCCGAAAGAGCACACCTCCATGTGTTGAACCCATTGCGGCTTTAGGCCAGAGGTAGGCAGGGATAGGGTGTCGATGCAGGCCACCACCACAGTTGGTAACGCAGAACGGTTAAGACCAGCTCCTGTCCTACCAGTCCTGCTTGTGCAGCCCAGTGGCATTAACAGGCCTGCTGCTGCTGATGCACCTGCTGTCCACAGGTGTGGCCCCTACGCACACGGTCAGCGTACACAATGGCCCCTGTGTTGTTAACAGTGAGTTCCTGGGCTGGGTGGGCATGTGGACCCTGTGACGCTAACAGGGCTCCCAGTCTCCAGATCCGAATGGCGTCTAACTTGGTTCAGGCTACTATTAGTTTCATAGCCACACAGCTCTGTATCCTCCACCAAACCTTCCATTTGCCAACCTCTCCTTTTCCATCTGGGAGCACGGTGGACACTGACTGCTGATGGGGATATATACCTTTCTCTTTCTTATTAATTTTCGTTATATAGCGGTAACATAGTATATACCACTTTATCCAAATCTGCCAGTCCCACTGTAACAGATGGTGTTTCTTCAGCAAATGTCAGGGGTACTTTGCACACAGAGATAAATCTGCGGCAGATCTGTGGTTGGAGTGAAATTGTGGACAATCAGTGCCAGGTTTGTGGCTGTGTACAAATGGAATAATATGTCCACAATTTCACTGCAACCACAGATCTGCCAAAGATTTATCTGTGTGTGCAAAGTAGCCCTTACTGTTGCTTAACCACCAAACCCACGGACAAAAACTTTTTTCCCCTTTCCAACACACCTGTTCCCCTTTCCACCAGCATCTGTCCTTTTTCAACTCATTTTGTATATGACCAAAAGTGCAACTCTGCAGGGACACCGTACTCAACGCCATCTCAGCACAGCAGCCAGCCCTCGGTCCCTCAGATGTGGACAAGTAAAAGACCATTTCCTCCTATCCATGACAAAGCGTTGAGATTCACTCTGTGCAGCACTGGTGTTTAGTGGAAAAGCAGATCGAAGATTGCGTAACACCTTCTGAAGATACTCCTGCATACGTGCGTCCATTTCTATGGCAGGAATTATTTTGCCAAATTTTGTCTTGTACCGGGGATCTAACAGTGTGGCAACCCAGTAGTCAGGATTACTTCGAATTCGTACAATCCGAGGGTCATGTTGTAGGTAGTGCAGCAAGAAGGCGCTCATGTGTCTTGTGCATCCAGGAGGACCAAGTCCTTGGTGTGTTGGTGGCGGAGAGGTGAGAATCGTGCCTCCTTCCTCTGCCCTCTCCCCACAACCTTGCACAACCGAAATGTGAGCAAGCTCTCACTCATCTGCTGAGTCTTCCATGCCCATCGCCAGTTCGTCCTCCATTTCTTCATGGGCTCCTGCACCTTCCTCAACACTTTTTGCTGATACTATGCGCCCTTGTTAATCCCTCTCCCTCACCATGACTGCTGCCTAGGTGCCGCTGACCAGCTGGACCTCGTAGATCTTATTATCCCTTCTGCATATGACTCCTCCTGTACTTCCTCCCCTTCCTCTTGGAGCAACACCTGACTCCGAATAATGCTTACAGTGTGCTCCATCATGTAGATGACCAGAATTGTCACGCTGAGAATGGCATCGCCAGTGCTAAACATCTTCGTCGACATTTGTAAACTGTGTAGAAGGGTGCATAGGTCCTTGATCTGACACCACTCCAGCAGCGTGATCTGCACCACCTCTGGATCAAGTTATCCCAGGCTATATGTCATAACGTATTGCAGCAGGGTTCGGCGGTGCTGCCACAAACGCTGCAACATGTGCAGATTAAAATTCCTGCGTGTCGGCACATCGCATTTCAGGCGTTTAACCACCAGACCTGAAGACTTCTGTAGCGACGAAAGTTGTTGAGCTGCTGTAACGGGGGCAGAGGGCGCCTCAGGGGGTGTAGTCGAGTCCCCTCGCCTTGTGGGCCGCAGGCTGAACCCCGGCCCGGCCGTTACTTGCAATACAGGTGTGTTGTTGGGGCAGAGTGTGGATGCATGGGGCCCATTCATGACAGCGTTCTTTCTGTGCTCTCCAGCTCCTTCTTCACTTTCAGGAAAGAGACAATTGCAGGCAGCGGGTAAACCAAACACCGTTTTATTAAACAAAGCTTCCATCTTTTTGTTTGCAGCAGGCTTACTTTAGTACGTTACAAGTCCTTTTCTGCAAAAACGGTTTCCTTTTTCTCTACGGGCACTTTCCTTTGCCTGCAGGGGCCAATTGTTATCCCCCTAGCAGTGGTACTCCTATCCCGATTTTAGTCCAGCCCTTTCCCAGGGATTTCTATTGAACTAGGGGACGGCTCCAGTACTCACTACTGGCTCCGGATTAGCTCCAACTTCTCCGTTCCACTGCCACAGCACCCACTCCTGCACTCTGCCCCGGCACTTCTCCTCAGCTCTCTCCTGTTACATCTCACAGCACACTGCCGTGCATTCAGAGCCCAACCCCCTTCTCTTCCCTCCTAGGCTGCCCTGCCCTTTCCTTCCCTGTCACTGTTACCAGGGGAACCACTCACTACACTGGCACCTAGGGGGGGAAGAACCGCACATAACACATAACATGGTACAATGTGCCTCCATACTCCTGTGGCGTCTTCAGGGGGGGAAAAACGTCTTCTCCACACTAGGGGTCCGTCCACCCCTTACATTGCTGTGTGCGCACGATGGAAGTGAGCACATAGCAGCATGCCCGTTGCACAAGGCCATGTAGGCCGGGATGGTGTTTTAAAAATTGCTGGAGAATTAGGTTCAACACGTGAGCCATACAAGGCACGTGTGTCACATTGCCCTGACGATGGCCCGCAGCCAGGTTTGCATCATTGCCATACACGGCTGTTAAGTCACCAACGTAGTCCACTCAATCAATTTGTACTCCGGTCGCCAGGTGACAACGTGTTCCTTTCATGCATAGTGCTGATGATGGGAGAGGAGTCGATGCCAGCGGCGCAGGTGGACGCAGGTTATGCTCACCCACTGGGCTGTATTACCTTGACAGATGCAGAATCTCTGGCTGAATGTAGCTGGTGGGTATCTCACAGATGAAATACCATCATTCAGCTACAACCAATGGGAAGACACCACACCCTTTCTTAGGCCCCTCCTGTCTGCAGACCACTGCCAGACATAGCTATGAACCTCTGGTTACTGTTACCCCTAGTTCAGTTTTATGATTTTGTGTGCTTGTTACCTGACTACGTTTCCTGCTTGCTGTTTATGTACCTTGTTGGCCGATCCGCATTTCACCTCTGCTTGTTTTCTGATTAAGTCCTGGCCGTCCCATTCTGCTCCTCTTCCTCAATTAATGTTTTTGACCCTGCCTGACTACTATTCTCTGGAACTGCAGCCTTACACAGGTATTGATCACCTTGGGCCCTGTGTAATTCCTAATCCCTGTATAGGGGTTAAAGGGTTTCAGGGTTCTAGGGGTCCTGCTTGGTGAGTGGCTTCCCTCTAGCCTCCCCATTACAGCCCATCTGAGTGTGTGGATCAAGGAAGGCGTTACACCGTGCTCTCTGCAGAAGGCCATGTGGGCCAGGATAGTGCTTTAAAAATTGCTGGACAACCAGGTTCAACACGTGAGCCACACAGGGCATGTGTGTCACATTGTCACAGCGAAGGGCCGCACCCATGTTTGCATCATTGTCGCACCCGGCCTTCCCTGGCTGCTGGTTGAGTGGAGACAACCATTGATGAAACTCGGTCTCCAGAGCTAACCGTCCACAACTTCTCAGCGGTGTGACTCACATTTCCCATACATTTCAAAGTAAACCTTTGACCGCCTGATGGCATTGAGCTCTGCTGCCAGCATAGTAAGGAGGTGTGTGGTATTCCTTGTGCGCAGTTACAAGGAAGGGTGGCCTGACCACACAGGGTTTGGGCCAAGGTGAAGGACCCACACGAGGTTGAAGAGGCAGAAGCAGTGTATTAACTTCTACATACAGAAGAAGGATTGACACAACTCGTGGGGATGGCAAGACTTGTACAGCAGACCCTTCTCCATCTCTCCCCACAGTAACCCATTGCCCAGTCAGCGACATGTAACGCCCCTGTCCATGCTTACTGGGCCAATTATCTGTGGTGAAATGCACCCTGTCACACAGAGTTTCTCAAGGAATCAGTGATGTTTAGTGCGACATGCTGGTGTAAGCGCGTGCACGCCTTTGTTGGAGAAGGAGTGGCGCCTGGGCATCGGCTCTTGGGGCACTGCGATGAGCATAAGGTCTCGAAAACCCTCGGTTAAAAAGGTTGGAAAGGCAGCATTTTGGTAGCCAACAGTTTCCAGATGCTGAAAGTCAACCTCTAAGCCATGTCATGCCCTTCTAAAAGCATGTAAAACACAGCGAGGGGACTCCAACCACAGTCTCCCTCGTTTCCACTAACTGGGCCACACACACCCCACTTGACTGGCATCAGTTGACCCCCATTTTCAAGCTTACAAAGATGCTTTGCATGAAGCACTCTCAAAAATACGCGTGCCTTTCGCCTCCCCTGGCTGACCCAGGGGAAGAAAAGTCCTCTGAGAGCCATGACTTGTTCATCTTGGTTCTTTTTTCAAAAGCGAGGGGACTCCAACCACAGTCTCCCTCGTTTCCACTAACTGGGCCACACACACCCCACTTGACTGGCATCGGTTGACCCCCCTTTTGAAAAAGAAAAAGTTGCTTTGCATGAAGCACTCTCAAAAATACGCGTGCCTTTCCCGTCCCCTGGATGACCCAGGGGAAGAAAAGTCCTCTGAGAGCCATGATTTGTTCATTTTGGTTCTTTTAGAAACACAGCGAGGGGACTCCAACCACAGTCTCCCTCGTTGCCACTAATTGGGCCACACACACCCCACTTGACTGGCATCGGTTGACCCCCCTTTTGAAAAAGAAAAAGATGCTTTGCATGAAGCACTCTCAAAAATACGCGTGCCTTTCCCGTCCCCTGGATGACCGAGGGGAAGAAAAGTCCTCTGAGAGCCATGATTTGTTCATTTTGGTTCTTTTTAGAAACACAGCGAGGGGACTCCAACCACAGTCTCCCTCATTGCCACTAATTGGGCCACACACACCCCACTTGACTGGCATCAGTTGACCCCCCTTTTGAAAAAGAAAAAGATGCTTTGCATGAAGCACTCTCAAAAATACGCGTGCCTTTCCCGTCCCCTGTATGACCCAGGGAAAGAAAAGTCCCCTGAGAGCCATGATTTGTTCATTTTGGTTCTTTTAGAAACACAGCGAGGGGACTCCAACCACAGTCTCCCTCGTTGCCACTAATTGGGCCACACACACCCCACTTGACTGGCATCGGTTGACCCCCCTTTTGAAAAAGAAAAAGATGCTTTGCATGAAGCACTCTCAAAAATACGCGTGCCTTTCCCGTCCCCTGGATGACCCAGGGGAAGAAAAGTCCTCTGAGAGCCATGATTTGTTCATTTTGGTTCTTTTAGAAACACAGCGAGGGGACTCCAACCACAGTCTCCCTCATTGCCACTAACTGGGCCACACACACCCCACTTGACTGGCATCGGTTGACCCCCCTTTTGAAAAAGAAAAAGATGCTTTGCATGAAGCACTCTCAAAAATACGCGTGCCTTTCCCGTCCCCTGGATGACCCAGGTGAAGAAAAGTCCTCTGAGAGCCATGTCCACATTGTCAGTGGACAGACACGTGTGCTTATCTGCCAGCAGACCCCCAGCAGCACTGAAGACAGGTTCCGAGAGAACGCAGGCTGCAGGACACGACAAGATCCCCAAGGCGTACATGTCGAGCTCAGGCAATTTATCCAGATTGGAAGCCTAAAATGAGCAGGGCTCAAGTTGCACAGTAATGGCATCGATGTTTCCTTGCATATACTCATATATCTGTGTCTCCTCCTCTTTTTCCTTGTTAAGCTGTTTTGTTTTCGCATGAGTATATGTCCTTGTCACTTTCCCATGTGTTTGTGTTGTGAGTTGTTTGTCACCTTTTGGACACCTTTGAGGGTGTTTTCTAGGTGTTTTTATGTGTTTGTGAATGCCTGCCATTGTTTCCTATGCAGTTCGAGTTCGGTTCGTCGAACGTTCGACGAACCGAACTCGAACGGGAGCTCCGTTCGGCGAACCGACCTCGAGCCGAACCGGGACCGGTTCGCTCATCTCTAATCAGGATATCTTATGGCTTCAATCTAGGGACTACGGTTCCGGTTGGAGACCATATCCACAGCCTAGGGATTTCGACTCCGGCTGCCAGGATTTTATCACCATACCAGGACTACCTAAGGAGGACACTCAGGTTGGGACAGTTCAGTCACCTGTTACAGACTTTGCAGACCTCAGCCAGCTTCCTAAATCTGGCATTATTCCTTTCTCGATGGGTGGCCGCCAAAAGCGGGGTGCTGCTGGATTGGAGTAAATAGCCCTGGAACCTGTGAGGCATGGACATTCTAAATCCCTGGTGAGCCAGCGGAAGGGTGAGACTCTGTTGCCTGTTACATTTGTGTGTTTTGCTGGTTATGTGTTATGTGCCATTAATTGTTTGGGGATCCAATAAAGTCTAATTATTGTGGTTCCCTCACCCTGTGTTGTCTGAGTAGTGTTACGCCCACGGTTAAGGAGGCCGGCGTTCAGTTGGGATGAGCCCTGAGCCACGCTGTCTTTCTAAAGGCGGCGGGTTTTAGTGGACGAGAGCACCCACTGAGCCCCGTGTCTCCACAAGTCCCATGCTTGGCAAGTGACAACTGGGTGATTCACTCCGTGCACCACTGGTGTTTGGTGGAAAAGCTGAGCTAAGATTGAGTAACAGCTTCTGCTGATACTCCTGCATACGTGCGTCCCTTTCTATGGCAAATTTGGACTTGTACCAGGGTTCTAATAGTGTGGCAACCCAGTAGTCATCATTACTTCTAAGGGGTATTTTGCATTTTGCGACATCGCTAGCAACGGCTAGCGATGCCGAGCGCGATAGTAACCGCCCCCGTCGCGGCTGCGATATCTTGTGATAGCTGCCGTAGCGAACATTATCGCTACAGCAGCTTCACACGCACTTACCTGCCCTGCGACGTGGCCGGCGACCCGCCTCCTTCCTAAGGGGGCGGGTCGTGCGGCGTCACAGCGACGTCACACGGCAGGCGGCCAATAGAAGCGGAGGGGCGGAGATGAGCGGGACGTAAACATCCCGCCCACCTCCTTCCTTCCGCATAGCCGGTGGAGGCAGGTAAGGAGATGTTCCTCGCTCCTGCGGCTTCACACGCAGCAATTTGTGTGCTGCCGCAGGAACGAGGAACAACATCGTATCTCCTATTGGTGCGACATTATGAAAATGACCGACGCTACACAGATCACCGATTTTCGACGCTTTTGCGATCGTTTATCGGCGCATCTAGGCTTTACACGTTGCGACGTTGTTACCAGTGCCGGATGTGTGTCACTTTCGATTTGACCCCGACAATATCGCAGTAGTGATGTCGCAGCATGCAAAGTACCCCTAATTCGGACAATCCGAGGGTCATGTTGTAGGTAGTGCAGCAAGAAGGCGCTCATGTGTCTTGTGCATCCATGCGGACCAAGTCCTCGCTGTGTTTGTGGTGGCGAGGTGATAACCGTGCTTTCTTACTCTGACATCTCCCCCCAACCTCGTTCAACCGAAATTTGACCAAGGTCTCCCTCATCTGCTGAGTCTTCCATGCCCATTGAGAGTTCGTCCTCTATTTCTTCCTGGTCTCCTGCACTTTCCTCAACATTTTGGCTGCTACCATGCACCCTTGTTAATCCCTCTCCCCCACCGTCCCATGCCTTCCCCCTTGGTGATGCTGAACGCCTGGACCTTGTAGATGTTGGTATCCCTTGCGCATATGAATCCTCCTGTACTTCCTCCCCTTCCTCTTGTCCCACCCCCTGAGTCCGAATAGTGTTTAGCGTGTGCTCCAGCATGTAAATGACTGGAATTGTCATGCTGATAATGGCATTGTCAGCGCTAAACATATTCGTAGTCATGTTGAAACTGTGCAGAAGGGTGCAGAGGTCCTTGATCTGAGGCCACTCAAGCAGTGTGATCTGCCCCACCTCTGCATCTCGTTGGCCCAGGCTATACGTCATAATGTATTGCACCAGGGCCCGGTGGTGCTGCCACAGTCGCTGCAACATGTGGAGAGTCGAATTCCAGCGTGTCGGTACATCGCATTTCAGGTGATGAACTGGCAGGCCAAAAGACTTCTGGAGCGATGCAAGTCAGTCATCTGCGGCGGTTAAATGGCGGAAGTGAGCAGAGAGTGACCGTGCCCTGTGCAGAAGCCCATCTAGGCCGGGATAGTGGGTTAAAAATTGCCGAACAACAAGGTTCAACACGTGAGCTATACAAGGCACGTGTGTCACCTTGCCCCGGCGTAGGGCCGCACCCAGGTTTGCAGCATTGACGCACACGGCCTTCCCTGGCTGCAGGTTGAGTGGAGACAACCATTTAGTAAACTCGCTCGCAAGAGCTGACCACAAGTCCTCAGCTGTGTGACTCTTATTTCCAAGACATTTCAAGGTAAAGACTGCCTGATGCCTTTGAGCTCTGCTGCCAGCATAGTAAGGAGGTGTGCGGGATTCCTTGTGCGCAGTTACAACGCAGGTGGCCTGACCAGGCAGGCTTGGGGCGGAGGTGGAGGACCCAGACAAGGTTGAGGAGGCAGAAGCAGTGGAGGAACTTCGACATACAGAGGATTGACGCACAAGTCGTGGGGACGGCAAGACTTGTTCAGCAGTCCCTTCTCCATCTCTCACCATAGTTACCCAGTGCCCAGTCAGCGACATGTAACGCCCCTGTCCATGCTTACTGGTCCAAGTATCGGTGGTGAAATGCACCCTGTCCTGTCACACACAGAGTTTCTCAAGGAAGCGGTGATGTTGTGTGCGACATGCTGGTGTAGCGCAGGCACACCTTTCTTGGAGAAGTAGTGGCGACTGGGCATCTGGTATTGGGGCACTGTGACTGACATAAGGTCTCGAAAATCCTCTGTGTCCACCAGGCGGAAAGGCAGCATTTCGGTAGCCAAGAGCTTACAGAGGGTGAAAGTCAACCACTTAGCTTTGTCATGGCTCAGAGGAAATGGCCTTTTATTTGTCCTCATCTGAGGGACCGAGATCTGGCTGCTGTGTGTAGATGGTGGTGAGTAGGGTGTCCCTGGAAAACTGCAGGTCTGTGAGGAAAGTGCAGGCGGAGACATGATGTTGCCTTCATCCAAAGTTGGTGCTCTTGATGTCTGAGACAGCTCTACACCAGCACTTGTTTCCCCTTCCAAAACAACTGACGACCTGCCAAGCAAACTGCCTGTTGCGGTTAACACTAGAACTACTGGACTCGTGACACCTATATAGAAATACATGGTGCAAAGTAGTCAAAATGACTACCTCAGTAGTTCTAGTGTTAAAGAGGTGGAAGGTGTGCGTGGAAAAACATGTGTGACAGCTGTCCCCACAGTCATAGAGGATGAAGAGCGCGCAGATGCACTTGAAGGGGCAGACGGTGGTTGGCCCGCTCCGCTAGGCCGCATTGTAGCACGGTGAGCTTCCCACTGGGACTTGTTGTAAAACTAGTGAGGTTTTGGCCTCTATTTATAGATTGGCGACAAATCTTACAGATCACATGATTTGGGAGATCCTTTGCGATGTCAAAAAAGGACCAGGTTATGCAAGGCTTAGAGCCCATGTGACCTGCAGAGCCACCCCAACTTGTGCTCAGAGGCAGAGTTGTGGCTGAGGATGCAGTTGTTGACATGCTTCCAGTACTCCGACTTTTTCCAGGAAGGCGCAAGGTAACTTCGTTGTCAGTCGCATCCTCCTCCACCGCCTCTGGTGACCTCCTCGACTGCCTGACTGTGGGTTGACAGTAAGTGGGATCTAGAACTTCATCATCAAGCGTTGTGTTTGCACTCCCCTCGCCCTCAGACCTAACCTCTTCCTGCCCTGACTGAATAGTTAAGTTGTCATCCCAATCCCAATCAGGTATCTGCGTCTCATCGTCATCAGTATGTTCCTCATTGTCTCCACCAACAGGTGTTACAGTTTGGGAATGAGGGTCTACATTATGCTCAGAAACCTGGTCATCACGGCCTGAATCTGACTCTTCTGGGCATCACTGCAGACCATTTCCTGTTCTGTACTCACTGTAGCTTGGGAGCAGACCTCTGATTCCTAGGCTATAGTGTGACTGAACAGCTCTGCAGACTCACCCATCTCTGTTACACCATACTCTGCAGGGCGGGTGGAGACTTGAGAGCTGGGAGAAAGCAAGTGCGATTGGGGTGACAACTCAGAGGACTGTTGTTTTTTTGGATGTTGAAGTTGAAGTTGAGGTGGAGGAGAGGCCACTTGTTGGAGCACTTGAGATCCATTCAAGCATGTTCTTTTTTTGTGCATCATCTACCTTTGTTACAGTTGTTCGGTTCCGTAAAAAAGGTAGCACACGGAAAGTAGTAGACATCTTACTTTTGCTGGAACATGGCCTTTCTTCAGCATATGTTAATGCAGCTTTCCCACCTACCCCACGGACACAAACATTTTTTTCCTTTTCCAACACGCCTGTTCCCCTTTCCACCAGCATCTGTCCTTTTGCCACTAATTTTGTTAGCAACAAGATTGGACACTTAAAATGTGGTAGCAAAAATGGAGATGTGGTGTAGATTGCAGAGGTGGTCTAGCTTTACTGACAGCTGAAGAACCAACACTGACTATCCCAGTCAATTTTAGTATGCCCCTAACAGTGGCAGCACAGTTTGCAATTAGAATTGCATAGCAAAAATGGACAGGTGTGTAGCATGCACAGGTACTGTACTGTGATTGGCAGCAAAGGAACACTAAGGTAGTATCCCAGACAATTTTAGTATGCCCCTAACAGTGGCAGCACCGTTTGCAATTATAATTGCGTAGCAAAAACTGGGCAAGTGGGTAGAATGCATGGGTGTTGTGGGTCAGTGGACAGCAAAGGAACACTAACTTAGTATTCCAGACACTTTTAGGATGCCCCAAAAATTGTCAGCTCTTTGGGGAAATAAAATAGCGTGGCAAAAATGGGCAGGTGGGTAGAATGCACGGGTGCTCTGGGGAGCAGGACAGCAAAGGAAGCCTCACTTTCTATCCCTGCTAATGAAAAAATGCAGCAAGGAATTGCCTGAGCTGAAGTAGCCAAACACTGTTATCTAAAGCCCTACACAGCGTTTGCACGGACCTGCCTAGCAGCTATGGCTATGAACGCCTGTAAATCAGCCCTGAAAAAGGCAGAAATAACCAGTAGTCCCAAATCGTTAACCTAAAGCGCTGTGTAGATTGCACTGTATCTCTATAGCGCACACAGCAGCAGTAGCAGCAGCAGGAGCGGTGATTGTCACCCACACGCAGCAGAGAGATAATGGCGGCGACGGGCAAAATGTCCGTGTCTTATAAGGCAAGGACATGTGACATGCACAGCCTATGACACATTCCCTTGCTTGTCTGGCAAAAATCCACTTAGCTGTGTGTGTGTCCCTGTGATTTGCTGACAGCCTGGCCCGCTCCACTGTATGCGCGGTTAGGGTAAAAAAAAAAAATGGCGATCGGCATTCTCTCAGCACTCAGCAGCAGCATTGATCTAAATCCTGTCTCCCCCGCACACTATACGTTGAATTTTGATAATAGCGTGATTCACAGTGACTCACACTATTATAGTGAAAAGCCAGCTTGTTAATCGAACCGTTCTCGAACGTTACTTGAACTGTCGAGCTTTTAGCAAAAGGCTCGAGTTCGTCGAACGACTCGAACACCCCCCAAAATCACTCGAACATGAAATTGGCGAACCTCGAACATCGCTCATCTCTATTTCTGACGATTTGACTGGGGGTGGAAGGCAGAAGAAAAAGACAATTAAACCGCCAATTGAGCACAAAATGCTTTCCAAAACTTGGAAACAACCTGGGTTCCCTCATCTGACACCATATTGGAAGGAACCCCGGGAACCATCACAATCTCATCGATGAACACCTGAGCTAGAGTCTTGGCATTTGGAAGTGTTGGTAACACGATGAAATGTACCTATCTACCACCACAAAGACCACTGTTTTACCTGCAGACAAAGGTAGATCAGTAATGAAATCCATGGATAAATGTGTCCAAGATCTACTAGGCATAGCCAATGTCAGGAGAGATCCAGATGGCCGAGTATGCATAACCTTGGAATGTGCGCAAATACTGCAAGCAGACACATAGTCAGCCACATCCTGATGCCAGCAAAAGCGACAGAAAGGAGGTTTGAGTTTTCTTTATTACTTGGATGACCTGCAAGTACAGTATTGTGATGTTCTCCAATTATTTTATGGCACAAAATAGGTGCCTTCCCTGGAGGGCAAGAGGCTGGGGCGTACCCTGAGCGTCCAACACCTTCCACCTCCAGGTCTGGGCACAAGGCTGAGCAAACATCCCCTTCTGCAAATTGTAGACAGGGTTCACATGATCACTACCACCAAGAATAAAGCATCTGCCTTGATGTTTTTAACAGCCGGAAGGTAAGTGACAGGAAAATTAAACCTAATAAAAAACAAAGACCATCTAGCCTGCGTAGTATTGTGAGGTTTAGCACACTTGAGATATGAAAGGTTTTTATGGTCTGTGATTACGGTAATAGGATGGACTGCCCCCTCCAACCAATGACACCACTCCTTGAAAGCCAACTTAATCGCCAAGAGTTCTCTGTTGCCAATGTGTCGCCCACCACTCCCAGGAACATCCATCCACCTGCAGGGACGCCGCGGGATCTCCACTTGTTAGTATCTCTGGCCACAGGTATGTCAGGTTTATTTACATAGGAGTCGTGACGCCACTCACGGTTTGCGGTCAGGGTTATGGGTGACCGCCACTGCAGGCTTAACGAGCGTCTGGGGCTGATGGAGTCTGCAGTCAGGTGGTGTGGCCTCCCGTGAGTGAGGCTGGCCCCAGGGCTCGGGTGTGTGGAACAACAGGTCGCAGAATAACTCAGTTGCAGTCCAGAAAGTCTTTCAACTTGTTTACTCACGTTCAGCTGGTTTTGTGAGGTAACCCGGGCGATGCTGAGATAAACCAGGAGGAACCAGGTATCCTTTAGGCTGGTATAAGGGTAACCATTAGCTCGCCTTCCTAGCACTTCTTGTTTCGGACAACCCCTGACTTAAAGTACCGTGGGATTCATCCAGGGAAGTCGCAACTGCCTTTTCTCCCCTTTCTGGCCCGTTTGCTGGCAGCGTGGACCAAGGAAGATGGCTCCAGGCTCGATCCTCCTTATGGGCACCCTCGTTGCTGCTGATGCTCAGACTCTGTTTTGGTTGGTGAGGAACCTCTAGTCCCTCCACCTGCAGGATTTAGCAGACCACTAAATGGTTGTCTGGCTCTAGGGACCTGTTCCCCGTGCGTGCCTAGTTACCAGGAGTCCCCGTACTCAACTGCCTGTCCTCTCTTCAGGTGTCTTTCAGGCTGACTGTGTGGCAACCGTTCTCCCCCGCCAGCGGCTACTCCACGTGCAGGGTCTGACTAGCGTGTCCGCTCTCCTGCGTCTCCACTATCAGACAGGCTCTCCTCTCCTCCTCCTTTTCTGACTGCCACTGCAACTCTAGCTCCCAGCCTCTCTACCACACCCCCTGATTGGATGTGGAGGCACGCCCCCTCCTGGGTCTGCCCAGGGGTCCCCTCCAAGGTGTGGGAGACCTGGTCACAATGTGTCTGTGCGTACACACCCTATTCCAGCCTTTAGGATTACCTGGAAGTACTGCCCCAGCATGGGTGCAATACTCAGTGGCGCCTGAACAGGTCAGGGGCGCCACACCAACATCATTGTTTCTCTTGGCTGAAGACAATTTCTTTGAAATGAAAGCACATGGACGCCATTTACCAGGAGATGGACCTTGTGACAACACAGTCCCAACCCCCATCTCCAATGCATCAACCTCCATGTATGCAAACCGCCCTTGAAGAAGGATCACGAAACGCGCGTCGGGCTCGGACCAGTCATCACTCGCTCCTGCAGGGTTTCTGGGAGGGCAACCAATACTGCACCCTGTACATACCTAAGGTAATTACCACTGGGAATTGTGTTTATGTACTATATGGGATGGGAGTTTGCAGCAGTAAATATGGCTAGCCCCCTATTACCAGCGGGACATTATTGGAGTTGTGGTCTGTGGGAGATGGATTTATGAATGTCTGCAATCTCTGTGTAATTGCTGTTCCGTGTTCCCCCAGACCTTTCCTGATTATGAATAATTTTGTAATGACTTGGTCTCCACCTTGTTGAGATTTACTACCTCCTTATTAGTCTCTTCTACAGTGCATTACTTACAGAGTTTCTCTCTCTTAAATGTATGTTTGATTAATGTGCAATTAATAAATTTAGTGGATCTTAGACTTCATTGTGTGGCTTCCACATTTTTGAGTGGCCTATATAACTGTGTAGTGTTTTCTTGTTCCTTCAAGCACAAATAATAGAAAGTCAGTGGACTGTTTGTGCAGCCAAATGGGGTGACCTTCTATAGCCAGATACCACAGGACTGTCGGTCACCCATGACACACCCCTGACATGGACAGGACAAGTTCAGAAGCACCAAGAAAGAGATCTCCGAATGCAGAGTTCTCACCCGAACAAGACTTGATGACCTTTAAAATCTAACAGTAACAGAAGAATACAATCAGAAGAGGATTGCATATGGAGATAGACATCCTGGGTCTGATTTGGTCTGTTCCAACAAGCCTGTTTTGGACTGGAAATTCAGAGAGGTGCACCATTGGTGGCAGAGGTGCCACAAAAGCTGTCTGGTCACTGAAGCCTTATTGATGGTACCCTGGAAGCCAATTCCTTCTGCCATTCAGGGACAAGAAAGAAGCCTCCCAAGCAATGGCCATCTGGCCTAAGCATTCCATCAGCCATTCCATCAGAGTTCAACTTGGAAGACATCTTGCTGTAGAAGAAGCTTACATCAGGCCTGTTGAAGAGGTAGCATAAGGGGAGGTACTGTAACACTGGGATCCCTGCAGCAGGGATGCTGACATGCTTACCGCTGGTCTGCGCCCTACCCTGCCTCTTCACAGCCATCCACGTATGCTCCTGCTCCTGAGTCCTGCGCACAAGTCCCTCAAGAGTGCATTGGGGCACACACGTGCACACCTTCCCTGCTCTTACACAACCAGCACCCTTTTACCCAGAAGCGCCTCTCAGCCTATACCTAAGCAGGAGGTAACTTTGAAGCCAATGCATGTAGTGCCCCTGAGTCACTCAGGGCACTACTAGGTACTGCATCCTCACCAGGATGCAGGGCCTACCCCCAGGGACCTGGAACACCAATGCCAGTGACATCTGCACACCCCAAAATCCCAGTTTCCACTCCACACCAGGGGTAATTGGCTAGTCAGACACCAAGGGATGGCCACCTAGAGGGCGGAGCCAGTCCAGGGGACTAGACAGCCTGTTGGGAGGGAACGGTTAGTTAGTTAGGAGAGAGAGTGGAGAGACGTGCCTAAAGCTGGGTCGTGTAACGGTGACCCGGGGTCACAGGAGAGTGGTCGTCAGGGTAGGTACACCTGAGTTCCACTGGGACCAGAACACTGACGGGGCACAGGGCCCTAGGTCAGGCATCAACTTCACGCGGCCTGGTAAATACCTGCACAGTGACCCACAGATCCGCGGGCACCAGCAGTAAAGAGCCGATCAGGGTTCGGAACACGGACCGGCCCTACAGGGTCCACACTGCCCGCCGTATGGACGAGAAGATTGCCAATGGATAGTCAGGCTCCAAACCAGGTTCAAGCTACGGGAACCCAACCACACTGAGGCTGCCGGGGACAGAGCAACCGAGTCATCAAACTGGCACTGTAACTACAGGGACCTGAACCAGCCGTCCAAGGGCCCAACTGTGAGTAAAGACTGTTAATTTACAACGCACTTTGTGGCCTCCCTTCTTCGGCGAAAGTCTCCACCATATATCCCCTGGGGCTCCGCCCTACCTGCGAAGGGCCTACCACCACAGCTGCCATTACCACCAGCCCTAGGGATAACCAACTCAGCAGCGGCGGTTCCACCATCTTAACCGCAACACGTAGGTGGCGTCACACCAATGACTTTAATCTCCCCTGTAAATACTCCCCATTAAAAAGCGTCCCTAGGGTCACAGAACCGGGGAACGGCCAGCATTCACACGTTACACAGCATCCCCGTAACTATACCATTCCAGGCAGCAGGTGCCAAAAAATGCTCAATAGGATTTAGATCATTGCTCATAGAAGCCACTTCAGCCAATGTTTTCCTCTTAGCCATTCTTGGGTGTTTTTAGCTGTGTGTTTTGGGTCATTATCTTGTCAAGACCCATGACCTGCAACTGAGATCAAGCTTTCTGACACTGGGCAGCACATTTTTCTGTAGAATCCCTTGATAATCTTCAGATTTCATTGTACCCTGCACAGATTCAAGACACCCTGTGCCAGATGCAGCAAGGCAGCCCCAGAACATAACTGAGCCTCCTCCATGTTTCACAGTAGGGACAACGTTCTTCTCATTTTTCCATCTGTGAACATAGAGCTGATGTGCCTTGCCAAAAAGTTCTATTTTTGTCTCGTCTGTCTATAGGACATTCTCCCAGAAGCTTTGTGGCTTGTCAATATGTAGTTTGGCAAATTCCAGTCTGGCTTTTTATGAGTTTTTTTCAACAATGGTGTCCTCCTTGGTCGTCTCCCATGAAGTACACTTTGGCTCAAGTAACGATGGATGATGCGATCTGACACTGATGTTCCTTGAGCTTGAAGTTCACCTTTAATCTCTTTAGAAGTTTTTCTCAGCTCTTGTGTTACCATTCGCATTATCCGTCTCTTTGATTTTTCATTATTTTTCCTCTTGTGGCCATGTCCAGGGAGGATGGCTACAGTCCCATGGATCTTAAATCTCTGAATAATATGTGCAACTGTAGTAACAGGAATATCAAGCTGCTTGGAGATGGTCTAATAACATTTACCTTTAACACTAGAAGTCCCAGAAATTTCGAGCTCCATAGGGTTCCAATGGTAGAAATGTTAAATGACCCCTCTCTGGGACTTCTAGTGTTAACACTAGAAGTCCCAGAAATTTCGAGCTCCCCCCTGAAGTCCCGAAAGAGGGTCAAATGACCAAATACAATAAACTGAATAGAACTATTTACAAACTAAATGGCTAAACTCAATGGAAAACAACAACCTCCTGTGGTGCGACAGTAATGGCCTTAATTACAGAACAAAAGACGGTGATTATAGGATGTTAGCTAAAATCCTTCAGGTCATTCGACCCGTCTCTGGGTTCCAAAGGTAGAAATGTTAAATGACCCCTCTCTGGGACTTCTAGTGTTAACATGCTTGTCTATAATGTTCTTTCTAATCTCCTGAGACAACTCTTTCCTTTGCTTCCTTTGGTCCATGCTGAGTGTTGTACACACCATGTCACCAAACAGCACAGTGAGTATCTGTAGCCCTATATACAGGCCCACTGACTGACTACAAGATTGTAGACACCTGTGATGCTAATTAGTGGGCACACCTTGATTGAACATGTCCCTTTTGTCACATTATTTTCAGGGGCATCATCATTTCTGTCCAGGCCTGTTTCATGACTTTTATTTTTTTTTAAATTCTGTTAAAGCAGAAAAGTCGCAATGTCTGACTTTCATTTGTTCATTTTCATAGATTTTTTTTATTTATTATTACTTTAGTCAGATTCAAGTTATTTCTGTGACCATTGTGGGTTTTTCTTTTATTAAACGAGGGGCGAGGTGTACCAACAATTTTGACCACGTGTGTAACTAAAGTCTATATATTTTGAGTTAATCCATAAATAACATTTTCAATCTCATTGCTCTTATCTGTCCCGTGTGAACAGTGATAACTACAAAGATGATGATACAATTAGAATAGGGTATGCCTGTATTTTTTCATTTTTCTAATTTTACCATTTGAGACTTCACTCCAGCTATAAAATCTCATATTAAATTCCTGTTGTCTGCACAAATACAGTATTTTTTTTTTCGTGACTACAGTTAATAGATGTCTTCTTTTAGATAGAGGCTAAAAACATATTTGTATTGTCACCCAAAGCCAGGTAGCTGCCGCCAAGGCTGAGATGCATATGATTATACCCTAGTCTTACCGGTTAATGTGTATTCTCACTATGGAACCCAATGCTGCAGCACTTGGTGATAATGAACAGCTCATTAGGGGAGAGGGCACATGCGTTTTAATCATAAGACTTGATGACAATTGGAATCTAACTAACCTCAATAAACATTGAAGAATATTAAATTGACCTACATGGACAGGTCCTTTAACCTTCCCGTATTACATACATTGTAAGCTGTGATTTGTTTTAACTGTTTATTGAGCCATGAACTGCCACAAAGTTGTGAGATATAACAAAGAAGAGTAACAGAAGAAGACAATCAGAAGAGGGAAAATGTTTAGTTGGCGGCAACGGTGCTGGAGATCCAGGCGTTGTAGTTGCAGACCTTGGTGTAGACACCAGGATAGTTCCTGAGGGCACAGCCGTATCCCCAGGACACAATACCCTGGAGCTGTCCGTTAGAGACCACGGGTCCACCAGAGTCACCCTGTGAAGATACAAAGTCAAATTATTACATTTTTAAAGCGGTACGGAAGAGAAGAACATCATGTATCAATATTCTAAAAGATGAGACCAGGTATACATTTATGTAAAGAGCTACCGCTGATGAGTTCTGTTGACCATATGGTGTTACCGACCTGTTTCTGACTATATCTATGCATGCACCGGATAGCAGAAAGCTCATATGGCCAACCACTAACCCTGTCTCATTCTTCTTGGTAAGACCAAACATGTATGGGTACGCCATGGAAAGAGAGGAATAAGCCTCTACTAGAAACCTTTGTTGGTGACCTATCTCTTCTAAGTACATATATTGGGGCATTTTAATCTCTGTATCTGGTGTTTGTAGTCATGGGCATGTTATAGTGGAAAGGGAAATATGGATAAATCTGCTTCTCTTCTGGTCAAGGAGATATCCAATGGAGATGATGGTGTTGAACAAGAGAGCAGTTTTATTAATCTACACGTTCCAGAGTTGAACAAACGCCTTCATCAGGGAGAAACTGGGCATATTGGGACACACCATATATATTAGATTTGGTTGGTTTTACCAAAAATGATGGATTTGGCCAATGGTGGCTTCATCCAGTCCATCTTAGCTCGTCGGTGTTCGGCAAAGGTTCTGTCATTGTTCATCTACTGTCTATAGCAGAGGTCTCAAACACATGGACCCTGAGGCTGCTTGTTGTGGCCCGCAGACCCCGTAACAATCGCAGCGCCATGTCCGAGGGTCGGCACTAGCAGGACTTTACTACAATTGAATCATTTGTGGTGCCGCACAGAGGAGCATTATATCAATGGCTGCTGCCTGCCAATCAGATGCAAGGAAGTGACGTCGCTATATGACATCACATCCTTGCATTTGATTGGCTGGCGGTAGCCATTGGCATAACCCAGACAGCTCCTCTGTGCGTCACCGTCCTGCCGGCGCTGGCCCCTGGGCATAGAGCTGTGATCGTCACGGGCTGCAACAAGCAGGTACGTGCTCACGATCAGGACCCACAGCATCCTGGACACGGCGGGTCCTGACCTGCGGGGCCGCAAGTCTCCTCCTTAGGAGACCACAGCTACCCGTGCCCGCGATCAGGGTTCAGGGTCTCCTCGCTGTGTTCTCCCTAGGGAGTGCATGCGAATCCGCAGCATAAATTCACATGCTGCAGCCTCTGCAAGCCGCACCGCAGGTCAGTTTTCACTGTTGGGCCGCACAAGCACAGTGGACATGGGATTTTTAGAAATACCATCAAATCTGCTTGTACTGTACAATGCAGCATTTTGGATGCAGCTGAATCATGCTGTATTCAAAACACTGCAAACACTGATCGTGGGCACACCGGCAACGGAGGAAAGGTGAGAATTTTTTTTTTGCATGTTATTAAAGGATGGCCACAATACCACAAGGATGAGCACAGTAGTGCAGGACACAATACAACACTGCAGGGCACAAGGATGAGCACAATACTACTGGGCACAATACTACAAGGATGAGCACAATACTACAAGGATGAGCACAATACTACTGGGCACAATACCACAAGAATGGGCACAATATTACTGGGCACAATGCTACAAGGATGAGCACAATATTACTGGGCACAATGCTACAAGGATGAGCACAATACTACTGGGCACAATACTACAAGGATGGGCACAATACTACTGGGCACAATACTACAAGGATGGGCACAATACTACAAGGATGAGCACAATACTACAAGGATGAGCACAATACTACTGGGCACAATACTACAAGGATGGGCACAATACTACTGGGCACAATACCACAAGAATGGGCACAATATTACTGGGCACAATGCTACAAGGATGAGCACAATATTACTGGGCACAATATTACAAGGATGAGCACAATACTACAAGGATGGGCACAATACTACTGGAGACAATACTACAAGGATGGGCACAATACTACTGGGCACAATACCACAAGGATGGGCACAATACTTCTGGGCATAATGCTACAAGAATGAGCACAATACTACAAGGATGGGCACAATACTACTGGGCACAATACCACAAGGATGGGCACAATACTACAAGGATGAGCACAATACTACAAGGATGAGCACAATACTACTGGGCACAATACTACAAGGATGGGCACAATACTACTGGGCACAATACCACAAGAATGGGCACAATATTACTGGGCACAATGCTACAAGGATGAGCACAATATTACTGGGCACAATGCTACAAGGATGAGCACAATATTACTGGGCACAATATTACAAGGATGAGCACAATACTACAAGGATGGGCACAATACTACTGGAGACAATACTACAAGGATGGGCACAATACTACTGGGCACAATACCACAAGGATGGGCACAATACTTCTGGGCATAATGCTACAAGGATGAGCACAATACTACAAGGATGGGCACAATACTACTGGGCACAATACCACAAGGATGGGCACAATACTACTGGGCACAATATTACAAGGATGAGCACAATACTACTGGGCACAATATTACAAGGATGAGCACAATACTACTGGGCACAATATTACAAGGATGAGCACAATACTACAAGAATGGGCACAATACTACTGGGTACAATACCACAAGGATGGGCACAATACTACTGGGCACAATATTACAAGGATGAGCACAATACTACAAGGATGGGCACAATACTGCTGGGCCCAATACTACAAGGATGAGCACAATACTACAAGAATGGGCACAATACTACTGGGCACAGTACCACAAGGATGGGCACAATACTTCTGGGCATAATACTACAAGGATGGGCGCAATACTACAAGAATGGACACAATACTACTGGGCACAATACCACAAGGATGGGCACAATACTACTTTGCACAATATTACAAGGATGAGCACAATACTACAAGGATGGGCGCAATACTACTGGGGACAATACTACAAGGATGGGCACAATACTACAAGAATGGGCACATTACTACTGGGCACAATACCACAAGGATGGGCATAATACTACTGGGCACAATACCACAAGGATGGGCATAATACTACTGGGCATAATGCTACAAGGATGATAACAATACTGCTGGGCACAATATGACAAGGATGAGCACAATACTATTGGGCACAAAATTACAAGGATGAGCACAATACTACTGAGCACAATATTACAAGGATGGGCACAATACTACTGGGCACAATATTACAAGGATGGGCACAATACCAAAAAGATGAGCACAATACTACTGGGCACAATATTACAAGGATGAGCGCAATACTACAAGAATGGGCACATTACTACTGGGCACAATACCACAAGGATGGGCATAATACTACTGGGCATAATGCTACAAGGATGAGAACAATACTGCTGGGCACAATATGACAAGGATGAGCACAATACTATTGGGCACAAAATTACAAGGATGAGCACAATACTACTGGGCACAATATTACAAGGATTGGCACAATACCAAAAAGATGAGCACAATACTACTGGGCACAATATTACAAGGATGAGCGCAATACTACAGGGCACAAGGATGGGCACAATACCACAAGGACTTGCACAATACTAAAAGGATGGGCACAATACTACTGGGCACAATATCACAAGGATGGAGGACATTACTACAGGGCACAAAGATGGGGACATTACTACAATATCTTGGCTAAGAATACTATATGATGCTGCTAATTTTTTAAACAATATCACAAGAAGGTGATAAAATTCAAAATAAAGCATGACTTTTTTTTTTGCACCATTAAAAATGCTTTCTTAAGCATTAAAAGTGCAGGTTTGTTCTAATAAGCAAATGTTCAAAAAAGTGATCCAAAGATGTATAGAAAAAAAACCATGAATTCATTAAAAATGTCACTTTGTCCTGCAAAGAATGCGGCCACTCTCAATTTTTTTTTTCTATATGCGGCCCATACACCCAGCTGAGTTTGAGACCCCTGGTCTATAGGAACCTATACTGTCCCATCTTAGGTTTACAAATCTGAAAACTATGAGATTGAAAATCCACATTACCTGGCAGGAATCTTTGCCTCCTTCCAAGTATCCAACACAGATCATGTTTCCGGTGATTTCTCCGGGGTAGGCGTTGCTACACTGGGCGGCGGTCAGGACGGGGGTGTCCACGCACTGGAGGAGGTTGGGCATGTTTGCTACAAGTAAATTTACATAAAATATTAGCATATTGTGTGTAGGCCTCAAAATTATTAACTATAAATTATAAAACTCTAAAAAAAGAGAAAATCAATCATCACTGTTTGTACTTATTCTCTTGTACTATCTCATGAAAGCTCAGTGCTCCTGGATACAGCATGGTTTCTTCCATACATAAATAATATTTGTACAAAACCTCCATCTAAGCTGTGAAAAAGCTCAAAAAATTATTTTAGAAATTCAGCATCATGTAACCTCTGAAAAATTCCATTTAAAAAATAAGATTCATCATCTTACTTTTACTTTTAACATTTTACACATCAAATCCTCAGCAAAAGATGGTGATGAGATAAATGGAGTTTTTATCTAAAGATTCTGTTTTGATATCTGTCTAATGGGGCATATGGTGCCGGTCCTCCTGGTTGAGAGAATAACTACAGTAAGTAGCAATATATTAGCTCTTTGTGACTTGAAAGTTTCTCAGAGATTTCAATTATATGTCTATGAAGACTAAAATGCCTGACATTTCTGATTTTTCACTCATTTATCCCCTATAGAATTGTATTTTAGTTGTTTATTAATAAGTTCCATCCCTTGAGCAGTCTCCACCTCTGAGCAGTCTCCACCTCTGAGCAGTCTCCTTCCTGAGTAGTCTCTATTCATGTGCAGTCTCCATCCCTGAGCAGTCTCTTTATTGATTAGCCTCCACTCATGTGCAGTCTTCACCACTGAGCAATCTCCACCCCTGAGCAATCTCCTTCCAAAGTAGACTCCACTCATGAGCAGTCGCCACCCCTTAGCAGTTTCCACCTCTGAGCAGTCTCCTTCCTGAGTAGCCTCTACTCATGAACAGTCTCCACCTATCAGCAGTCTGCTTTCTGAGTAGCCTCTACTCATGAGCAGTCTCCATCCCTGAGCAGTCTCTTTATTGAGTAGCCTCCACTCATGAGCAGTCTTCACCACTGAGCAATCTCCACCCCTGATCAGTCTCTTTCCTTAGTAGCCTCTGGTTATGAGCAGTCTCCACCCCTGAGCAATCTCCTTCCAAAGTAGACTCCACTCATGAGCAGTCTCCACCCCTTAGCAGTTTCCACCTCTGAGCAGTCTCCTTCCTGAGTAGCCTCTACTCATGAACAGTCTCCACCTATCAGCAGTCTGCTTTCTGAGTAGCCTCTACTCATGAGCAATCTCCACTTCTGAGCAGTTTCCTTCCTGAGTAGCCTTTTCTCATTATAAGTCTCCACACCTGAACAGTCTCTTTATGGAGTAGCCTCCACCCCTGAGCGGTCTCCACCCCTGAGCAGTCTCTACAACTGAGCAGATTCCACCCCTGAGCAGTCTCCTTTCTCAGGTAGCCTCTATTCACGAGCAGTCTCCATCCCTGAGCAGACTCTTTCCTGAGCAGCGTTTACTCATGATCAGTCTCCACCCCTGAGCAGTCTTTATTGCGTAGCCTCCATCTATGAGCAGTCTACACCCCTGAGTAGTTTTCACCCCTGAACAAATTCCAGCTACGTACATGATGATGACTACTTAACATGATTACTAACTACATAACAATATTTTTTTTAATTCTCATAAATATATTCTGTATGTCTTGACTTACTTCCACTGCTGAGGGTGTTGCCCCATCCGGCGATCAGACAGCTGGTGCCAGCAGCGGGGCAGCCACCGGGCAGGCCAATAGGCTGGACGTAGGAGTTGACGGAGGCGGCAGAGGCCAGCTTGATCAACATGATGTCATTGTCCAGGGTCCAGGAGCTGTAGCTGGCGTGTCTGATGACTCTGGAGGAGCTGATGAACTGCTCGGTACCTTCACTGACGGCGATGTTGTGCTCTCCCAGTCTGACCTGTACGCTCCTGGAAGAAGATATAGTTTTGTTTTCATAATCATTTGGGGTTTTGATTTTTTTCTCCCCTTTTTCCAAAAACTTTTTTTTTTATATTTTTCTATCGATATAGCTGTTTGATAGCTTGCTTTTTTGGTTTTTGTGGGTTGAGTTGTAGTGTTGAATGACATTATTCATTTTACCATATAATGTACTTAAAAGTGGGAAAAAAAAATCCAAGAGTAATGAAATGATACAAAATTGGAAATTCTGTCATTCTTTTTCAGGTTTTTTTTTTGTCCTTGCATTCACTATGTAGTAAAGTTGACCTGGAACTCTCCTGGTCAGTAACATGACTTCGAGAATATAATACAAATATTGTCTAGTTTTTTTTCAAAATTAAGTTGAGTAAAACAATCTGAAATATGTAAAAAAAAAATATATATTTTTGTCGCCATTTTCTGAAACCCGTAAACTTATTTTTCTGTATATGGAACTGAAGGAAAGTTTTTTGTTTTTTTTTCTTTGCATGTGGAGCATATTGAATACTTTTTATGGTATTTCTTAAGAAAAAGTGGTGAAAAAAGGAAATATAGCGTGTATGTATATGCAACTGTCACGCTCGGGTCAGGAGAGCCGCCGGAGTTACGACGTGATTGTCGTCCTCATTATATGGCCATCTGATTGCAACTTTTACATGATTTTAAATAGCAAGATGTGTGGACGTTGTGCAACCGCACACTAAACATAAAATATAACTTTTAATGGTGCTCATTTAAAACGAGTAAACCTCATAAAAACGTGAGTATAAAATGAGAAAACCCAAGCAGGCGGTTCCCTGTACATGTGACCTCTAATATAGCACTGAGGTGACATAATAGTGACCCAGTCCAGCTAGTGTTTTGTGCGCTCTACCCAAACCAGGGCCCATTTGAGCTTGGTGACCACTGCTTTAGGTATTCTCATTTTATACTTACGTTTTTATGATGTTTACTCGTTTTAAATGAGCACCATTAAAAGTTATATTTTATGTTTAGAGTGCGGTTGCAAAATGTCCACTCATCTTGCTATTTAAATTTGTCTTTTGGTAGTGTGAGTTGGTATCTTGCTATATAAACCTTTAAATGATGCTGCCACTGAATTAAAGTGGCACTTAAATAGTTAAAAAGCATCTGTGAAGCCCCATTACCTGCAGGTCGCCTCAGGGTCTTCACGTGTTGGGGATCTTCTGGCCACAGGTAGGTCAGGTTAACTTCAATAGGAATTGTGACGCCACTCTCGGTAATTGCGGTCAGGGGGTGACCGCCACTGCAGTTTAGAGAGCTTCTGGGGCCGATGGTAAATGCAGTCTGGTGTTATGGCCTCCCGAGAGTGAGGCTGGCCCTAGGGGCTCAGGTGTAAGTGTGTAGTACCACAAGTCGCAGAAGAACTCACACACAGGCAGCAATGTCTTTCAGGGTTTATACTCGCTTTCAGATGGTAGCTGTGAGTCAACCCGGGCGATGCTATGACGAATCAGGTGGAACCAGGTATCCTTCAGGCTGATCCAGGGGTGACTGCTGACTCGCCTTCCTAGCCCTTCTTGTTTGGGGTGACTCCTTACTTGTAGTACTGTGGGAATCACCCAGGGAAGTTGCAACTGCCGTTCTTCCCTTTCTGGCCCGTTTGCTGACAGAGTGTACCAAGTAATACTGGCAGCTTACTTTCTTTTACTTATGGGCCCTCTCATTTTTGTTGATGCTGCGGACTCTGTGTGGTTCGGTGCGGTACATCCAGCACCCTCAACAGCAGGTTTAGCAGGCCGAGTAGATGGGTTCCTGCTCTAGGGACCTGTTTCCCTGTGGGGGCTTGGCCTACCGGTAGTCCCCTTACTCAACAACCTCTTCACTAGGTGGTTTTCAGGCAGCCCTACTGGGTAGCCGCTCTCCCCCGCCAGCAGCCACTACAGGTGCAGGGTCTGACAGTGTCCTGCTATTCTGCTCAATACCTCAGACGCGGTTGTTCCACTCCTACTCCTTTGACTGCCACTGCACACTCTCTAGCTTCCAGTCCCACTACCCACCACTAGCTGGGATGTGAGGGCTACGCCCCCTCCCTGGGTCTGCCCAGGGGTCCCCTCTAAGCTGTGTGTGTGTCCTGGTTACTACATGTCTGTATGTGTCCACACCCTAGTCAGCCTTTGGGATTACCTGTTTGTACTGACCCCGCATGGTGCCTGACCAGGTCAGGGGCGCCACACATCAATTGTGGCTAGCAGTGTTTGCTGCTAAGGCAGATGCTGGCTGTGTTTAACAGCCAGCATCTTCCTTTGCCAATTGCATTTCAGCTTTGCTATCTACTTATTGAAGTTTGCCAGGTGTCATGCAGGTTCATTACCTGAGCCTGCTCCATACACGTGCACCCAGATTATGACATACAGGGTACACAAAGTGCTCTCAATTAATTAGAGGGGTTCTCCATTGATAGTCATGACTATTTTATGTTTTGGAATCTGACCTGTAACAAAAATTAAATATTTAACAATATTACAGTCCCACAAAACCTTCTTAATTCATTTTCTGGTATTATACTGCATGGAACTTGCTGCAATTTCCAATATGTCCGTGATAAACTTTTTTTTTACGTGAAAATGATGGCCATCTACAAATACACAATTTACGATACGGGACAGGTTTCGATACCACAATAACTCTTTGCTACTCCACAACAATAAAGAACAGTAAAAATGAAGGTAAAAAGTTGCGGACTTAATTGGCTTCAATAATTCAGTTTTGGTCATAGTTGTGGTAACTTACGCCTTGTAGCAGTGAGCGGCGGAGACCACCCACAGGCTGTTGATCAGGGATCCACCACAGAAGTGGTAGCCGGAGTTCAGGGACACGATATAGGGGACGGAGTTCTTGGCGCAGGTGTAGCCTCCTACAATCTTGTCATCATCCTCAAAAGCAGCTGAGAAGATAACAATAAATCGGGTTATATATTGCTACATTGGTGTCTCTATAACAAAAAGGTTAGGTATATGATAACAAAAAAGGCAAAAAAAATCCTCAAAAAAGCATAAAAATATATCAAAAACTAAACAAAAGGACTTTGGAAGGAAGCACCGGACTCACCAGCAGCTCCGAGGAGCACACAGATCAGGAGGAACTTCATGATAGATCCAGAATGAGCATGGAGGGGAAACCACCGATATTTATACCCAAAAAGTTATCACCCGTCTACCACCTCGTTACCCAAGAGAAAGTTAATGAATATCCATATAACCTAAAATATACATATAATCTATGGATGAAGGTCACTTTGGAATGTTTTTGTAATCAGTGGCTGATAATTTTCCATCTTCGAAAGAAAAGTGGTCATATGTTATGCTTCTTTTCTTGGGTTATATCACTATAATTGATACAGTAACATTTATGTGCGACATCATGGCATGGGAGTGGTTGCACATGTCCTACCGGCAGCATAGGTCTAAGGACATTATATCTAACTCTAGATGTTTGGCTTGTTATTTCCCTTGGATTTTGCTATAAATTATAAAATATCTTTCAGTTCAATTCCAATTCAATAAATTAGCTCAGCTCTCATATGATTAGAATGTGATTTATACAAAATAGGTGCAAAAACCTCAGTGATTCATCGGAGAAAAGTTACTATTGAACTGTTAGACTGACAGACTGATAACACAGGTTATTACTATTGATGGGCGAGCGTGCTCGATTGAGCATTGGGGTGCTTGAGATGTTCTATAATCAATGGAGTATCCTGCTACTCAGGTGCCTTGCTCAAGTTCAGCCACTAAACAAGCGAGCATTACCTGCCAATCATGGTAATATCATAACCATGTTGGCTACTGGCTGTACTGTGATTGACCGGCCGCATTGCGTCATCAGTTCTATATAAGACTCGGTGACGCCATGCTCGGCGCACAGTACCCTGAAATAGTGTTTGGAGAGTTTCTCCTGGAGAAGGGACAATATTTTATAGCATCATAGTACCTGCTGGTGCAACAATAAACCAAAAGTCCTTTCCAGGGATAATTCTATAATAATAACATTGCTTTTAGCTGCATTTAGTGTAGGGCAAGCTGCTGGAGAAGGGATAGTGTATTAGAGGCATGTAGGCAGGGATTCTAGCCTTAAAGATGTTACTGCTGCAACCTAAAACCAAAAGTCCTTTTCAGGCTTACATCTATTCTACACAAACTTTTAAAAATGGTGGCTAACTAATGGGCCAGTGGAGTGTGAATAGGACCAACAAAGTAGCTGTGATAGCCAAAAAAACTAAAGAAACCAAATAAGAAGATAAGCAGATTAATAAAATAGTAGATTTTTATTGAAGAAAATATTTAAAAAAAATATGACCAACAGGAAAAAATTTGAAAAAATACAGTATATACAGATATGGATGCAAAATTATTTCTCAAATCATTGAAAAAAAAAATAAAAAAAAAAATATATAAATATGTATATATATATATACTGTATATATACAGTGCCTACAAGTAGTATTCAACCCCCTGCAGATTTAGTAGGTTTGATAAGATGCAAATAAGTTAGAGCCTGCAAACTTCAAACAAGGGCAGGATTTATTAACAGATGCATAAATCTTACAAACCAACAAGTTATGTTGCTCAGTTAAATTTTAATAAATTTTCAACATAAAAGTGTGGGTCAATTATTATTCAACCCCTAGGTTTAATATTTTGTGGAATAACCCTTGTTTGTAATTACAGCTAATAATCGTCTTTTATAAGACCTGATCAGGCCGGCACAGGTCTCTGGAGTTATCTTGGCCCACTCCTCCATGCAGATCTTCTCCAAGTTATCTAGGTTCTTTGGGTGTCTCATGTGGACTTTAATCTTGAGCTCCTTCCACAAGTTTTCAATTGGGTTAAAGTCAGGAGACTGACTAGGCCACTGCAACACCTTGATTTTTTCCCTCTTGAACCAGGCCTTGGTTTTCTTGGCTGTGTGCTTTGGGTCGTTGTCTTGTTGGAAGATGAAATGACGACCCATCTTAAGATCCTTGATGGAGGAGCGGATGTTCTTGGCCAAAATCTCCTGGTAGGCCGTGCTATCCATCTTCCCATGGATGCGGACCAGATGGCCAGGCCCCTTGGCTGAGAACCAGCCCCACAGCATGATGCTGCCACCACCATGCTTGACTGTAGGGATGGTATTCTTGCGGTCGTATGCAGTGCCATCCAGTCTCCAAACGTCACGTGTGTGGTTGGCACCAAAGATCTCGATCTTGGTCTCATCAGACCAGAGAACCTTGAACCAGTCTGTCTCAGAGTCCTCCAAGTGATCATGAGCAAACTGTAGACGAGCCTTGACATGACGCTTTGAGAGTAAAGGTACCTTATGGGCTCGTCTGGAACGGAGACCATTGCGGTGGAGTACGTTACTTATGGTATTGACTGAAACCAATGTCCCCACTGCCATGAGATCTTCCCGGAGCTCCTTCCTTGTTGCCCTTGGGTTAGCCTTGACTCTTTGGACAAGCCTGGCTTCGGTATGGGTGGAAACTTTCAAAGGCTGTCCAGGCCGTGTAAGGCTAACAGTAGTTCCATAAGCCTTCCATTTCCGGATGATACTCCCAACAGTGGAGACAGGTAGGCTCAACTCCTTGGAAAGGGTTTTGTACCCCTTGCTAGCCTTGTGACTCTCCACGATCTTGTCTCTGATGGCCTTGGAATGCTCCTTTGTCTTTCCCATGTTGACCAAGTATGAGTGCTGTTCACAAGTTTGGGGAGGGTCTTAATTAGTCAGAAAAGGCTGGAAAAAGAGATAATTAATCCAAACATGTGAAGCTCATTGTTCTTTGTGCCTTAAATACTTCTTAATACTTTAGGGGAAGCAAACAGAATTCTTGTGGTTTGAGGGGTTGAATAATAAATGACCCTCTGAATAAACTTTTCACAATTTAAAAAAAAAATAAAAAAAGAAATAACATTCTTTTTTGCTGCAGTGCATTTCACACTTCCAGGCTGATCTACAGTCCAAATGTCACAATGCCAAGTTAATTCCGAATGTGTAAACCTGCTAAATCTGCAGGGGGTTGAATACTACTTGTAGGCACTGTATATATATATATATATATATATATATATATATATATATGTTGTGAGACAGGGAATATAGCTCAGCTGGGATCTTTGCTTTGGTCCAAGCGAGTGGCTGTGGATTCACAGATGACAGCGGCAGACGGGCAGGTTCCAAACAGATACGGCCACTGCCGTGTTTATTGTGTACACTTATCCCTCAATGTTACACATGCAAAAACAGGAAAATAAACGTCTAAGGCCGTCTGGCCACTAACTAACAATAGAATGCTAACTACAAAATAAACCTATGTAACAAACAAAACAGTATTCTCATACTGTGTGGGTTCCTCAGCACAGCCAGTGGAGGTATGGAGTCTCAGCCCCAGCAGCCATGAGCCTGTACCTCTCCTCAGCAGCCTCTCTGTTCTGAATGCCTCCTGATTATTTCAGCTGATCCAGTGAGGAATCAAAACCCTGGATTGAATGTGGAGAAGGGAGCAACCAGTCCCACTGCCATTCCTACTGATTGCTCCAGGAAAAAACGAGCCCAAAATTACAATGAAATAAACAGGCTTCAGTGACTAACTTATTGCTGAGCCAGATATAACTTTCCCAACTTTTCCCAGCCCATTTGCATGGGCCAACCGCTCCACAATCAATACATGGAGACATATGAAATGAACCGAGGGGAAACATACCTGTTCTCTAGTACTTCTCCCCTCGGCATCTCACATACTCCCCCCCTCTGTTCGAGCCCGTGGGGTCGGACACAATGACTCAGCAAGCAGTGCGTTCTAGATAACGCGTCTGCATTCCCATGCGCCGTGCCTGCTCTGTGCTCCACTGAAAATTTAAAATTTTGTAACGCCAAGAACAAGCGTGTCACCCGCGCATTGCCCTCTTTTGCCTGGGACATCCATGTCAGGGGTGAATGGTCTGTCACTAGCCTAAATCGTCGTCCTAGTAAATAATAGCGCAGGGTTTCCAGGGCCCACTTCACAGCTAAGGTTTCTCGCTCAACCACACTGTATTTTTGTTCTGCCTCCGTAAGTTTTCTGCTTAGATAGCCCACTGGGTGTTCCTCGCCATTCACTTCTTGTGAAAACACTGCGCCGAGGCCAACACCAGAGGCATCTGTTTGAACAATAAACTCTCGTGTAAAGTTTGGGGTAACCAACACTGGTTGGTCACATAAAGCCTTTTTCAACCTTTGAAAGGCGTCCTCTGCTTCTGCGTTCCACTTTATTGAGACAGAGGTTGACCCCTTGGTAAGATTCGTGAGTGAGGCTGCGATGGTAGCAACATTTTTGATGAACCGCCGGTAATAACCAACGATCCCCAAAAAGGCTCTGACCTGTCTTTTGGTGACCGGTTGTGACCAATTCTGAATGGCGTCCACTTTGTTTGCCTGAGGTTTTATAACTCCTCTACCAATGATGTATCCCAGATAGCGAGCTTCTTCCAACCCCAATGTACACTTCTTGGGATTGGCAGTCAAGCCGGCAGTCCTTAGAGAGTCCAAGACAGCTTGCACCTTTGGCAAATGAGTTTCCCAGTTATCACTAAAGATAATGATATCGTCCAAATATGCGGATGCATACTGGACATGGGGCTTTAGGACAATATCCATTAGTCGTTGGAAGGTGGCTGAGGCTCCATGCAAACCAAATGGCATATCCCGGTACTGGAACAGTCCCTGTGGCGTAACAAAGGCAGTTTTCTCTTTGGCAGAGTCAGTGAGGGGAATCTGCCAATAACCTTTTGTTAAGTCAATAGTGGATATGTATCTGGCTGAACCAAGTCTCTCTATAAGTTCATCAACTCTTGGCATGGGGTAGGCATCGAATTTCGATACCTCATTCAACTTGCGAAAATCATTACAGAACCGGATAGTCCCATCGGGCTTGGGCACCAGCACGATAGGACTAGCCCACTCACTCCGGGACTCCTCAATAACTCCGAGCGCCAGCATTTTCTCTACTTCCCGGGCAATGGCTTGTCTCCGAGCTTCAGGAATTCGATACGGTTTTAACCGTACACGTGTCTGAGGGTCGGCGACAATGTCATGTTTAATTAGGTGAGTACGGCCAGGTAGTTCTGAAAAAATATCTGCATTTCTCTGTACGAACTCCTTGGTTTCTTGTATTTGGGTCTTGGATAGCGTGTCTTCAATACCCACCTCTGGTGGTACTATCTGGGGGTCACTTACCTCAGATGTTGGTGCCACTCGAGGCCCACTATCAAGGGTAGTTTCCACTACCAGACTCTCTCTGTCCCGCCAGGACTTAAGCAAGTTTACGTGGTAGATTTGTTGGGGTTTTCTCTTGTCTGGTTGGTGTACCTTATAATTCACTTCACCTATTCTTTCCAGCACCTCGTATGGCCCCTGCCATTTTGCAAGAAATTTATTTTCTACAGTAGGTACCAAGACTAACACTTGATCCCCGGGTTGAAAAACTCGTGTTATAGCCGCCCGGTTGTACACCCTGCTTTGGGCGCGTTGTGCGCGCTCCAAACATTCTTTGACTATTGGCATAACTGCCGCAATTCTGTCCTGCATAAGTGTTATATGTTCAACTACACTGCGGTAAGGAGTCACCTCTTGCTTCCAAGTCTCCTTGGCAATATCCAACAGGCCTCTGGGACACCGCCCATAGACCAATTCAAAAGGTGAAAAACCCGTGAAGGATTGGGGTACCTCTCGTATAGCGAACAAGAGATATGGCAGGAGAGTATCCCAATCCCTCCCGTCCTTATCCACTACCCTTTTCAACATCCCCTTTAAAGTTTTATTAAAGTGCTCGACCAGACCGTCCGTCTGAGGGTGATACACTGAGGTACGCAGGTGGGAGATTGTTAGAAATTTACATAGTTCTTTGAGAATACGAGACATAAAGGGGGTCCCCTGATCCGTAAGTATCTCTTTCGGAATGCCTGTGCGAGAAAACATGTTCAAAAGCTCCTTTGAAATTGCTTTTGCATTGGCATTCCGTAAGGGTACAGCCTCCGGATAACGGGTGGCGTAATCCAGTACCACCAAAATGTATTGATGACCCCTGGCAGATTTAACTAATGGACCGACTATATCCATTGCTATCCTCTCAAAGGGCACCTCTATTATTGGCAAGGGTACCAGGGGGCTTCTAAAATGTGTCATAGGCGCAGTCAACTGGCATGTAGGACAGGATTGACAGTACCGAGTTACATCTCCCACCAGACCCGGCCAAAAGAAACGTTGCAGAATACGGTCTTTTGTCTTTTCTCAAGCCAGGTGGCCCCCCAAGGGATGTTTATGTGCCAGGTCTAAAACCACCTGACGAAAGGATTTGGGTACCACTAGCTTTTCCACCACCACTCCTCGCATCTTGTCAATGTGGTATAGCATGCCCTGTTGCACTGCCACATGTGGAAACACATTTTGAGCCCCTGGGTACACTGGGTTTCCCTCAGAGACCTTCACATTTTCCCATGCCCTTGTTAAAGTTGGATCTTGGTGTTGAGCGGTCCCGAAATTATCACGGGCCACCTCAAGACCTGGCATCTCTATAACATCCTCTAGCGTGTCCGCCTCGCCTGCAAACACAGCCAGAGGAGAGTCTACAGATTCTGGTGCTACCCCTGTGTTGGGTCCCCTATCATCTTGTTCCAGTGGCTCAGGGGCTAACCCCAGGGTATCGTTCACCAGTTTTTCTTCAATCGGGGTGTTCACGCCATTTTTAACGTTCCACAAGTCCCAGAATAAGGGAAAGTCTCTCCCCAGGATTACACTATGCAACATAGTCTTTACAATCACCGCCTGATGTCTTTTGGCCCCCAAGGGCGTGGCAAGAGTTACCCAGGCTGTGGGGTAGTTTTTAGTATCGCCATGTATGCAACTAATGCCCACAGTTGAACCTGTTATTACTCCAGGGTCCACCAAGCTAGCATGTACCAAGGTTACTTGACTGCCAGAGTCTAAGATGGCATTCACACTATAGCCGTTGACCTCAATGCAACACACATGTTGTTCATTTCCTGTGAGGATCTCCGCAGCACAGACTGTACGTATAATGACAGACGCCTTGTAGTGTTACAGTCCATAGGCTAATGGGCAGTTAGCAGCTACGTGGCCGAGCCCACGACATCGCCAACACTGTATAGGCCAGTTGGGGACCTCAGTCTGGGCCTGGTGACTTGCTGAGAAATTACACCACTAACATAGTCCTTTGTGGACCTGCTACCCCTAGTTGCAACATTCTCTGTTGGAAAAAGAGTAGTTTTAGCAGGACTTTCAGGCCTTTCAGGCGATTTCCTAGAACCCCAGCAAGGTGAAAGCGTCCCCTGGGGTAGGCTTTCAGAAGCGCTGTAACGCTCGACCATATTCACCAACTGGTCGGCGCTAGTTGGGTCACCCTGTCCGACCCACCTCTGGATCTTAGCCGGTAAGGTTCGCAGGTACTTGTCTAGGACAACACGTTCCACCATCTGTGCGGGCGTCAAAGTTTCTGGTTGCAGCCATTTTTTTACCAGATGGATGAGGTCATGCATTTGTGAACGAGCTGGCTGATGTGCCACAAAAGTCCAAAGATGTAACCGCTGTGCCCGTACATATGTGTTTACTCCCAGCCTTGCCAGGATTTCGCCTTTTAGTTTACTATAGTCCATAGCATCAGCTCCACTTAGATCATTATATGCCTTTTGCGGATCTCCAATCAGAATGGAGCGAGCACTTCAGCCCATTTGTCCACCGGTAAGTGCTCACGTTCTGCAATACGTTCAAACACTGCCAGATATGATTCCACATCATCATCAGCAGTCATTTTAAGTAAAGTCTTTTGTACAGCTTTCCGCGCACTGGCAGGGCTTTGTGCACGGTCCTCCGCGTCTCGCGGCTGCTGAACCAAGTCCTCCTTTATTGCATTTAACTGCTCTTGGTGCATTTGATGCTGCTGCTCCAGCGCCTTTTGGAGGTAAGTATTGGTCTGTTGTTGCCGGGCACTGGCCTGTTGTTGCTGGACATTGGCCTGTTGTAGCTGGGCATTGGTCTGTTGTTGCTGGACATTGGCCTGTTGTTGCTAGACATTGGCCTGTTGTTGGTTAATGTTGGCCAGCACCAACTGTTTCAGCAGCTCCTCCATATTGCTGGTCTCTTGGCTCTTCAGCAGCACAGGAGCTTTCAGCCAGGACATTAACAAGAGACAATGCCCATAGAACGGTTTATCTGCAGCCACAGTCCAATAGCCACTAATGCCCGCATTCAAGACACCATTTGTGAGACAGGGAATATAGCTCAGCTGGAATCTTTGCTTTGGTCCAAGAGAGTGGCTATGGTTCACAGATGACACCGGCAGACAGGCAGGTTCCAAACAGATACGGCCACTGCCGTGTTTATTGTGTACACTTATCCCTCAGTGTTACACATGCAAAAACAGGAAAATAAACGTCTAAGGCCGTCTGGCCACTAACTAACAACAGAATGCTAACTACAAAATAAACCTATGTAACAACAAAACAGTATTCTCTTACTGTGTGGGTTCCTCAGCACAGCCAGTGGAGGTATGGAGTCTCAGCCCCAGCAGCCATGAGCCTGTACCTCTCCTCAGCAGCCTCTCTGTTCTGAATGCCTCCTGATTATTTCAGCTGATCCAGTGAGGAATCAAAACCCTGGCTTGAATGTGGAGAAGGGAGCAACCAGTCCCACTGCCATTCCTACTGATTGCTCCAGGAAAAACCGAGCCCAAAATTACAATGAAATAAACAGGCTTCAGTGACTAACTTATTGTTGAGCCAGATATAACTTTCCCAACTTTTCGCAGCCCATTTGCATGGGCCAACCGCTCCACAATCAATACATGGAGACATATGAAATGAACCGAGGGGAAACATACCTGTTCTCTAGTACTTCTCCCCTTGGCATCTCACAATATATATATATATATATATATATATATATATATAGAGTAACGTAAAATCCCATAATCATATAATGATAAATATCAAAAAATGTCCCGGGAATGGATAAATAAATAAATAAGGGTTATGTAAGTGCCCGTTAAATATATTAAATGTAATGAATAGTGTATCTTCATTGCATAAACCGTGTGACTATATAAATATATAAATAACAAACTAAATACAAAAAAGGGTGTACCTCCCAAAAAAATAAAAATAAAAAAATAAAATTGAGTAAAGGCCGTCTGGCCCTCTGAAAGTTGTGAGGGCTGGCTGCTGGCCCTTTAAAAATTGAGTGCACCTAAAAGTATCTCTCTTAGGGCACAGACACAAGAAGGTGCACAGGTAAAAGCAATGGCCATTTGGACAAAGACTCCTGCCATGCTGAGTACCCTTTCCTATAATCTAGATAAGATAGTATGCATATAGCAAGCTGGGTCAGCTCTTGCCACTTAGGGTACCTTCACACTTAGCGATGCAGCAGCGATCCTTCTACATGGTATGGCAGCTACTGATCAACCAACAACTCGAGAAATTGGTAGTTGAATTGGCACAAAAGCAGCTGCCTAGGAGAGTATGGTTCTTTCCTGGTCACACAATCAGGTATGGATCTGATTTTGTAACATATGGGGCGGCCATGGATGAGGGTCACTTCCATGCCCCACCACGCTACAGAAAAAGGGGCCTCCTGGCTGTGTGTGTTATTACCTTAGCAATACGTCTTTGAAGCCTGCTTAACATGGCAGCCCAGGACCCAGCAAGGTAGAGATGAGTGAGGGAGACCAGATTGCAAAATTAAACTTTTTTACTGAACAAAACGATAAGTATATACAGTACATCAGCAGGACTTCACAGGCTCAGGTGCGTCGCAATGACTCCTCACAACTATACTCAAAATCCATTTAATCTGAGCCATGTTCCTTGGTGTACCTCTGCAGCTTTAATTTTCCAAGGAGAACACATGTCCCAGCTTGGCCATCTTCTTCGATGTGACCCTCAAATCTGACTACACCTAGTATAGATGCTGTTTGATGGAGGCCCAATTGGCCTGAGATAAGGAATCCTTCTGACACTTTACCCTTCCTTACTTCAGAACATGCTGTCCGAGCAGGCCCGGACTGACAGGCAGGAGGGGCGGGACTTCTCCCGGTGGGCTCTCCCGCACTCAGGGCCGGCGTCAGCAGTGCACGCGGCATACCTGGGTAAATGCCGGGGCCCTGGAGAGCCGGGGGGGCCCACTCGGCCTCGTCAGTTCTGGTGCCCCTCGCCTTAGTTCTGCTGCCCCCGGGCCGAGTTCCGTGGGTCCGCAGTCCTCGCCAGGCAGGAATCTGCAGCACCGTCCCTTTAAGGCACGCAGACTTCCTGGTTTGAACTTCATCTGTGGGCAGAGCTACCGACCGGCCTGCTCAGTCCCACAGATGAAGGAGTTGCAGTGCCAGCCAGCGACCCCCAGCACAGCTCTTCTCTCCGGTGCTGTGTGGGCCCCCTCTCCACCGTGACCTGAGCGGTATGTGCCCCCCCCCGCCCCCCCCCCCCGGTGTTGTATGTGCTGGCCCCTGGAGCTGTGTGTGGGCCCCCCAGAGCCGCGTGTGTGGGCCCCTCAGAGCCACGTGTGCGTATGTATGTAGCAGAGCTATGTGTATGTATGTAGCAGATTCATGTATGTATGTAGCAGAGCTATGTGTGTATGTATGCAGCAGAGCTAGGTGTGTATGTATGCAGCAGAGCTATGTGTGTATGTATGCAGCAGAGCTATGTGTGTGTGTAGTGGGTGGGCCTACCCCCTACCAGTACCAACAGAGTTAACCCGGAATTGTTAAAGTTGTTTTAATAAAAGTGTATTGTAATATGTTGTAGTGTTAGGGCACCCCCTAGTGGCCGGGTGGGACGGCTGTTGCCACCGGGGAAGGAGGAGTCGGCTGGATGTCTAGGGAAGGTCTGTGTGTGTGTGTGTGGAGAGAGATCCGGGACAGCAGTGTGTGAACATCGGTGGCAGTGTGTGTGAGCGGAACATCAGGGGACGCCGGAGCAACGGAGGGGAACGTAACCTCAAGGTCTGAATCCGCTGGTGTGGGTCCGGTGTGTGCTTGACCTAGGAGTGGGAGCCCGGAGAAGCGGAGTACTCAGGGCATATCCCCACCAGAGGGCGCGTTTGGGCAGGTTGTCCCCAGCTCCACAGAAAGTGCCGAATTCTGCTGACCGGATTGTATTGTGCCAATAAATGTCATCTTTTATTATCACCAGCTTTTGCCTGAGGACTGTTTGTGCACCATCCGTCGAAAGCGCCGTCACACACTGCCCCACAAGAACAGAGCCTGAGTTTCCAGTAATGGTGGAGCCATGGGTAAGCCAATCCTCCAGGGCCACGACTACAAGGTCAGAGGCGCCCCTGGCCCATCATTTCATATGTATGCAGCAGAGCTATGTGTGTATGTATGCAGCAGAGCTATGTGTGTATGTATGCAGCAGAGCTATGTGTGTATGTATGCAGCAGAGCTATGTGTGTATGTATGCAGCAGAGCTATGTGTGTATGTATGCAGCAGAGCTATGTGTGTATGTATGTAGCAGAGCTATGTGTGTATGTATGTAGTAGAGCTATGTGTGTGTGTCGCCCGGGGACCAGGGGTACTCAGATCCGGGCCACAGAGTCACTTCTGTGGGTACCACGGTGGCGTGACCCGGTCTGTGATCCCAGGCTCCACAGTAAAAGGGGATTTGGGTAAGGGAGATTGTCCGTGACGCCACCCACGGTTGTAGTGAAGTTGGAACACCACCGCTGCTTTGGACGGGGATCCCGGGAGCGATGGTATGGAGCAGCTAGATGTTATTTCTCCCCTCCGTGGGTAGGGGGTTGGTAGTCCCGGGGCCCGGTGATGGGGTAAGCAGGGAACAGGGCGCAGTGCTGCAGTGCGGTGCCCGAGGGCACGGGTGTACTCACAAGAAAGTCACACGGAGTCACTGGTAAACTAGGAATTGCCGGTGTCCGCAGCCTTCGGTACGGGGGTGTTAGTGTCCCACACACGGTGCAGCAGCCCTTGTTGTTCTTCCCCTGCAGCCAAGTGTCTTTCTCTCCACTCTCTTCCTCTTTCTCCTCAGCCGGGAACGGGGAATCCACTCCCCTGTAGTGATCCGGGTACCCAGGTACCGAGGGGCCACCGCCCTGCTCCGGCTACCTGTTCTGGCCCCTTCCTCACTACGGCCTGTCCCGGCCCTTTCAGACCACGCCTCACTCCCAGCCTGGGAGCTACAACACCAGACTTCTGTCCTGTCTGCCCTCCACACACTCTCTGCTCCAGCCCCTCCCCTCTCCTCTGCTTTTCTCTTACACTGGGGGGCTGTGGTTTGTCTGGCTGCACCGGTGTGAGATCAGATTACCAAGGAGGATTAACTCTTTCTGTGACAACCTGGCTGTGCCAGGGCGTCACATGTGTATGTATGCAGCAGAGCTATGTGTGTATGTATGCAGCAGAACTATGTGTGTATGTATGCAGCAGAGCTATGTGTGTATGTATGTAGCAGAGCTATGTGTGTATGTATGCAGCAGAGCTATGTGTGTATGTATGCAGCAGAGCTATGTGTGTATGTATGCAGCAGAGCTGTGTGTGTCTGTATGCATGTATGATGTGTATCTATGTATGTCAGTGTATATGACTGTATAGATGTGTCAGTTCTATATGTATTTTTGTGAGTTTCTCTTTAAATATGTATATGTATGTGTACGTATGTGTGTGTCTGCGTGTGGATGGGGCCCACTGGGACTCTTCCGCCCGGGGCCCACAAAGACCTGGAGCTGGCCCTGCCCGCACTGCCTGCTGTTTAAAATTATTTTGTGGCTGCCGCCACCCGCCGGCCACCACTATAGCGGCGGGGTCCAGTGAGCAGCCCGATTTTTGCATGTGGGCTGCTTTGGTTTGAATTCCAGGGCTGAATTTCAGTCCCAGTCCGGCCCTGTGTCCGAGTGCAAAACACCCTTCAAAATAATATTAGGAGCATAGGTCCTCTCTTCTGTAATCTTCCCTATCTAACTAAAAACTACAAAGTACTGTAAGTTCCTATCGTATCCCACTTAAAGGGAACCTGTCACCGGATTTTTGAGTGTTAAACCAAAAATATCACCTTCTGCAGCTCCTGGGCTGCATTCTATGAAGGTACAACTTGTTCCCTGACTCCCCTTGCAGACCCACAAATACCTTTATACAATTTGGTGCCATGTATGTAAATGAACCGTTCTGGTTGGATGGGCGTTCTCTTTTTCAGCTCCTGTCCCTCCTTTGATGATTAACATGGATGAAGCTTCCGTCATCATCCACGTAGCTTGGCAAAATCGTGTGCTTGCGTACTCATTCCCGGATTGCGCAGGTGCACTTTGCTTTGCCCCATTGCGGGCAGAGCCAAAAACATAGGTGCGGTTGCGCGAGACGACGAACTCTCTGTGCAAGCCTGAGATTGTGAGAAAGCTGCACCCCGGCACGCTACATGAAAGATGTGGTCCTGGCTGGGTGTGTAACTTTGTGTTGTGTGGGAGGTACGTCCGTGCTGGCCGCATATTGCCGTTAGTGTTGGCTTTCCATGACCAATTGTTGCTTCACTCAGGAAAGGAAGCCACCACTCTGATAGAAATGGTAATGCTATACACACGATAGCGGGCACATTGCTTATCGGATGTTTCATATGCATTGAAGAGTAACTCCAGACATATTCCTGTAGCGTGTTCATTCTCATATGTCCTTACACTTCCACATAGGCCTAAGCAATTCACCACCACTCGGCTCCTCCTGATATCACAGTCCTCTAGAGTCGCTGAGTCCTCTCTGCGGCTCCATGTCATATTCCTCTCCCGTAGAGATTGTGCCAATGTGACGCCCTGGCCGGGCCAGGTAATCACAGAAAGGCCCCCGCATTACACCAGTCCTTTAACAAGGAGATAGCAGCCAAACTTTTAAACCCTAGTCACCCCCCTCAGTGCTTGATGGACAAACCAGGGGGCGGAGCCAGGCGGTTGGACACGCCCACCGAGGAGTTTGGATGGCCTGAGGCGGGATAAGACAGTAGTTCAGTTTGAGAGTTCAGTGGAGAAGGTCAGGCCTGTGTGACAGGCCTGTAGCAGACTGACAGGTGCTAGAGTAGGAGCCCGGGTACCTTTGGCTAGGAGGCAAACGGAGGCCTCTGTCTGCAGGAGCCGGGAAGACGGCTTGGTGGAACCGTGGTGGACCGGGACAGGGTAATGGCCCGCCGGTACCGACCCGGGGAACCGACTCGGAAACCGGAGCACAAAGAGGGGTACTCAGACCCTGAAGCTAGGTCCAGAAGCTACTGGGGGCTAGCTAATTAACTGATTGCGACCAGGACTACAGGTCCTGTCCCACTCAAAGTCCCGACTGAAGGTAACAGCCCAATGAGGGGGATAGAAAGCCACCGCTATGGCAGAGAGATCCCAAGGGCCAGCGTCTGCAGGGCAAAGGGCTCCTCAGGCAACCACAAGCCAGGGAGCGGACTCCTGAAGTTGCAAGTGCAGGTAGTCCACCATCACAAAACAGGTGCAGGAGAAAGACAGAGACCACCAACCGGGTGGGGGACCAGACTGAAGCCGGCTGCGGGCACCGACCACCATCACCTTGGTTTACCAGAGACTCGTGTGTTTACTAATAGTGAGTATATCAGTGCCCTCCGGCCGCCCATTTCCCTGCACCGCCCGACTCCCCCAACGGGTCCCGGGGCCACCATTCCTACCCACGGAGGGGTTAACAACTTGCTGCGCAACATCTCCCTCGGGTGCCCCGTAACTGCAGCGGTAGTGTCCACCTTTACCACATCCCGTGGGTGGCGTCACGAACTTAAACACGGCTCCGGCCGTACACCTACATCCCCACACCGCCAACCCCTTTTTGATCGGAGTGACCATGGACCCCCGGGTCCGGGGACCCTCGAGCGACCCACTGAAGGTCCGGACCCGAGCGGCTCGGCTGCCCAGCACGGGGCGGCACACCAATATGGCCAGACTGGGCTAATCGCCTTCTCACGCTTCTGGATCTATCTATTCGACTCGTGTACTGTTTCTTCTTGAGATATAAGCCATTAAGGACCGCACTGCTGAGCGTCTCCCTTAGGGATCAGTCTCTCGGTCATTCACTTGCTCAGTGGATTTAGACTTGGACTCAAGTAACTGTATTGTAGATGGCTCTTTTCTCTGGTCAGAATCTCGCTTCCTTGATTCTTAGTTTCTTTTCCTGTCCCAAATCCCCCATATTATGCAGCTCTGCTGCTCCTCAGACCTGACGTCTGTTCCTGTCACAGCCTGGACCTTCACTGACGTTACCACAGATACTGATTCTCTCCCTCAGCACTAGCTCATCCCCTATTGGCTAATTCCAACTGTCTGTTGCCGGGCAGATTTCACTTTTCACCTGCATCCCTATATCACTTATATACCTTACCTTACCTTATACCATACGGTCAGGCGTATGCTCCACACGGACCATGTGAAAACACGGACCATGTGAAAACACGGACCATCTGAAAACACGGACCATGTGAAAACACGGACCATGTGAAAACACGGACCCCTTGATTTTAATGGGTTTACGTGTGTCTGTGTCTCTGGCATGTGCGGAAACAAGCGTCACATGTATCGGAGACACGGACGTGTGAAGGCGGCCTAAGACAAGCAGCATAACATATGATGATTTATCTTCCAGGACAGAAACTTTTCAACTACTCAACAACGTCAAAAGAACATTTCCAACAACGTGACCTTCATCCACAGATTATGTGTATATTTTAGGTTATGTGGATATTTATTAACTTATTTTTGGGTGACGAGGTGGTAGATGGGTGATAACATTTTGGGTATAAATACTGGTGGTTTCCCCTCCATATTCATTCTGGATCCATCATCATGAAGTTCCTCCTGATCTGTGTGCTCCTCGGAGCTGCTGGTGAGTCCGATGCTTCCTTCTGAAGAACATTGCTCATTTTAAGACATCAATGTAGCAATATATAACCTGATTTATTGTAATCTTCTCAGCTGCTTTTGAGGATGAAGACAAAATTGTCGGAGGCTACACCTGCACCAAGAACTCCGTCCCCTATATCGCATCCCTGAACTCCGGCTACCACTTCTGTGGTGGAGCCCTGCTCAACAGCCTGTGGGTGGTCTCCGCCGCTCACTGCTACAAGGCGTAAGTTACCGGAATTGTAACCAAAACTGAATCATTGAAATAAAGGTAGACATTATGACCACACAAAGCAATTGTGGTATTGACACCATCCTTTTTATAGTCTGATATCATGAGCAGAGCACATATAGTGTACAGTATGCTGTGTTAAAAATTGGGAGTATATAGAAAAGCAAGATTAAGAGGTTACAATGGTATTCACATCTGTCCCTGAATGATTTCTCCCTACAATTGCCCTGCATGCCTCCCAATGTGTTTCTCCTTCTCATGGTCATGAGTGGTAGGCAATGCACATACATAAAGGGGGGAGGGTAAGGGCTAATGTATCAACATCCCAGTGGTGGACCAGATACATGGAGATCAGATCCACCACTGTGAAGCTGATACATTGGCCCCTTCCTTCCCCCCTAGTTTTTGTATGTGCAATTTTTAATCTAAGGAATTTTAAGTATTTTATGAAATGTATCAATATTTACTAATCATAAAAAATTCAAGACAAATATACATTTTCTTGCAGGAGCCTGCAGGTCAGACTGGGAGAGCACAACATCGCCGTCAGTGAAGGTACCGAGCAGTTCATCAGCTCCTCCAGAGTCATCAGACACGCCAGCTACAACTCCAGAACCCTGGACAATGACATCATGTTGATCAAGCTGGCCTCTGCTGCCTCCGTCAACTCCTACGTCCAGACTGTTGGTCTGCCCACTGGCTGCCCTGCTTCCGGCACCAGCTGTCTGATCGCCGGATGGGGAAACACCCTCAGCAGTGGAAGTAAGTCAAGAATTAGGAGGAAGTAAAAAAATAAGTTACTGACGTGTTAAAATTTGGAGAGTGCTCAGGGGTGGAGATTACTCAGGTGTGGAGACTGCTCAGGGTGGAAATTGCTCAGGGGTGTAGATTCCTCAGGGCTGGCTGGAGATTGCTCAGAGGGGAAAATTGCTCAAGGGTAAAAATTGCTCGGGGCTGAAGATTGCTCAGCAGTGGAGATTGCTCAGAAATGAAGATTGCTCAACAGTGGAGACTGCTCAGAAGTGGAGATTGCTCAGGGGTGGAGATTGTTCAGAAGTGGAGACTGCTCAGGGGAGGAGATTGCTCAGGGGTGGAGATTGCTCAGAAGTGGAGACTGCTCAGGGGAGGAGATTGCTCAGGGGTGGAGATTGCTCAGAAGTGGAGATTGCTCAGGGGTGGAGATTGCTCAGAAGTGGAGACTGCTCAGGGGAATAGATTGCTCAGGAGTTGAGCTTTTTAAGAGAATATATTTTAAAGATATACTTTTTTAGGACCCCTTCACTAATCCATGCATTAAATGCACATGTGTGACGGTCTGTGGGGACATGTTACTCATCTGTAAATGATGGAAACAAATTTATAAAACATCTCAATTTATTCAGTCTGGAGTATGAGCCCACCCCACATGCAGAAATCCTGATATTTTCAGCCTTGGCTGCTATCACTGAGGTTATTAATAGTTATCTGAGAAGGGCTCTTGCACTTTAAATGCATTTGTGCAAATCATCGTCTGGATAGTTAATAATTTTAGGGTTTACATACTAAATCTAATACTCAATGTAAATTTACATTCAGCAAACATGCCCAACCTCCTCCAGTGCTTGAGCGCCCCCGTCCTGACCGCCGCCCAGTGTAGCAACGCCTACCCCGGAGAGATCACCGGAAACATGATCTGTGTTGGATTCTTGGAAGGAGGCAAAGATTCCTGCCAGGTAATGTGGATTTCTCATCCCATGACTGTCAGATCAGTGACCCAATAATGGGTATCTCAGTATTCTTAAAGTGAACTTGTCAGGTCCCATATGTCATCTAACCTAGCAGCAGGGACATGTGTGGGCTAAAAATCTCTGCCTAACCATCCCTGTCTAATAATATTGTGTAAAATCAAAGTATAAAAAAGGGTTTATAACTTAAAGGGCAAGGGCAGTGGGGTAACTAGATGGGCCCCCAATGCAAACTTTGGCCCTGGGACCCCCTCTATGTTGATCAGAGGTATGTATATGTATCTATAAATTTAGCATTCTAAAGCCTATAAAGACATATGAGTTGCCCTCCCCCGCATTATGTAGTAATGTCCCCAATCTTGGGCTTCTTCATGGTAAATATGTTCCCCATCTTGGTATATATACCCCCCATCCTTGTAGATATGTGCTCCATCCTGGTAAATATGTCCTAATCCTGGTATATATACCTCCCACCCTGGTAGATATGTCCTCTCCCTGTTAAATGTCCCTCATCCTGAGCCCATCTTGGTAAATATCCTAGTATATATGTCTTCCATCCTAGTAAATATATCCCTTATCCTGCTATATATGCCCCCCATCCTGGAATAAATGTTCCCATCCTGGTAAATGGCCCCCTCCTTGTATATATGGCCTCATCCTGGGCTCCTCTTGGTATATATATGTCACCTCCTGGTATACATGTTCACCTCCTGTAATACGTGTTCCTTTCCTGGTATGTATTTCCACATTCTGGGCCCCTGCTGATATATATGTCCCCTCCTGGTATACATATTCCGCTCCTGGTTTCTTTGCCCTACTCTTGGGTCCCTCCTGGTATATGTCCCCATTCTGGTAAATAGGTTAGAAGACATATGGGACCTGACAGGTTCCCTTTAAGTCACAAGAGAATGTCTGCAGCCATAGTTGTCCAGCAATGGCTTATTACCTTCTCTTTAAAGATAAGATATATTTCAGATTTCGTTACATGAACATTTTATATTTTTCAAGAGGATTATTAGTTGGCGGCATGAACATTCGATCAACAGCGATGGATTGTAAGTGGCCACCTTTACCAGGAGATAGATAGCTCATATTTCAAGAAGACCCATAAATGGCAGTAGTATCCATAAATGTATCTCTGAGAATATTGATACATAATATTTGCAACTTCTTTAGTTCTATAAAAATCTAACAATGTCTTTTTGCATCTCCTCAGGGTGACTCTGGTGGACCCGTGGTCTGTGGTGGACGTCTCCAGGGTATTGTGTCCTGGGGATACGGCTGTGCCCTCAGGAACTATCCTGGTGTCTACACCAAGGTCTGCAACTACAACTCCTGGATCTCCAGCACCATGGCTGCCAACTAAACATTTTCCATCTTCTGATTGTCTTCTTCTCTTACTCTGCTACTTTATTATAATTCACATCTTTGTGGCAGGTGACAATCAATAAAAAGATAAAACAAATCACAGCTTCAGTGTATAATGCTTGGGACACGGGAAGGTCCATCATCTTCATACCTGCGGTATTTATGGAGAGGAAGACAAAAACCCCATATGAGGTTGAATAGATTCCAACTTTGTTTTAGAGAAAAACATGGCATGTCCTAATGACTTAAAAATATCTGCCCTCCGCACCTCACTAATGAGCAGAGATGATCGAATCTTTAGAAATTGAAATTTACCAGGTTTGGCAAATCTTTCCAAAAAATTAAATTTATGTCAAATAGAGCTGGTACGAGAAATGACAGAAGGGGCAGCAAAAGAGGAGAGGAACCAGCTTGTAACTTTGAGGAACCACAAGACTTACCTGTGAAAATGGGTTACAACAGATCGGACTGTGGGCTTAGCTGAGGAGTGTAATCTAGCTGAGGAGTGTAATCTTCGGGAATCCCTGTTTGTCATCATTTAACCTCTTTAGAGAGATCAAGATTTGTTCATGGAATCCTTGGCTCACAATTAGAGATAGAATCTGTTAAAATTTAAATTCGTCAGGTTCGAACATTTTTACAAAATCACAATACTGGAAATACTAATAGGCCTTAAAAAAATGTAACACTCTGAGGTCTTTTCAACGCCAATTATTTAACTCTTTCCCATCATATGATGTACCCTGTACGTGATGGTTGGGAAGGGGTTCCCGACTGATGACATACGGGGTACGTCATGGTATTGTTCGGGCACAGGAGCTGTGCCTGTGTGATCGCCAAACGACAGCTGAGCTCCAGCTCTGGCAGCCATGAGTGGTCCCCATGCCTTCACTGGATGTTCATCCCCCTAACTGCTGAAAACAAGATCAATCTCAGCATTTAGGCGCGGGGAGAGCGAGTGAACACCCTCTCCCAAGCAATTGGGACCCCAGCAATGTGATCATGGGGGTCCAATCATTGCCAAGGCAACCCAGGTATGGCAAGCCTCTGAGACCATGCCAGGGGCACAGTCTTAGAGACTTTCGTCAGTGTAAAACTGACAGGTATCAATTGCAATGCTTGTGCTTTGCAATAGATAACGCCAGCCATCAATGTAATAAAAGTTAATGTCCCAGAGAGGGACTAAGTAAAAAAATAAAAAGTAAAAATATTTAACAAAAAAATCACTAAATAAAGGGGGGAAAAAAAGAAAAAAATATGCTACCAATAAATGCGTATATTTATGTAAAACAATAAATAATCAAAAAAGTACACATTTGGTATTAACACATCTGGAACAATCCAATCTATACAACTGTAACAGTAGTTAACCCCGTCAGTGAACACCATGAAAAAAAAATAAATACAAAATGCGTCAAGAAAAACTGATGCTTTTTCATAATATCGCTAAAAATTAGTTTAAAACGCGATCAAAAAGTTGCACGTAAATAAAAGAAAACATCATCAGGTTCTGCAAAAAACAAGGCACCATCAGTGGAAAAATGAAAAAGCTATGGCTCTCAGAATACAGCAATGGAAAAACTGTTCTTTTTTCAATAAAATTGTTTTTTTTTGTAAAAGTGTTAAAAGATTAATAAAACAACATAAATGTGGTATTGCTGTAATCATACCGACCCGAAGGATAAAGCTGTTTTATTACTTTTATGATACGGTTAATGGCGTTAAAAAAACAAAAACAAAAACATTGGTGGCACCATTTTTTTTCTAACTTTATTTCCTGATGTTCCTGCAGCCAATCATGACACAGCAAACATTCACAAGGTTCAGAAACAAGGGCTTGTATCATTGGCTGCTTAAGTCACATGTCCGTCTGCATATAAAATGCGGACATGCGGCGTCAATGCCATTTTGCGAATGTGAAATGTTAGGTAAGGTGCTGCCGCCGCCGCTGCTGCCAGACAGTTAGCTTAGCTATGGGTTTCATGATAGGTAGTTGCGATAGATAGGAGAGCGATAGTGTAGAATAGGGACGTGCAGGATAGGGAAAGCTGTGTGCCACAAATATGCATTTAATAATAGAAATGGGGATTGCTACTTGTGAGTGCCTGCAAAATCCATAATGCACAAGAACTAACAATATCTAAAAGGAAGGAAATTGGGAAAGACCTAAATAAACCAGGATGGATGAACAAAAAATTACATCACCTGCTTAAAGGGGTGGTTCACCCATATTTTTTTATTGTCAAGTTCGATATTATATTGAGAAACAATGTTTCTCTCAAATACCTTGTGTTGGCAGTAGTGCCTGTGAGAGGCGCTTTTGCAGACCGCTGTTCCTCATCCAGTGACGTCACCGTCAAATGCTGCACACGTCACATCCGTGCAGCCGGCTACATTCTTCCAGACTCTGAGCTGTGAGCGGTGTTTCACCGCTATCACAGCCCATCTGCTCCCTCCTCTCTCACAGCACAGCTCGTCTCCTGCTCCCCCTCCCTCCTCCCTCACAGCACAGCGCGTCTCCTGCTCCCTCCTCCCTCCTCCCCCATCCCTCCTCCCTCCTCGCAGAAACGCTGCAACCAAGAGACGCGCTGTGCTGTGAGGGAAGAGGGAGGAGAGAGCAGGGAGCAGATGGGCTCAGAATGCAGCCGGCTGCACAGATGTGACGTGTGCAGCACTTGACAGGGACATCACTGGACGGGGGAACAGTGGTCTGCAGTAGCGCCTCTCACATGCACTATTGCCAACGCAAGGTATTTGAGAGAAACATTGTTTCTCAATATAATATCGATTTAGGCAATAAAAAATATGGGTGAACCACCCCTTTAAAAAGAAAATTAAAACATACAAGTGGGAGATGGGGTTTAGACCTAGGGGTGAATACATGGCACCTGGCAGACTCTGCAAGATAAGCATCAAAGGAGCTAAGGCCAAACACGAATTGAGACTTGCAAAAGAGGCAAAGAGTAACTTTAAAGGATTTTGGGGGTATGTTAAAAGGAAAAGAAAAGTGAAAGAGACCATAGGAGTCCTTCAGAATCAAAAGGTGAAACAGTCAACAAAGTGGAACAGCCGGTGGAGATACTAAATCCGTAGATGGTATCTGTCTTCTCCCAAACAACTAATGCAAGCATCTACAATAATCATGATAGAAGTGATTGTAAGGGGGAGTCCAAGGTAACAATAAGCAAAGAATTGATATTAGAACACTTAGGGGTGCTTCACACACAGCGAGCTCGCTGCCGAGATCGCTGCTGAGTCACGCTTTTTGTGACGCAGCAGTGACCTCATTAGCGATCTCGCTGTGTGTGACACTGAGCAGCGATCTGGCCCCTGCTGCGAGATCGCTGCTCGTTACACACAGCCCTGGTTCGTTTTCTTCAAAGCCGCTCTCCTGCTGTGACACACAGATCGCTGTGTGTGACAGCAAGAGAGCGACAAATGAAGCGAGCAGGGAGCAGGAGCCGGCGTCTGACAGCTGAGGTAAGCTGTATCCAAGATAAACATCGGGTAACCAAGGTGGTTACCCGATATTTACCTTAGTTACCAGCCTCTGCAGCTCTCACGCTGCCTGTGCTGCCGGCTCCGGCTCTCTGCACATGTAGCTGCTGTACACATCGGGTTAATTAACCCGATGTGTACAGCAGCTAGGAGAGCAAGGAGCCAGCGCTAAGCAGTGTGCGCGGCTCCCTGCTCTCTGCACATGTAGCTGCATTACACATCGGGTTAATTAACCCGATGTGTACTGTAGCTATGGTAGGAGAGCAAGGAGCCAGCGCTCAGTGTGCGCGGCTCCCTGCTCCCTGCACACACAGCTGTGCGCTGGTAACTAATGTAAACATCGGGTAACCATACCCGATGTTTACCTTAGTTACCAGTCTCCGCAGCTTCCAGACGGCAGCTCCGTGCAAGCGCAGCGTCGCTTGCACGTCGCTGCTGGCTGGGGGCTGTTCACTGGTCGCTGGTGAGATCTGCCTGTTTGACAGCTCACCAGCGACCATGTAGCGATGCAGCAGCGATCCTGACCAGGTCAGATCGCTGGTCGGATCGCTGCTGCATCGCTAAGTGTGAAGGTACCCTTAGCCAAGTTAAAGGAAACGACATCCCCAGGTCCAGCCAATTTACACCCAAGAGTCTTGAAAGAGATAGCTGAGGAAATAATAGTACCGCTGCCATAATCTTCAATAAGTCATGGGAAACAGGAAAGGTTCCTCTAGATTGGAAAAGCGCAAATGTGGTTCCCATCTACAAAAAGGGGGAAAAGGAGGATCCAGGGAATTATAGGCCGGTAAGCCTGAGCTCTATTGCAGGAAAATCTTTGTCAAAGAACATTTACTTAGGTACCTGGATGGGAAGGCATTAATCAACCAAAGCCAGCACGGCTTTTGACCAATAAATCTTGTCAGACCAACCTGATTTCTTTCTACAACAAAGTCACCGACAAGGGGAAAGTTATGGATATAGTATATACCTTGACTTCAGTAAGGCATTCGATAAAGTGTCACATGACATTGTACCGCCCCCGTGCCAGCAGCCGGGCTGCTCGGATCCGGATCCGCGGTGGCTCGAGGGGCGTCCGGACCTGGGGGTGGTGCGACCACTCGAATTAAGGGGGTATTTAAAGGGGATGTTGTATTTACAGTTCGTGACACCACCCGTGGTGTGTGGTAAGGTGGAGTACCACCGCTGCGGCTGGGAGTATCCGGTGGCGATGGAGTGGGCAGCCAAGTGTCTAACCCCTCCACGGGTAAGGGGAATGCCCCGGGACTCGGTGATGGTGACAGGGAGATGCCGTTGGGGAACTATGGGTCACTTGCGTACTCACTCAGCCCAATAACGCTGATCCCGACAACTGTAGTAAACCAAAGTTCTGGACACAGCTGCCGCTGAGGGGGAGCACACCTGGGTGCCGTTTACGTTGGTGTTACCTGTTGATCTGTGACCTTTCCCTTGGCACCTTGTTTCTCTCTGATTGGTCCCTATGGCCTGAAACTAGTCGGGTCCCGCTCCCCAGTATGGCTAACTGAGAGAGCTTGCTCTCAGGGTTCACGCTTGGGATTTCTTGGACCGTATTTGTGGAAAGTCCTATCCCTCTTGTTGCGCTAGTACCCCGATTTTGGGGCGGGTGGAGAGCGGATTTTGAAGGTTCCGTTCTCATTGGGTAAATTGTCAGGTTGCCTGAAGCTACTCCCTGACCTAGAGTCCACGTACCCCGCCGTGCCCTGGTCCCAGCCCGGTGATGGTACAAGGCCGCCGGCTGTCCTCCACGACAATGCTGTGTCCCTTGTCACGATCCCTGTGACCGGGGGTCCAGCTCCTACCAGGCCCAGACCAACGTCTGCTACCTAGTAGTTTCACAGAACCCAGCTCCTGACCTCCTCTTACTTCCTGAATCTCACTTCAACTGACTCCTGACACTCCTGACCTCCCCTTAACCAACCCCCTAAGTGGGCGACCGTTTTCCACTCAGGCTGTCCACTTGTGTGTCTGGTGGGTGTGGTGCAGAGTGTTCCTAGGATTTTTATTAGCTGGTCTTTGGCAACACCATTTTTTAGGGACCCGTAACCATGAGTAGGTGGATATTGCACAGAAGGGTAGATTGCACAATACCCTGTGACGACCTGATAGACCAGGGCGTCACAACATCCTCACTGAAAAAATTATCAAGTATGGAAGCAACAAAAAATCAGTTAGATGGATTCACAACTGGCTTAACCCTTTCAAGACCGCAGGCTATACCGATACGTCCTATTTTAAGGTGACTTAACATCCAGGGACATACCGGTTTGACCCAAAAATTGTGGGGGCACAGGGGGCTGTGCACCTACGATCGTGGCCCGGAACTCGGCTTACCCGGCAACTGAGCTCCTGCCCCTGAAAGTAGGCTTGCCTGGCTTTTTAACCCCCCAATTGCCGCTATCAATACCGATCGCGCTCCCTCTTCACTCTGATCAGGACCTCTGCAACACAATTCAAACATGACATGTCGTCTGCTAATGATTCCAGATAAAATTTTGCTTTCAAAAATTCAAATGGCGGTCCTTCCCTTCCAAGCCCTGCTGTGCACTCAAGCAATTGATTTTCACCACATATGAGGTATCAGTATACTCATGAGAAGTTGCACAATAAATTTCATGATGCATTTTTTCCTTGTGAAAAAAAGCTACCTGGTTTAAGCAACAATTTTGTGGTCAATTTTTTATTTTCATGACTCAACTTTATAAACTTCTGTGAAGCTCCCGGGGCTTCAAGGGGTTCAACAAACATCCACATAAATTAATTGAGGGGTCTAGTTTCCAAATTGGGGTCACTTCTGGGGGAGCTCTATTGTTCAGGAGCTCTCCAAATGTGACATGGCGTCCGCTGATGATTCCAGCTAATTTTGCTTTTCAAAAATTTTAATGGCGCTCCTTCCCTTTTGAGCCCTGCTTTGCGTCCAAACAATTGATTTCCACCACATATGAGGTATTAGCGTGCTCAGGAGAAATTGCACATTACATTTTATGGTGCACTTTCCCTTATACCCTTATGAAAATGCAAAATGTTATGGCTAAAATAAAATTTTTATGTAAAACAGTGAAATTTTCATTTTTTAATTACACATTGCTTTGGTTCCGGTGAAGCACATAAAGAGTTAATAAACTTCTTGGATGTGGTTTTGAGCAGTGTGAGGGGTGCAGTTTTCAGAATGGGGTCACTTTTTGGTATTTTCCGTCATCTAGGCCTCTCAAAGTCATTTAAATGTGATATGGTCCCTAAAACTAATGGTTTTGTAAATTTTGTTGGAAAAATTAGAAATTGGTGATGAACCTCTTCTAACTTCCTAACAAAAAAAAAATGATGTGTCAAAAATTGCTCTAGTGTAAAGTAGACGTGGGAAATGTTATTTAGTAACTATATTGTGTGACATAAGTCTCTGATTTATAGGCATTAAATTTCAAAGTTTGAAAATGATGAAACATTCAAAATTTTCATCAAATTTCCATTTTTTTTCTCAAATAAATGCAAAAAATATCGGCTTAAATTTACAAAGAACATGAAGTACAATAGTGCTAATACAAAGTGCTGCCAGTTTTTACAACGCCACACTCACATCAGCTATTGATTAAGTCGCTCCCCTTGTACACAGCAGAGCGAGACGAATCAATAGACAGCCCTGGCACAACAGCCTCACTAAAAAATTACGGCAAGTGTCTAGGGCTGCAGAGCGGCACTGGAAGAAAACGCACTCCCAGGAAATCTTCACCACATTAAAAAATGCAATTCACACATTTCGCTTGGCCCTCACCTCCGCTAAACAGAATTACTTCAGAAACCTCATATCCTCTTTAACACACAACCCCAAACAGCTATTTAATACTTTTACCTCCCTCCTTCGCCCACCACTGCCCCCTCCAACCTCCCTCATCTCCGCAGAAGAATTTGCTACACATTTCAAAGAAAAGATCAACCAAACCAAACAAGTCTTTTCTGCTCAACCACCACAACCCCCTCATATAACAGACTGTGGAGACACGGGGCTCAGTGGGTGCTCTCGTCCACTAAAACCCGCCGCCTTTAGAAAGACAGCGTGGCTCAGGGCTCATCCCAACTGAACATCCCAACTGAACGCTGGCCTCCTTAACCGTGGGCGTAACACTACTCAGACAACACAGGGTGAGGGAACCACAATAATTTTGATTTTATTGGATCCCCAAACAATTAACGGCACATAACACATAACCAGCAAAACACACAAATGTAACAGGCAACAGAGTCTCACCCTTCCGCTGGCTCACCAGGGATTTAGAATGTCCATGCCTCACAGGTTCCACGCTGTCTGAGGTCTGCAAAGTCTGTAACAGGTGACTGAACTGTCCCAACCTGAGTGTCCTCCTTAGGTAGTCCTGGTTTGATGTTAAAATCCTGGCAGCCGGAGTCGAAATCCCTAGGCTGTGGATATGGTCTCCAACCGGGTCCGGAGTCCCTAGATTGAAGCCATAAGATATCCTGATCCTCTAGTCAGCTCCAAAGAGCTTAGACTGGATCCATCAACCTTCATCAACCCTGGTGGCTTAAAGAAGTCCCTTTTATAGCCACAGCCTTCCACTTAGATACACTGCGTCCTCATCGATTGGTTGGACAAGATTGCTTCTCCCATTGGAGGAATTTCAAGCTGCATGGACAATGTTCATTTAAATGATGTGCATAGAAAGACTGAGGGTGTACATGTAAACTGGGAGTCACCGACTAGACAATGGCTACTAAGGTAATTACATTATCAATACACAACTACAATACAATGGTTACTGGAAATGTCTGGAGAACAATACGTCTAGCTTTCAGTGGCCAACACAATTACATTGAGTCAACAAGAGTCTTGTAAAAACAATGAGGGACTTCTCCCCTGTCTATAGACAATCTATCATGCTGTCTGGCTGGATTTTAAGAAACTTTAACCCATGAGAGTCCATGTCGTCACATTCCTCCCCCTTCTTAATATTAGCCAGACATGATAGGCTTCCGATCATCCTTCTCCTCTTGACGGCATTGTCCTTTTTAATGGTGAGGTCAGCAACAGAGGCTCGCATCTATACACCTCCCCCTGATTACCTCCCCCAAGTTGAGCAGCCATATGGTGGACAAGCACTAAGGTGGGGTCCATGAGTTGGGCCTGCACAAATCTGCCACTATCAATCCTCCCCCAGTCAATAGCCACAGTGTGGTTAGGCTTACTCACGGTTCTTGGCTCAGAAGTGGATGATGGAGACCGGGAATGCAAACCATCCCTGGGAAAGATGTTAGAAAGATCCACATCAGGGTCCTGCTTGGCTTGGAGGTGGGTGATGGCTTCTTCAAACTGACTGGCTAGTCCTTGTCCTAGGTCATTCTCCAAAATGACTGGTGTGAGCAGGTAATTCACAAGCCCCACTTTCACTTCCCTTTGAGTGGTATCCGAAACAACAGGCTTGGTGGGGCCATCTATGAACCCCACTTCAACTTCCTCCTGGCTAGTCCCCGAAACAACAGGTGTGTGGACGGTGTCCATAAGCTCCACATCAGCCTTGCTCTGGTCAGTCTCCACAATGTCAGGAATGGGGAGGCTGTTCACAATCCCCACATCGATCACTTCCTGGATGGTCCCCAAAATACCAGGTGTGGGGAGGCTATCCACAAGCTCCACCTCGACCTCTCCCTGGTCGGTTTTTAGGTCCAACTGCACACATGCCAGAGGGACGTCTGAGCGCTGGCCCTCAGCCAGGGAGATGGATAATTGGGAATCTGGTACAGGGTCTTCTGGAGAAACAATAACTGGGCTTACCAGAGTGATGGAAGATCTAATGTCTCAAAGTCCCTGAGCCTGTATATCACCGACCTTGACCGTCTGGATGTGGGGATGGAGGTTGGCTGGTGTACGGTGTCCGGCCTGCCGTAGGGTGTGGACTGGATAAATCACTTCCTCAACTATTGGTGTTTCTTGGGAGTAGCATTCCTCAGGTCTCGTTGGTTCATCTCGGCATATGTTGACTGGTTGGAGTGGCAGACAGGCTCCAAGCATGCGGCCTCGGTTTTGGAGACAATCTTTATCAATATGTCCATTGCGCCCACATGTATAACAGCGCCATAGATTGGGCGAGTCACAGGCCCTGTTTGTAGTCCTTTGTTTTGGCGCAGCTTCTGCTGGGTAGCGGGACCATCCTTCTCGACCGGCTGGTGTTATCAGTACTGCAGCTGGAAGCCCATAAACATATTCCAGAACATAAGCCCTCTCTTCTCTTGAGGATCTAGGCCCCAATGCATCCAACAACGCTGTGGCTTGGGCCATTTTGGACAAAGTTGATTCCCAATTGTCACTAGATCCATGATGTGGCACATAGTCTACATCCTCTGGGTCAATATCGGCGGGATCCTCATAGTCCTCTGCATCATTCTGGGCATCCCAACGGACTAATTTCCGGATCAAGTCCGACCGAGTCTCAGCGCTCCAGCAGACAATCTCTCGCCTCCGGCACAGATCCTGCAGCATCCATTTACTGCAGCGGTCGTAACTCCTCTCTTGTCCTTGTCCCATGGCTGAGCTGGTGGGGTTGGATATGGCAGCGTCCGAAACCTGAATGCCTCCCCTATGGCCTGCTGGGTATGCTTATGTGCCTCCCTGGTTGTTGAGCCCTGGACGGTGTCCGAAAACACCAGTCCACTGCAGCTCCCCTGGGTAAACCAGGCTGAGTAGTATCCCACTGCTGCCACCAAATGTGGAGACACGGGGCTCAGTGGGTGCTCTCGTCCACCAAAACCCGCCGCCTTTAGAAAGACAGCGTGGCTCAGGGCTCATCCCAACTGAACGCCAGCCTCCTTAACCGTGGGCGTAACACTACTCAGACAACACAGGGTGAGGGAACCACAATAATTAGACTTTATTGGATCCCCAAACAATTAACGGCACATAACACATAACCAGAAAAACACACAAATGTAACAGGCAACAGAGTCTCACCCTTCCGCTGGCTCACCAGGGATTTAGAATGTCCATGCCTCACAGGTTCCACGCTGTCTGAGGTCTGCAAAGTCTGTAACAGGTGACTGAACTGTCCCAACCTGAGTGTCCTCCTTAGGTAGTCCTGGTTTGATGTTAAAATCCTGGCAGCCGGAGTCGAAATCCCTAGGCTGTGGATATGGTCTCCAACCGGGTCCGGAGTCCCTAGATTGAAGCCATAAGATATCCTGATCCTCTAGTCAGCTCCAAAGAGCTTAGACTGGATCCATCAACCTTCATCAACCCTAGTGGCTTAAAGAAGTCCCTTTTATAGCCACAGCCTTCCACTTAGATACACTGCGTCCTCATCGATTGGTTGGACAAGATTGCTTCTCCCATTGGAGGAATTTCAAGCTGCATGGACAATGTTCATTTAAATGATGTGCATAGAAAGACTGAGGGTGTACATGTAAACTGGGAGTCACCGACTAGACAATGGCTACTAAGGTAATTACATTATCAATACACAACTACAATACAATGGTTACTGGAAATGTCTGGAGAACAATACGTCTAGCTTTCAGTGGCCAACACAATTACATTGAGTCAACAAGAGTCTTGTAAAAACAATGAGGGACTTCTCCCCCGTCTATAGACAATCTATCATGCTGTCTGGCTGGATTTTAAGAAACTTTAACCCATGAGAGTCCATGTCGTCACACAGACCACTGCCCCTCTCCCATAAACTTTCTCCCCACCATCACCGAAGGAGAACTTGCGCATCTTGTCTCAAAAGCGCACCTCCCAACCTGCGCACTTGACCCCATCCCATCTCCTCCTCAACCTCACCGTTATGCTTATTCCAGCCTTAACCCATCTCTTCAACCTATCTTTAACAACTGGTACCTTCCCTTCTACCTTTCAACATGCAACAGTCACACCCATCCTAAAGAAACCTTCCCTTGACCCAACCTCTGCTGCCAACTATCGCCCCATATCACCACTCCCATTCGCTTCAAAACTCCTGGAACAGCATGTCCATGCTGAACTTTCCTCCCACCTCTCCTCTAACTCTCACTTTGACAACCTACAGTCCGACTTCCGTCCACATCATTCCACTGAAACTGCCCTGACTAAAATCACAAATGACTTACTGCCAAAGCTAACAACCACTTCTCTATACTCCTACTTCTAGACCTGTCCTCAGCCTTTGACACTGTCGACCACTCCCTACTACTACAGATCCTCTCTTCCCTTGGTGTCTAGACCTCGCCCTCTCTTGGATCTCTTCATTCCTCTCCAACCGCACTTTTAGTGTCTCCCACTCCCACACAACCTCTTCATCCCGCCATCTCTCTGTTGGCGTCCTTCAAGGCTCTATCCTGGGACCCTTACTCTTTTCCATCTATACATTTGGCCTGGGACAACTCATAAAGTCCCACGGCTTCCAGTATCGCCTATATGCCGAAGACACTCAGATCTACCTCTCTGGCCCAAATGTCACATCTCTGCTGTACAGAATCCCGGAGTGTCTATCTGCTATATCCTCCTTTTTCTCCTCTCGCTTCCTAAAGCTCAATGTGGCCAAAACTGAACTGATCATCTTTCCTCCATCTCACCTACACTCTCTACCTGATCTACCTATTACAATAAATAACATCACGCTCTCCCCAGCACAGAAAGTTCGGTGCCTCGGAGTGACCTTTGACTCTGCCTTGTCCTTCATACCACAAATCCAATCCCTCACCACCTCCTGCCGTCTTCAACTCAAAAATATTTCCAGAATCCGCCCTTTCCTCAATTCCCAATCTACAAAAATGCTAGTGCATGCCCTCATAATCTCCCACCTCGACTACTGCAACATCCTCCTCTGTGGTCTCCCTGCAACACGCTCGCCCCTCTCCAGTCCATCCTTAATTCTGCTGCCCGAATGATCCACCTCTCTCCTCAATACCACCCTGCTTCTCGCTGCAAATCCCTCCATTGGCTCCCAATCTTCCACCGTATCCAATTCAAATTACTAACACTGACCTACAAAGCCATCCATAATCTATCTCCTCCGTATATCTCTGAACTTATCTCCCACTACACTCCAACACGTGACCTCCGGTCCTCCCAAGATCTGCTTCTCTCCTCCTCTCTCATTCGCTTCTCACGCAACCGACTCCAAGACTTCTCCCGAGCATCCCCAGTCTCCTGGAACTCGCTGCCTCAACACGTCAGACTATCTACTACACTTGCAAACTTCAAACAGAACTTGAAAACTCATCTGTTCAGAAATGCCTATAACCTTCAATGACCTCACTGCTTCACCACCACCACCACAGCTGCTGCCCCACCACCGTGCGGAGCTGCCGCCCCACCACCGTGCGGAGCTGCCACCCCACCTATTGTCTCCTCCCCAAAATCCTATAGAATGTAAGCCCGCAAGGGCAGGGCCCTCTTCCCTCTGTACTAGTCTGTCTACTGTAACTTGTATATGTATTCTGTATGTAACCCCTTCTCATGTACAGCACCATGGAATCAATGGTGCTCTATAAATAAATAATATGTCATGAAAAAATATTCTCAGAATCACCAGGATCCGTTGAAGTGTTCTAAAGTTATAGCCTCATAAATTAATAGTGGTCAGAATTGTAAAAAATGGCCCGGTCAGAAGGGTGTTTTCGGGGCCGGGGGTGAAGGCGTTAATGATCATGCACAACAAGTAATACTAAATGGCTACACATCAAACTGTTGGAAAGTGAAGAGTGGGGTCCACAACTCTCTGTCCTGGGTCCAGTGCAGTTTAATATCTTTATAAATTATCTGGACATCAGAATTATTGGGGAACTCGTAAAATTTGCAGATGATACTAAGATAAGAGGAGTAGAGATGAGCGAACCGGTCCCGGTTCGGCTCGAGGTCGGTTCGCCGAACGGAGCTCTCGTTCGAGTTCGGTTCGTCGAACGTTCGACGAACCGAACTCGAACTGCATAGGAAACAATGGCAGGCAATCACAAACACAGAAAAACACCTAGAAAACACCCTCAAAGGTGTCCAAAAGGTGATAAACAACTCACAACACAACACAAACACATGGGAAAGTGACAAGGACATATACTCATGCGAAAACAAAAGAGCTGGACAAGGAAAAAGAGGAGACACAGATATATGAGTATATGCAAGGAAACATCGATGCCATTACTGTGCAACTTGAGCCCTGCTCATTTTAGGCTTCCAATCTGGATAAATTGCCTGAGCTCGACACGTACGCCTTGGGGATCTTGTCGTGTCCTGCAGCCAGCGTTCTCTCGGAACCTGTCTTCAGTGCTGCTGGGGGTCTGCTGGCAGATAAGCACACGTGTCTGTCCACTGACAATGTGGACATGGCTCTCAGAGGACTTTTCTTCCCCTGGGTCATCCAGGGGACGGGAAAGGCATGCGTATTTTTGAGAGTGCTTCATGCAAAGCATCTTTTTCTTTTTCAAAAGGGGGGGTCAACCGATGCCAGTCAAGTGGGGTGTGTGTGGCCCAATTAGTGGCAACGAGGGAGACTGTGGTTGGAGTCCCCTCGCTGTGTTTCTAAAAGAACCAAAATGAACAAATCATGACTCTCAGAGGACTTTTCTTCCCCTGGGTCAGCCAGGGGACGGGAAAGGCACGCGTATTTTGGAGAGTGCTTCATGCAAAGCATCTTTTTCTTTTTCAAAAGGGGGTCAACTGATGCCAGTCAAGTGGGGTGTGTGTGGCCCAATTAGTGGCAACGAGGGAGACTGTGGTTGGAGTCCCCTCGCTGTGTTTCTAAAAGAACCAAGATGAACAAGTCATGGCTCTCAGAGGACTTTTCTTCCCGTGGGTCAGCCAGGGGACGGGAAAGGCACGCGTATTTTTGAGAGTGCTTCATGCAAAGCATCTTTTTCATCTTGAAAATTGGGTCAACTGATGCCAGTCAAGTGGGGTGTGTGTGTGGCCCAATTAGTGGAAACGAGGGAGACTGTGGTTGGAGTCCCCTCGCTGTGTTTCTAAAAGAACCAAGATGAACAAGTCATGGCTCTCAGAGGACTTTTCTTCCCCTGGGTCAGCCAGGGGATGGGAAAGGCACGCGTATTTTTGAGAGTGCTTCATGCAAAGCATCTTTTTCATCTTGAAAATTGGGTCAACTGATGCCAGTCAAGTGGGGTGTGTGTGGCCCAATTAGTGGCAACGAGGGAGACTGTGGTTGGAGTCCCCTCGCTGTGTTTCTAAAAGAACCAAAATGAACAAATCATGACTCTCAGAGGACTTTTCTTCCCCTGGGTTAGCCAGGGGACGGGAAAGGCACGCGTATTTTGGAGAGTGCTTCATGCAAAGCATCTTTTTCTTTTTCAAAAGGGGGGTCAACTGATGCCAGTCAAGTGGGGTGTGTGTGGCCCAATTAGTGGAAACGAGGGAGACTGTGGTTGGAGTCCCCTCGCTGTGTTTCTAAAAGAACCAAGATGAACAAGTCATGGCTCTCAGAGGACTTTTCTTCCCCTGGGTCAGCCAGGGGACCGGAAAGGCACGCGTATTTTTGAGAGTGCTTCATGCAAAGCATCTTTTTCATCTTGAAAATTGGGTCAACTGATGCCAGTCAAGTGGGGTGTGTGTGGCCCAATTAGTGGCAACGAGGGAGACTGTGGTTGGAGTCCCTTCGCTGTGTTTCTAAAAGAACCAAAATGAACAAATCATGACTCTCAGAGGACTTTTCTTCCCCTGGGTCAGCCAGGGGACGGGAAAGGCACGCGTATTTTGGAGAGTGCTTCATGCAAAGCATCTTTTTCTTTTTCAAAAGGGGGGTCAACTGATGCCAGTCAAGTGTGGTGTGTGTGGCCCAATTAGTGGAAACGAGGGAGACTGTGGTTGGAGTCCCCTGGCTGTGTTTCTAAAAGAACCAAGATGAACAAGTCATGGCTCTCAGAGGACTTTTCTTCCCCTGGGTCAGCCAGGGGACGGGAAAGGCACGCGTATTTTTGAGAGTGCTTCATGCAAAGCATCTGTTTCATTTTGAAAAGGGGGATCAAGTGATGCCAATCAAGTGGGGTGTGTGTGGCCCAATTAGTGGCAACGAGGGAGACTGTGGTTGGAGTCCCCTCACTGTGTTTCTAAAAGAACCAAAATGAACAAATCATGACTCTCAGAGGACTTTTCTTCCCCTGGGTCAGCCAGGGGACGGGAAAGGCACGCGTATTTTGGAGAGTGCTTCATGCAAAGCATCTTTTTCTTTTTGAAAATTGGGTCAACTGATGCCAGTGAAGTGGGGTGTGTGTGGCCCAATTAGTGGAAACGAGGGAGACTGTGGTTGGAGTCCCCTCGCTGTGTTTCTAAAAGAACCAAGATGAACAAGTCATGGCTCTCAGAGGACTTTTCTTCCCCTGGGTCAGCCAGGGGACGGGAAAGGCACGCATATTTTTTGAGAGTGCTTCATGCAAAGCATCTGTTTCATTTTGAAAAGGGGGATCAAGTGATGCCAGTCAAGTGGGGTGTGTGTGGCCCAATTAGTGGAAACGAGGGAGACTGTGGTTGGAGTCCCCTCGCTGTGTTTCTAAAAGAACCAAGATGAACAAGTCATGGCTCTCAGAGGACATTTCTTCCCCTGGGTCAGCCAGGGGACCGGAAAGGCACGCGTATTTTTGAGAGTGCTTCATGCAAAGCATCTTTTTCATCTTGAAAATTGGGTCAACTGATGCCAGTCAAGTGGGGTGTGTGTGGCCCAATTAGTGGCAATGAGGGAGACTGTGGTTGGAGTCCCCTCGCTGTGTTTCTAAAAGAACCAAGATGAACAAGTCATGGCTCTCAGAGGACTTTTCTTCCCCTGGGTAAGCCAGGGGACGGGAAAGGCACGCGTATTTTGGAGAGTGCTTCATGCAAAGCATCTTTTTCTTTTTGAAAATTGGGTCAACTGATGCCAGTGAAGTGGGGTGTGTGTGGCCCAATTAGTGGAAACGAGGGAGACTGTGGTTGGAGTCCCCTCGCTGTGTTTCTAAAAGAACCAAGATGAACAAGTCATGGCTCTCAGAGGACTTTTCTTCCCCTGGGTCAGCCAGGGGACGGGAAAGGCACGCATATTTTTTGAGAGTGCTTCATGCAAAGCATCTGTTTCATTTTGAAAAGGGGGATCAAGTGATGCCAGTCAAGTGGGGTGTGTGTGGCCCAATTAGTGGAAACGAGGGAGACTGTGGTTGGAGTCCCCTCGCTGTGTTTCTAAAAGAACCAAGATGAACAAGTCATGGCTCTCAGAGGACATTTCTTCCCCTGGGTCAGCCAGGGGACCGGAAAGGCACGCGTATTTTTGAGAGTGCTTCATGCAAAGCATCTTTTTCATCTTGAAAATTGGGTCAACTGATGCCAGTCAAGTGGGGTGTGTGTGGCCCAATTAGTGGCAATGAGGGAGACTGTGGTTGGAGTCCCCTCGCTGTGTTTCTAAAAGAACCAAGATGAACAAGTCATGGCTCTCAGAGGACTTTTCTTCCCCTAGGTAAGCCAGGGGACGGGAAAGGCACGCGTATTTTGGAGAGTGCTTCATGCAAAGCATCTTTTTCATTTTGAAAATGGGGATCAAGTGATGCCAGTCAAGTGGGGTGTGTGTGGCCCAATTAGTGGAAACGAGGGAGACTGTGGTTGGAGTCCCCTCGCTGTGTTTCTAAAAGAACCAAGATGAACAAGTCATGGCTCTCAGAGGACTTTTCTTCCCGTGGGTCAGCCAGGGGACGGGAAAGGCACGCGTATTTTGGAGAGTGCTTCATGCAAAGCATCTTTTTCTTTTTGAAAATTGGGTCAACTGATGCCAGTGAAGTGGGGTGTGTGTGGCCCAATTAGTGGAAACGAGGGAGACTGTGGTTGGAGTCCCCTCGCTGTGTTTCTAAAAGAACCAAGATGAACAAGTCATGGCTCTCAGAGGACTTTTCTTCCCCTGGGTCAGCCAGGGGACGGGAAAGGCACGCATATTTTTTGAGAGTGCTTCATGCAAAGCATCTGTTTCATTTTGAAAAGGGGGATCAAGTGATGCCAGTCAAGTGGGGTGTGTGTGGCCCAATTAGTGGAAACGAGGGAGACTGTGGTTGGAGTCCCCTCGCTGTGTTTCTAAAAGAACCAAGATGAACAAGTCATGGCTCTCAGAGGACATTTCTTCCCCTGGGTCAGCCAGGGGACCGGAAAGGCACGCGTATTTTTGAGAGTGCTTCATGCAAAGCATCTTTTTCATCTTGAAAATTGGGTCAACTGATGCCAGTCAAGTGGGGTGTGTGTGGCCCAATTAGTGGCAATGAGGGAGACTGTGGTTGGAGTCCCCTCGCTGTGTTTCTAAAAGAACCAAGATGAACAAGTCATGGCTCTCAGAGGACTTTTCTTCCCCTGGGTAAGCCAGGGGACGGGAAAGGCACGCGTATTTTGGAGAGTGCTTCATGCAAAGCATCTTTTTCATTTTGAAAATGGGGATCAAGTGATGCCAGTCAAGTGGGGTGTGTGTGGCCCAATTAGTGGAAACGAGGGAGACTGTGGTTGGAGTCCCCTCGCTGTGTTTCTAAAAGAACCAAGATGAACAAGTCATGGCTCTCAGAGGACTTTTCTTGCCCTGGGTCAGCCAGGGGACGGGAAAGGCACGCATATTTTTTGAGAGTGCTTCATGCAAAGCATCTGTTTCATTTTGAAAAGGGGGATCAAGTGATGCCAGTCAAGTGGGGTGTGTGTGGCCCAATTAGTGGAAACGAGGGAGACTGTGGTTGGAGTCCCCTCGCTGTGTTTCTAAAAGAACCAAGATGAACAAGTCATGGCTCTCAGAGGACATTTCTTCCCCTGGGTCAGCCAGGGGACCGGAAAGGCACGCGTATTTTTGAGAGTGCTTCATGCAAAGCATCTTTTTCATCTTGAAAATTGGGTCAACTGATGCCAGTCAAGTGGGGTGTGTGTGGCCCAATTAGTGGCAATGAGGGAGACTGTGGTTGGAGTCCCCTCGCTGTGTTTCTAAAAGAACCAAGATGAACAAGTCATGGCTCTCAGAGGACTTTTCTTCCCCTGGGTAAGCCAGGGGACGGGAAAGGCACGCGTATTTTGGAGAGTGCTTCATGCAAAGCATCTTTTTCATTTTGAAAATGGGGATCAAGTGATGCCAGTCAAGTGGGGTGTGTGTGGCCCAATTAGTGGAAACGAGGGAGACTGTGGTTGGAGTCCCCTCGCTGTGTTTCTAAAAGAACCAAGATGAACAAGTCATGGCTCTCAGAGGACTTTTCTTCCCCTGGGTCAGCCAGGGGACCGGAAAGGCACGCGTATTTTTGAGAGTGCTTCATGCAAAGCATCTTTTTCATCTTGAAAATTGGGTCAACTGATGCCAGTCAAGTGGGGTGTGTGTGGCCCAATTAGTGGCAACGAGGGAGACTGTGGTTGGAGTCCCCTCGCTGTGTTTCTAAAAGAACCAAAATGAACAAATCATGACTCTCAGAGGACTTTTCTTCCCCTGGGTCAGCCAGGGGACGGGAAAGGCACGCGTATTTTGGAGAGTGCTTCATGCAAAGCATCTTTTTCTTTTTGAAAATTGGGTCAACTGATGCCAGTCAAGTGGGGTGTGTGTGGCCCAATTAGTGGCAATGAGGGAGACTGTGGTTGGAGTCCCCTCGCTGTGTTTCTAAAAGAACCAAGATGAACAAGTCATGGCTCTCAGAGGACTTTTCTTCCCCTGGGTCAGCCAGGGGACGGGAAAGGCACGCGTATTTTGGAGAGTGCTTCATGCAAAGCATCTTTTTCTTTTTCAAAAGGGGGGTCAACTGTTGCCAGTCAAGTGGGGTGTGTGTGGCCCAGTTAGTGGAAACGAGGGAGACTGTGGTTGGAGTCCCCTCGCTGTGTTTTACATGCTTTTAGAAGGGCATGACATGGCTTGGAGGTTGACTTTCAGCATCTGCAAACTGTTGGCTACCAAAATGATGCCTTTCCAACCTTTTTAACCGAGGATTTTCGAGACCTTATGCCCATCGCAGTGCCCCAAGAGCCGATGCCCAGACGCCACTCCTTCTCCAACAAAGGCGTGCACGCGCTACACCAGCATGTCGCACTAAACATCACTGATTCCTTGAGAAACTCTGTGTGACAGGGTGCATTTCACCACAGATAATTGGCCCAGTAAGCATGGACAGGGGCGTTACATGTCGCTGACTGGGCAATGGGTTACTGTGGGGAGAGATGGAGAAGGGTCTGCTGTACAAGTCTTGCCGTCCCCACGAGTTGTGTCAATCCTTCTTCTGTATGTAGAAGTTAATACACTGCTTCTGCCTCTTCAACCTCGTGTGGGTCCTCCACCTTGGCCCAAACCCTGTGTGGTCAGGCCACCCTTCCTTGTAACTGCGCACAAGGACTACCACACACCTCCTTACTATGCTGGCAGCAGAGCTCAATGCCATCAGGTGGTCAAAGGTTTACTTTGAAATGTATGGGAAATGTGAGTCACACCGCTGAGAAATTGTGGACGGTTAGCTCTGGAGACCGAGTTTCATCAATGGTTGTCTCCACTCAACCAGCAGCCAGGGAAGGCCGGGTGCGACAATGATGCAAACATGGGTGCGGCCCTTCGCTGTGACAATGTGACACACGTGCCTTGTGTGGTTCACGTGTTGAACCTGGTTGTCCAGCAAATTTTAAAGCACTATCCTGGCCCACATGGCCTTCTGCAAAGAGCACGGTGTAATGCCTTCCTTGATCCACACACTCAGATGGGCTGTAAATGATAGGCTAGAGGGAAGCCACTCACCAAGCAGGACCCCTAGAACCCTGAAACCCTTTAACCCCTATACAGGGATTAGGAATTACACAGGGCCCAAGGTGATCAATACCTGTGGAAGGCTGCATTTCCAGAGAATAGTAGTCAGGCAGGGTCAAAACATTAATTGAGGAACAGGAACAGAATGGGATGGCCAGGACTTAATCAGAAAACAAGCAGAGGTGAAATGCGATCGGCCAACAAGGTACATAAACAGCAAGCAGGAAAAGTAGTCAGGTAACAAGCACACAAAATCATAAAACTGAACTGGGGGTAAAATTAACCAGAGGTTCATAGCTATGTCTGGCAGTGGTCTGCAGACAGGATGGGCATAAAAAAGGGTGTCTTCCCATTGGTTGTAGCTGAATGATGGTACTTCATCTGTGAGATACCCACCAGCTACATTCAGCCAGAGATTCTGCATCTGTCAAGGTAATGCAGCCCAGTGGGTGAGCATAACCTGCGTCCACCTGCGCCGCTGGCATCGACTCCTCTCCCATCATCAGCACTATGCATGAAAGGAACACGTTGTCACCTGGCGACCGGAGTACAAATTGACGGAGCGGACTCCGTTGGTGACTTAACAGCCGTGTGCGGCAATGATGCAAACCTGGCTGCGGGCCATCGTCAGGGCAATGTGACACACGTGCCTTGTGTGGCTCACGTGTTGAACCGAATTCTCCAGCAATTTTTAAAACACCATCCCGGCCTACATGGCCTTGTGCAGCGGGCACGCTCACTATGTGCTCACTTCCATCGTGCGCACACAGCAGCTCAACAACTTTCATCACTCCGGAAGTCTTAAGGTCTGGTGGTTAAACGCCGGAAATGCGATGTGCCCACACGCAGGAATTGGAATCTGCACATGTTGCAGCGTTTGTGGCAGCACCGCAGAGCCCTGCTGCAATACGTTATGACATATAGCCTGGGATAACTTGATCCAGAGGTGGTGCAGATCACGCTGCTGGAGTGGTGTCAGATCAAGGACCTATGCACCCTGCTACACAGTTTACAAATGTCGACGAAGATGTTTAGCACTGGCAATGTCATTCTCAGCGTGACAATTCTGGTCATCTACATGATGGAGCACACTGTAAGCATTATTCGGAGTCAGGTGTTGGGACAAGAGGAAGGGGAGGAAGTACAGGAGGAGTCATATGCGGAAGGGATAACAAGATCTACGAGGTCCAGATGGTCAGTGGCACCTATGCGGCAGTCATGGTGAGGGAGAGGGATTAACAAGGGCGCATAGTATCAGCAAAAAGTGTTGAGGAAGGTGCAGGAGCCCATGAAGAAATGGAGGACGAACTGGCGATGGGCATGGAAGACTCAGCAGATGAGTGAGAGCTTGCTCACATTTCGGTTGTGCGAGGTTGTGGGGAGAGGGCAGAGGAAGGAGGCACGATTCTCACCTCTCTGCCACCAACACACCAAGGACTTGGTCCTCCTGGATGCACAAGACACATGAGCGCCTTCTTGCTGCACTACCTACAACATGACCCTCGGATTGTAGGAATTCGAAGTAATGCTAACTACTGGGTTGCCACACTGTTACATCCCCGGTACAAGACAAAATTTGGCGAAATAATTCCTGCCATAGAAATGGACGCACGTATACAGGAGTATCTGCAGAATGTGGTACGCAATCTTAGATCTGCTTTTCCACTAAACACCAGTGCTGCACAGAGTGAATCTCAACGCTTTGTCATGGATAGGAGGAAATGGTCTTTTACTTGTCCACATCTGAGGGACCGAGGGCTGGCTGCTGTGCTGAGATGGCGTTGAGTACGGTGTCCCTGGCCCTGCAGAGTTGCACTTTTGGTCATATACAAAATGAGTTGAAAAAGGACAGATGCTGGTGGAAAGGGGAACAGGTGTGTTGGAAAGGGGAAAAAAGTTTTGGTCCGTGGATTTGGTGGTTAAGCAACAGTAACATTTGCTGAAGAAACACCATCTGTTACAGTGGGACTGGCAGATTTGGATAAGGTGGTATATACTATGTTACCGCTATATAACGAAAATTAATAAGAAAAGAAAGAGAAAGGTATATATCCCCATCAGCAGTCAATGTCCACCGTGCTCCCAGATGGAAAAGGAGAGGTTGGCAACTGGAAGGTTTGGTGGAGGATACAGAGCTGTGTGGCTATGAAACTAATAGTAGCCTGAACCAAGTTAGACTCCACTCGGATCTTGAGACTGGGAGCCCTGTTAGCGTCACAGGGTCCACATGCCCACCCAGCCCAGGAACTCCCTGTTAACAACACAGGGGCCATTGAGTATGCTGACCGTGTGCGTAGGGGCCACACCTGTGGACAGCAGGCACATCAGCAGCAGCAGGCCTGTTAATGCCACTGGGCTGCACAAGCAGGACTGGTAGGACAGGAGCTGGTCTTAACCGTTCTGCGTTACCAACTGTGGTGGTGGCCTGCATCGACACCCTATCCCTGCCTACCTCTGGCCTAAAGCCGCAATGGGTTCAACACATGGAGGTGTGCTCTTTCGGAGCATAATAGAAGACTGTGCACCTCCTTGTTGGCTCCAGCCCCTTTTATAACCTGGGTCCGCCCCAAACCAGGGTGAACGACAATGCACCTCCTGGAGACAAAAGTAGAGTGACACGTCATGAGTGGCATAACTAGCGTCCTATTTGGAACCGCAACTTCAATGATGACCTCATGGCTGCCATGACCCAAACACCTCTCCAGTCATCGTCTGACCATCAATAATGCGGTGACAAGTCATAGGGGTGGGCCTCTGCAAGCCATTTGGGAGGACACCTGATGCCCTGTGGTCTATATGGGACCCCCCACATCAGGGGCAGGGCCAAAGAGTTCATTACCGGACCTAGTCTCTGATGCAGTAAGTGCCTGAGCATGCTCAGTAGCATGAAATACAGTCTCTGAAAAAAGACTATCAGCTTTAGCATGGTGTCTAGGCACAAAACAGGACTTAGACCCGGCATGGAATGCAAGTACCTGTGCAAAGAGGCTTTTGACACTTAGTGTGGGAGCATGCGCTGTATCCCGAAATGAAGACTTAGCGTCAGGAATGGCACAGTCAGGCTGAGCATACTCACTAGGCGAAACACTGTAGTTAGGCTGCAGCTGGGGTAAATCGGCACACGCATGCGCACTAGCTGCCTCTCCACACTTAGACGTGGAGGGGAAATTGCTCTTCGGGTGTGAACTTGGAGATGCTGTCTATGAACAGAAGGAAAAGCTAAAGGAAGCCTGACTTTCTATCCCTCCGAATTATCAAATGCAGCAATGAATTCCCTGAGTTTGCTATAACATTAGCATAGCAAAATGTGCATGAGGGTGTCATGTAGAGGTGCTAGAAATAGCTTGGCACCAGTGGGGCACTAATGGAATACAACAGCCAGTTCTATGATGCCACTAAATGGCAGTATTTTTTGCTATCATTATAGCTTATTAAAAACAGAGCAGGAGGGTGTCATGCAGAGGTGCTGCACATAGATTTGCACTAGTGTGACTAGACAAAAGTCCAATAGCCACGTTTAGGATGCCACTAGGTTCACTGACTGTTTGCTAGTATAATGGCTTAGTTAAAAAGAGTTTGAGTGTGCAATGCAGGCAGACGTGCTGCAAATATCTTTCCACTAGTGTGACTACACAAAAGTACAATAGCCACGTTTAGGATGCCACTAGGTACACTGAGTGTTTGCTAGTATAATGGCTTAGTTATAATGAGTTGGAGTGTGCAGAGGACAGGAGGGTACAGTGGCAGGATTGTGGGGCTCTGGGTAGAGGAATGGAAGCCTGCCTTTCTATTCCCTCCTAATGGGGAAATGCAGCGACGAAATCCCTGACCTTAGCTACACAGACGCTGTCTCTGTTTTCAGGACCTGTCACCTATGGCTCTGACCCTGCCGGTACGAGCCCTTAAAAGGACTGATAGAAAGTGCTATCCCTATGCTGTCCAGCGCTGTGTATGGAGCGCATACAGCTGTATCAGCGATAGTACTCAGGACGGAGCTGCGCCAGTGATGTCTGACACCAAGGACGCAGAAGAGATAATGGCGTCCGGACGGGCAGATACTCGTTTTTATAATGCAGGGACATGTGACATGGACATCCTATCACACATGCCGTTGCTTCTCTGGCTAAAAGTCCACTTAGCTGTGTGTGTGTCTGGGATTGGCTGACATGCTGGCCCGCCCCACAAGACGCGCGCGCTTAGGGAAGGAAGACAAGGAAAAAAAAAAAAAATGGCCATTATACAAACAGCAGTGATCTGAAGGCGCTGTTCCCGCACACTATACACTGAAATGTCATAATAGTGTGAGTCACAGAGTGACTTACACTATTACAGCGGAAAGCCAGCTAGGAATTAGCTGGTTTTTTGCTGCTATAACCGTTCTCGAACGTTTCTAGAACTATCGAGCTTTTGCAAAAGCTCGAGTTCTAGTTCGATCTAGAACAGGCCCCAAAATCACTCGAGCCTAGAACTGGAGAACCTCGAACCTCGAACCGCGCTCAACTCTACTGGACACACAGTCATGGTTATCTGATCTTGCCATTGGTGCCTCAAGGGGAGCAACACATTATTTGGACTGGAAAACAAATTCTGAGTTTGTCATTGTAGTCCCTACTCATCCTTTGTGGTTGTATGCGATTGTTACTTTCATGACTTTCTATTTTTGTGGAGGTCAGGTGTATCGATACCAGACATCACTACTATATATATTGTAACATCACGGTATGCAATTTCACAATTTGAAACCTTCACAATAGGAGGTTAACTTTTTGGACCTGTCACTGTTGGGAAACCAGTTTAGCAGGATGGTCAACTCCAATAAACTGCTAGAGATATCACACTACATGTCCTGACATGTCACCCTCCCCATTATATTAGACAGGCTGTTTTGTTTTTTTTTAAAAGGGCGATGAGCAAAAAATAATTACATTTTTACCACTGAACTGTTATTTTAACCTCAGATTTCCAATTTTTTCAAGGACAATAGGTAAAAAAAAGGTCCCAAAATGTGTAACATAATTTCTCCTGAATACTCCACGTTACTGTACAGTATAGTTCGCCCGCGCTGCAGGGCTCGGAAGAGAAGAAGCGTCATTTGATTTTTCGAGTACAGATTTTCCTAGAATAGTAAGCAGACTCCATTTGCAGAGCCCCTAACTAAGTGCCAGACCAGCAGAAACCCCCTCAAGTGACCACATGTTGGAATATACACCCTTCTTTAAATTCGTCTACCGGTGTAGTAATGATTTAGTCTCTGGAAAACACCCATGGTATCCAGGGCTGTGGAGTCGGAGTCGTGTTCATTTTGGTGGAGTTGGTATAAAATGCACTGACTCTGACTCCTAAAATATATAATAAGTTGGGTCCAGTAGTGCAATGCAGAATGTGCTAAATATTTTTTCATAGGAATTTGGGAAAGTTATGAAATGTCCTATAAATGGCTGTTCTATTCCTGATCTAAGGCTACATTCACACACAGCGTTTTTGCTGCGTTTTTTGAGGATACGTTTTTCAGCTGCAAAAGCAGATCAGCTTTTTAAAAAACTGCATCACCTGAAAGGTTTTAGAGCTCATAAATAATGCTTTCAATAGCAAAAGCAGATTAGAAAATCCACAAACTGACTGCTCATTCTTTGTGAGGATCCTCACAACACGATGTGTCTGAATGTCCTATCTTTTCACCCATTGCCTTTGCTGGATGCCAGAGTTACTGCATTTCACTGAATTATTTTGCCATCAATGTTCGATATGTTTGTGACAAGAAAGAAATTGTTAGTAAGACACTGGCAGTAAAAGATAGTAAAGCTCATCACAGCGGCCAGTTTCTCCAGGCCTTAGTGGAAAACGTTCTGCAAGATTACAAACTCAAAAAGTACAGGTTTTTGCTATTGTAACGGACAATGCTTCACACATGATAAGTACAATTACACTGATGAATGAGAGTAATGAACAACAGCTAGAAGAAAATTTAGGATTCAGTAATCAGTATGTGTGAGATGGAGCCACAGCGCTGTTCATGTAACGGAGGAACAAACAGATATTACAACAGAACAGCAAAATGATACTTTAGAATTAGATGATCTTGTTGAAGCTGCTTCAAAACACTTTCATATTCATCACATGCGCTGTGTTGTGCACACGCTGCAGCTGGCAATAAGAGATAGTCTGCAAGAGGGACATGCTGGAAATCTGATTGGAAAAGTGAGGAAATTGGTTATTGCCGCCAGAACCCCTAAAATTGATTCCATCTTGAAGAGACGTGCTGGGAAAGGGGCAATTGTCAATCAAGCCACTCGGTGGGGCAGCACTTATTTAATGATTGAGCGATTGCTTGAACTAAAACCGTTTCTTATAGATATGGCGAACCCACAGATAACCCTAAATGAAGGTCAGTGAACACAGGTGACTGAATTGAAGGAATTGATTAAGCACCCATTTATCATGACTAAAAAAATTACAAGCTGAGGATTTAACTTCTGGCATTTTCATAAGGGAGTGGAAGAACTTGCTATTTTGCCTGTCTCAAAGAGGTTTAATCGCAGATGGCATTTTTGCTTCAATGAAACGGAGAGAGACACAGCTATTGGAAAATAAATTTCTTCTGGCAGCTGTTTATGTGGACCCAAGTCATCGAATACTGCTTGATGATCAACAGCTTACTAAAGGAAAAGAAGCTTTGAGTGAGGTACAGTTAGGATGAGCGGCTACAGGACTGCCAGGCGCAAGAGGACTTGGGTCCTGACAGTGCTACTGCTGCCATATCTTCATCCTCATCAGATGAGGAGTTTAACTTTGACAAGTATTTGGATGACATGGAGCAGGCAAAGCGTTGCCGCAAGGAAAAAGATTTCACTCCATCTCCTATAGCGGCAGATTGACCAAATTTCAGCAAAATTTTTCACTTCCTCTCAAATAATAGAAAAATTCAACCATTCATCTAAAATGACTGTGCATGAGACAATTCCTTTATACCCGGAAATTGTTAGAGATGTTGCCCATGTGGTTACGGCTTTGCCTCCAACCCAAGTTACTGTAGAGAGGTTGTTCTCTAGCCTTAAAATTATTAGGTCAGATCTGAGGTCATCTGCGAAGGAGGATCTGATGGAGTCAATTCTACTTCTTACAACAAATTCATGGACTGCACAAATGTTATTTAGTATGTTTTTGTTGAAAACTATTTTTTGCCACTTATACAGTTTATTACATAGTGCTATATATATATATATATATATATATATATATATATATATATATATATATATATACAAAACAAGGAAGCCGCGGAGACACCATCACATGTTTCTCAACGCTGGCGGGTAACTAGCCAGGTCTTTCACCGGGAAGGAAAAACCACGGGAAGGGCAGTCTCCAGTCAAGGAAACCACCTATGTCAAAACATGGTATCCATCCACAGACAGCTGTTTCGGGGTATTTGCCCCTCATCAGTGTGGAGTAGGAAACTGGCTAGTGGGAGCAATGCCTAGTGTTGATCTTCCTAAGGTCAACCATCCTTAGCTAGGTATATATATATATTGTGAGGTAGCGTGGTCGGCTGCGTAGCAGAAGACACGGGATCCAGGCACCAAGGGTCACAGCACACGGTTTATTGCACAAATCACAAGTCCAATGCAGCATACACTTGTTTCTCCGGCAGATACTCAGGGAGTTGTGTTCACTCCCTCACACACTAGGCGACCACGCCCATCTTCCTGCTCCCTTTTAACCCTCCTTTCAGTCTGTAGGGAAACAGCATTAACCCCGGAGTGGAGTTACTTTCTATCATGGAGTGAGCACAACCGGGGCGAGATGTACCGGCCGTCATAGATAACCCCGGTCACAGTCTCACATACCCCCCCCCCCTCAGTTCAAGCGTGCGGGGTTGAACTCCCGCCATCAAACACGGGCCGCGGGACAAGGCATCGGCGTTGCCCTGCAACCTACCGGCCCGGTGTTCAACCGTAAAACAGAAGTTCTGCAGAGAAAGGAACCACCGGGTAACCCGGGCATTCCATTCCTTGGCGGACCTCATCCAGACCAGCGGAGAGTGATCAGTCACCAAGCGAAACCGCCGTCCCAGCAGGTAATAGCGCAGGGACTCCAAGGCCCACTTAATCGCCAGGCACTCCTTCTCCACTACGCTATAATTCCGCTCAGGAGGGGTGAGCTTCCTACTCAAGAAGGTGACAGGGTGTTCCTCCCCCTTAACCACCTGAGACAGCACTGCCCCCAGGCCGACCTCAGAGGCATCAGTCTGTACTATGAACTCCTTCCGGAAATCAGGGTTGACAAGAACAGGTTGTCCGCACAGGACCCCCTTCAGGGCCCGGAAGGAGTCCTCGGCCTGCGGAGTCCAGCGCACCATGACGGACTTCTTGCCTTTGAGAAGGTCCGTCAAGGGGGCCGATAGTCCCGCAAAATCCTTTACAAACCTCCTGTAGTACCCCACAATACCCAGGAAAGCCCTAACCTGCTTCGTGGTCAGGGGTCTAGGCCACTTCTGGATCGCCTCCACTTAATCACTCCTTGGCCTATTACATAGCCCAAGTAGCGGGCTTCCGTGAGCCCCAACGCACATTTCTTGGGATTGGCTGTCAATCCGGCTGTTCGGAGCGCGTCCACCACCGCTTGTACCTGTTCCAAGTGGGTCTCCCAATCGGAGCTGTAAATAATGATGTCATCAAGATACGATGATGCATACGCCTGGTGGGGTTCCAGCACCAAGTCCATCAACCTCTGGAATGTGGCCGGAGCGCCGTGTAACCCAAAAGGCAAGACAACATAGTGGAAGAGACCCTCCGGCGTAACAAAAGCGGTTTTCTCCTTTGCGGACTCCGTCAGTGGCACCTGCCAGTACCCCTTGGTCAGGTCGAGCGTGGTGAAGTATCGCGCCTGTCCCAGCCTATCAATCAGCTCATCCACCCGGGGCATGGGGTAGAGATCGAACTTGGATACTTCGTTCAATCTCCTAAAGTCATTGCAGAACCTTAAGGAGCCATCGGGTTTTGGTATTAGGACAATCGGACTAGCCCATTCACTCCGGGATTTTTCGATGACCCCCAGGCGTAGCATTGTCTTCACTTCCTCTGATATGGCTTGTCTTCGAGCCTCCGGTACCCGGTATGACTTCAGGCGTACCTTCAGGTGAGGCTCGGTGACAATGTCATGTCGTATCAGACTTGTCCTACCAGGCAGCTCGGAGAAGACATCGGGGTTCTGCTGAACCAGCCGTCTGGCCTCTCGCCTCTGTTGCTTGGTGAGGGCTTCTCCAATCCTTACTTCCGGTTCGTCCTCTCCGGAGGGCGCTGGAGCCGGGGTTGAACGACCCGAAGAGGAGGGAGATGGGGAAAAATCAACCATCAGGCTTTCCCGTTCCTGCCAAGGTTTTAATAGGTTGACATGGTATATTTGTTCAGGTTTCCGCCTACCGGGCTGCAATACCTTATAGTTGACCACCCCGACTCTTTCCTTTATCTCGTAGGGGCCTTGCCACTGAGCCAGGAATTTACTCTCCGCCGTGGGGATTAATACCAACACCCGATCCCCGGGTTTAAAGGTCCGCACGGTGGCTTGTCTATTGTAGCGGCCACTTTGCGCGGCCTGAGCCTCCTGTAAATGCTCCTTCACAATTGGCATGACCGCACTTATGCGGTTCTGCATTCCTAAAATGTGTTCAATCACACTTTTATGGGGGGTGGGCTCCTGCTCCCAGGTTTCTTTTGCCAGGTCCAACAATCCCCGGGGATGTCGCCCGTATAACAACTCAAAAGGCGAAAACCCCGTGGATACCTGTGGCACCTCTCGGATGGCAAACATCAAATAGGGAAGCATCATATCCCAGTCTTTCCCGTCTTTTGAAATCACCCTTTTTAGCATGGTTTTCAGGGTTTTATTGAAACGCTCGACTAAACCGTCCGTTTGAGGATGATACACAGATGTACGCAACTGCTTGATCTGGAGTAGCCGGCACAGCTCTTTGGTCACTTTAGACATGAATGGGGTCCCCTGATCCGTAAGGATCTCCTTGGGCAACCCCACCCGGCAGAACACAGCAAACAACTCCCGAGTTATAAGCTTTGCTGCAGTATGTCTGAGAGGTATCGCCTCGGGATACCGGGTGGCATAGTCAACGATCACTAGGATGTGTTGGTGCCCTCGAGCGGACTTTACGAGGGGCCCCACCAGATCCATCCCTATCCGTTCAAAAGGGACTTCTATAATGGGTAAGAGCACCAACGGACTGCGAAAGTGGGCCAGGGGTGCGGTAAGCTGACACTCCGGGCAGGTTTCACAGAACCGTTTTACCTCCCCAAAGACCCCGGGCCAATAGAACCTTTGCAATATTCGCTCCTGCGTTTTCTTGACCCCTAGGTGGCCACTCATCAGGTGTTTATGAGCCAAGTCGAGGACCCGCCGGCGATACGGCTGGGGCACCACCAACTGCTCTACCCCCACGCCGGGGGGAGTAAATCCTGCTTCAGGGCGAAATGGGGGTACCTTACCTGGGCACCGGGTAGCTGTGCCACCCCGTCAACCACTGTCACCCGACTCCGGGCATGTATTAACGTAGGGTCCTGGAGTTGGGCTGTCCCAAACGTATCCGGGGACGCCTCCAACTCCGGGATGGGCTCGACCATCTCAGCCTCTCCTGCCAATACCTCTAGGGGTGACATATCGGGTTCACACTCTGTCCCTATCATGGTGACCCCTACGACAGGCGTCCCGGATTCGGGATTGTCGGGCTCAGGTCCCGGACGGTCCAATACCTGAAGGGACTTAGGAGGCCCCTTCCATAGAGTCCAAAAATACGGCAGATCCCTTCCTAGGATCACGTCATAGGGAAGAGAGTTCATAAGTCCCACCTCATGTTGCACCTGTCCGCAGGGTGCTGTGATGGTGACAACCCCCGTGGGATAGTCTCGTCGGTCCCCATGTATGCAAACCACCCCCACGGTACGCCCTGTGGCCTTTATGTTAGCCCTTAGGGTTGATCGCACAAGGGTCACTAAGCTTCCGGAATCCAACAAGCCTGTAACCGGACGTCCATTCACCTGTAGTTGGCACAAGTGGGGCTCAGTTTCCGGGGTGACAAGGTCCGCGGTATATACCGCTTGAGCATACATTGAACCCCGCCGGGTAACCCACAATCCATGGGCTCCGTGGTGAGTGGACACTGGGCCTCCATATGTCCCACCCGCTGGCATCGCCAACATCTAATAGGGAAGGATACCTCCTTGACGAGTTGTCGTTTAGGGTACATAGCCTTCCGGACCGCAGGGACGGCGGGCGCGACCTCAGACGGAACGGTAACGGACTCCCGCACCGGTGTCAGCGGTGGGTCCTTGGCCCGAGGCTTGGAGGGGCCGGACCGACGGGCGGCACGCAAAGTCTCAGTGTCCCGTATCAAGTCCTGCGTAGCCACATGCCGCTCCACCAGAGCTACTAATTGGTCCAGGGTACTTGGGTCGCCCTGTCCTACCCACCGTTGAATGGTGACGGGTAAGGTACGCACAAAGCGATCCACCACTACCCTTTCCACCATTTGCACAGGGCTCAGAGTGTCAGGCTGCAACCACTTCTTTACCAGATGCAACAAGTCATAGGCCTGGGAGCGTACGGGTTTGGCTTCCTCATAGAACCACTGATTTACCCGCTGAGCCCGTACATAGGTATTCACCCTGTTAGGTTGACCTAACGGTCACAGCTGTTGCCAGCGATGTTCGAATGCAGAGAGGGTACCGGTGACCCCCCCTCTGCTACTCCGTCTCAATGAAAACAAGCGAACGCCGTTATACACATGAGACTGGAGATGTGCGGCTCCGAATAGAAAGTGTATTGGTATTGTTTACATTACAAAGTTATACAAAGTTGATTAGGGCGTAACTATGCAACATACATATTCATTAATCTACATTCATTAAGGCGTGGATTGCATATTCCCAGCAAGAGAAATTAATATAATGACTTATACTCCCATAACAGTCTATTCCGCCTCTCATTCTCATAACAAGATGTTTGTCAGTCATTTCTAAGTCAAAACATTCTGCGTCCTTGAAGTTGGTCTCATAGTTTATTACGCAAATAAGTCTGGTTCGGTCTTGCCGGGGAGAATGAATTTCTATTATTTTCTAAGTCAGTGAAAAAGGTTAACTCTTTCCTCACAACCCCCAACCGAGCAAGTATTTCGGCTTTCAGGGTCGCATAGTCTATGGCGTCCTCGGTACAGAGGTCCAGGTACGCTTTTTGGGGCTCCCCCCGTCAGATAGGGCGACAATACCTCAGCCCACTGGGGGGTCGGCAGCTTTTCCCGCTCGGCCACCCGCTCAAACACCGCCAGGAACGCTTCCACATCATCCCCCGGGGTCATCTTTTGCAACGCTTGTCTCACCGTTTTCCGGACGCTGCCGTCGTCACCCGGTCCCGGGGTTGTTGCTGCCGGTCCGGCACGGATCGCCTTGGCCAGGAGAACCATCTGTTCTTGATGTCTTTGTTCCTGCAATTGCAAGGCTTGCTGCTGACGTGCATTGGCCTGAACCAGCTGCTTTAGTATGTCCTCCATGGCGTCGCCGGGTTTGGGCTGTAGTATAGCCGCTTGAATCCAGGACATGTGCTACCGGGTCACCAGAAATGGAAGCTACACCTCACCGGGCTGGCATGCCCGCATTCTCCACTATATGTGAGGTAGCGTGGTCGGCTGCGTAGCAGAAGACACGGGATCCAGGCACCAAGGGTCACAGCACACGGTTTATTGCACAAATCACAAGTCCAATACAGCATACACTTGTTTCTCCGGCAGATACTCAGGGAGTTGTGTTCACTCCCTCACACACTAGGCGACCACGCCCATCTTCCTGCTCCCTTTTAACCCTCCTTTCAGTCTGTAGGGAAATAGCATTAACCCCGGAGTGGAGTTACTTTCTATCATGGAGTGAGCACAACCGGGGCGAGACGTACCGGCCGTCATAGATAACCCTGGTCACAGTCTCACAATATATATATATATATATATATATATATTATATATATATATATATATATATATATATATGTGGGAGTCGGAGTCAATGCAAGGGAAATTGAGGAGTTGGAGTTGGAGTCGCAGGTTTGGCTTACCGACTCCACAGCCCTGATGGTATCAAACACAGTGAATGTTGCAGAGTTAAAAATTATAAATAAGTCCTTGTTGTGCCCAGTACATTCTAGTGCCCGTACCTTGGACCCAACTTGTGATTCTGGAAACCTGCACCCAGTAAATTAAGTGTGCTCTCCTCACTATAATAATGCCAAACATGTGGATGCTAACTTTGGTTTAGGAACATTGTGGGGCCCAGAAGGGAGGAGGGCATTTGGATTTGGCAGTGAAAATTTCTCTGGATTTCTTTTTTAAGGGGGGAGCCATAGTGGCTTTCGAGAGCCTTTGTGCTATTGTCGCGGGCGGGGAGGACGCCACTGCGCTGCGCTCGCTAACGCTCGGGTCCGGCGCTGCTGCGATGGCTGCTCGGTGGCTCGAGCGGTGGGCCGGATCCGGGGACTCGAGCGGCGCTCCTCGCCCGTGAGTGAAAGGGGTGGTTGGTTTGGGGAATTTAGTCGTGATGCCACCCACGGGTGGTGGTGAAGATAGGCACCACCGCTGCTTATGACGGGGATCCCGGGAGTGATGGTAAGGAGCAGCTGGAATGTTGTTTTCCCCCTCCGTGGGTAGGGGTTGGTGGTCCCGGGGCCCGATGATGACAGGGAGGCAGGGTTGGTGAGGTACAGGGTTGCAGGGACAGCGCGGCGCGGTGCCGGATGGCACGGGTGTACTCACTCAGCAAGAAACGTACAAAGTCCTCGGTAAACCAAACGGCTGAATGGACGGGTCCCGCAGCCGGCTGCAGTGTCTCTCCCCAGACAGGTGATAGCGGCTATCTTTCCCTGCACCTTGATGTTCTCCTTCTGACTACTATGGATTCCCAACGGTAGTCCGCTCCCCGGTGTATGGGTACCGGAGGAGCCCGTTTGCCCGCAGGTGCTGGCCCTTGGGTCTCTAGCCTAAAGGCTGCTTTACACCAGACAATCTATCGTGCGATAGATCGTCGGGGTCACGGTTTTTGTGACGCACATCCGGTATCGCTGGCGATGCCGGCCTGTGTGACACCTCCTAGCGACGCATTATCGCTCACAAATTGTGAGTCGTGTACTGGTCGCTAGGTTCCATAATATCGGTTCTGAAATCGGGCGCCGGTTGTTCATCGTTCCCGTGGCATCACACGTCGCTCCGTGTGACACCACGGGAGCGATGAATATCGCGTACCTGCCTCCCACGTCAGCCGCCGGCTCTATGTGGAAGGAAGGAGGTGGGCGGGATGTTTACGTCCTGCTCATCTCCACCCCTCTGCTTCTATAAGTATATGTGACGGGGGTTACCGACTTTGTGCGCCACGGGCAGCGATTTGCCCGTGACGCAAAAAGGACGGGGGCGGGTACGATTGATTGTGAAATCGTACAATCGGTCGTACCATGTAAAGCAGCCTTTAGGCGGTAGCTGTATACCCTCACGGTGTGGGTGGTTGCCTTCAATCGGGACTGTTGCTGCTATGAAACCCCTGGGGTTCCAGTCACATTCGGATCTGACTATTGACGGCGGCTCCAAGCCTGGTCGGGATCCGATGGCCCTGCCTGGGGGTGCTGGCTTCACTTCGCTCCCCGGTCGGTACCGGCGGGCCGTCGCCCGACTCCGGTCCTACTGTTCCACGTTGCTTCACCACTCCTGCAGACAGCCACCACCGTCTGCCAACCTTGCTGTCAGTGCCTGGGCCACAAATCCAGACACCCAAGTGTTCACCCCTCACTCTTCAAACTCCAAACTCTATCTGTCACTTTTCCCGCCTCCAGGCCTGTGAACTCCTCGGTGGGTGGGGCCAACCGCTTGGCTCCACCCCACCTGGTGTGGACATCAGACACTAGAGGGAGGCAACAAGGGTTTTGTGTTTGGCTGGTGTCCCTGTCTAATGGGGGTGGGGGGTGTTTGTGTGTTATCTGTGATGACCTGGCTAGGCCAGGGCGCCACAGTATCAGTAATGTGGAAGCCCTCTATATTTCTGTTAACCAATGATGGACTTGTGTTTTTCTGGGTTGAGTCGAATGCTATTTGGTGATGATTTTGGTACAGAACATTTTGGAGTAGTTCACATTTATCTTGTGCTCTATGTTGAGCACTTACATCTGTGTTTTCATCTACATCTCCAAAACACATGATTTAGGTGAAATCCGCGACGGGTCCATCCACTAATGAGGCAGCAGAGTTACTCTGGGCTCCATTTGGCCTCTGTTCAGTGGTGTCCTTCTTTTCAAAGGTGAACAAAACTGTTGATGACCGCACTTTTGTGCACGCCTAAAATCAGGTGTAAAAAGATGGATACCACCGGACAACAGGCCAGAAGTGAGTCAAAGTGACTCCCTCTACCTACGGTAGTTAAAGTGAATATTCCATTTGGAATCTTGTCTGAATCCCATTTTTCAGAGATTTAAGGTACAGTCCCACGATCTGCACATGCTGTGTCCTGGAGGCAGCGTGTCTTCCCCTGCAGAGGCGCAAATGTTCTCTGCTGGAGACCGCAGCTGCTCGTGCCCACAATCAGGGTTTGGGGCCCTGTAGACTTTTGGTCCGTTTTTCCCGCAGAGAATACTCTTGTTTCCACAGCATAAATTGACAGGATGGGAAACTGCACTGCAGGTCAGTTTATGCTGCGGAGAAAAGAAGCACAGTGGGTTGGAGATTTCTATAAATCCCATCCACTATGCTTGTACTGTACAACGTAGTATTTTGGATGCAGAAAAAACATGCTGCATCCAAAACGCTGCTAATCCTGATCATAGGCACGCAGCCTTACACGTAAACCCAGTGTAAGTGATCAGCGTAGAGGGCAGGATAAATATGAGCCGCACCATACTACGATCTTTTAGAGGCAGAGTGAATAAAATCAATAGCCCTTACAGATTGGCTTTATTTATTTATTTTTTATGCCGTTAACTTGCGCTATTAGTAATATGGCCACTTTATTTCTCCCGTCAGTACGATTACAGTGATAACAGGGTTTATATTGCTGTTTAGGTTTGGCTGATATGACACTAAAAACATTTTTTTACAAAATACAGGTTTTTTGCATCACTGAATTTTGGAAGCTATAGTTTTTTTTTTATTTTTCTGAGTCATCTGAGGCACAATTTCTGCCCACATAATATTTTTTGATCGCTTGCTATTCCACTTTTTGTGAGGCAGAATCAAGAAGAAACAGCAATTCAGGAAAATGTTTTTTGTTGCCGTAAAAGTGATCAGACAGTTTTATTCTTTGCGTCAGTACGATTACATCGATACCATGTTTATATAGTTTTTTTATGTTTTGACTCTTTTACACCTTAAAAACTATTTTATAGGAAAAAAAAAAAACTGCTTTTGCATTGTTGTGTTCTGAGAACTATAGTTTTTTTTATTTTTTCACTAACGGAGCTGTATGTTTTGATATTTGTGGGACAAGATGATGTCTTCAGTGTTACCATTTTAATTTACCGTATATACAACTTTTTGATCACGTTTTATTCCCCTCATTTTGTCCGCTGTATGCTGAAGAGACAATTTTTGCTATGCTTTTTTTACGGTGTTCACTGAAGGGGTTAACTAGTGTGACCGTTTTATAGATCAGATTGTTATGGATGCGACAATACCAAATATGTGTACTTTTTATTTTTACACAAACATAACTATTTATTGGAATCATTTTTTATTATTTTTTTTGCTCATTTTCTTATTTTTTTTTTATTTTTACTTTTTTAACTTTTTCTAAACTTTATTACTTATTCCCTAAGTACCACGAATGATTTGGGGGGTTAAACAGTCAGAACATCACCATCCCTGGCTGTGAGGGCTGTGGCTTGGCTGTCATGTAAGCCAAGTCCCTGGCCACGATTGCGGGGGGCACAGGGCCCTGTGCGCCTGCAATCTCCAGGACATACCGGAACAATCTTAGTCATGAAAGGGTTAAAGTAGGAGTGGGACATCAGAAAGGATTATGATGAGGTGGTAGAACAAACTTTCCCCACACTACAGCCCTCATTCATCCTTTTTTTTCTTTTTAAAACAAGGCCCACCGTAATTCATAGCGATGATCCATGACGTTCACCAAACGTGAACCTGAAAGACTAAAAAAGATAAAATTATTAAAGAAAGAAAGACAAGACACCATCAAGTCATTAAACCTTTTCATCTCCATCCTGTCTCTAACGTAAAAAAATAATAATTTTACTCACTCTCCCCAGCTATCACATTGTACGGTGTCCTCTCTGACTTGCTATTCATTTCAGCTGGATGTGTGCCCTTAGACACACATCCAGCTGAAGGAGAGGCTGGGGTCAGTGGCCCCCCAAATCCCAGCCCTATCTTCAGCTCATGGAGCGCTTACCTTTCTCCGCCGACACCTGCATCCTCGCACCCTCCATGGCTCTATTACCCGCAGCAGTGTGATGAGGTCGCAGTGTGATGCTCTCATCATGCTGCTGCACGATAGGACACGGGATGACGTGCCTCATGCTGTCCCACTGCTGCTGACTCCACCACATGGCTAATTTGCATGTGATGCCCCTGAAGCACTTTGCATGCAAATTAGCTATGTGTAGTGGCCGAAGCGACATGGCCGGTCCCCTCTGCTGCGGCTGTTACTGGGGCCTGGTGAAAAGGAGTGACTCGTCCAGGCCCAGGGCTTAATAAAGCTAAGTAAATACCCCAAGCCCAGGCCCCCCTCTTCAATGGGTCCCATACACCAGTCATGGCTGTAATGCCCTAATGATGACCCAGCATGAATTAGTGGTGGGATTTCTACAAACTGCAGCAGAATCATCATTGGAAACTTCTACCACATCTAGACATAGGGAAAATCTGCAGGTCTGTGCTGCTGGTGGGACATGTGCAACTACTCCCATGTATACACGCTGTCATCACACACCTGAATGTATAAGTTACAGAAATACGACCTAATGCAAAGAACATAACGTACATTTTCTTGGAAGGAAAATTAATATCCAAGGTTATCACTAATCAACAGGTCAGAAGAACATTCCAATCAACATGGCCTTCATGTATAGATTATGTGTATATTTTAGGTTATGCGGATATTGATTAACTTACTCTTGGCTGAGGAGGGGGGTAGATGGGTGATACGTTTTTGGGTATAAATCTTGGTGGTTTCCCCTCCATGCTCATTCTGGATCCATCATGAAGTTCCTCCTGATCTGTGTGCTCCTCGGAGCAGCCGGTGAGTTTGGTGCTTCCTTCTAAAGTCCATTATTCATTTTCATACATTTTATTTTCGATTGACTCTTGTGTATAATTTTTTGATAATTTTCTGAACTTTATACCTTTGTTACATTAATGTAATAATATATAAACAATATATAAATTAATTTATTGTAATCTTCTCAGCTGCTTTTGAGGATGATGACAAGATTGTAGGAGGCTACACCTGCGCCAAGAACTCCATCCCCTATATCGTGTCCCTGAACTCCGGCTACCACTTCTGTGGTGGATCCCTGATCAACAGCCTGTGGGTGGTCTCCGCCGCTCACTGCTACAAGACGTAAGTTACCGCAATTCTCACATTTTGAATATATACATTTTTTTAGTCATCCTACACGTCTACACTCATGTTTTCTGCGATTAGGGTATTCTGGGTATTTTCTTTGAACACGCTGCCACTCTTGTGTTTGGGCTGTATCTGTGATTTCAGCATAAATGTATTACTTGAATATTGGTAAATTGCGAAATTACAAACAACCTATGGACAAGTGTGATGATATTTATGATAGAAAGTCTAAATTCTGTCAAACACATAAAAGCTGGAGCCGCGGAACAAATAAATATGGCGTCATCGTAATTATAAATCGAGTTTAGTGGTCATTTTTATATATTATGGGATTTTTAATTTGCACCACAATCCTAGCGGTAATGTATACTACAGTCTTAGTTAATCAAATTATTAATTAAATAATTGATCTTCTTCCAGGAGCGTACAGGTCAGACTGGGAGAGCACAACATCGCCGTCAGTGAAGGTACCGAGCAGTTCATCAGCTCCTCCAGAGTCATCAGACACGCCAGCTACAGCTCCTGGACCCTGGACAATGACATCATGTTGATCAAGCTGGCCTCTGCCACCTCCGTCAACTCCTACGTCCAGCCTATTGGTCTGCCCGGTGGCTGCCCCGCCGCCGGCACCAGCTGTCTCATCGCCGGATGGGGCAACACCCTCAGCAGTGGAAGTAAGTCAAGACATACAGAATATATTTATGAGAACTAAAAAAAATATTGTTACGTAGGTAAGAAATCATTTTAAGAGTCATCAACATGTACTTAAATGGAGCTTGTTCAGGAGTGGAGACTGCTCATGAGTAGAGAGTGCTAGGGGGCTACTTAAGGGTGAAGACTATTGTGGTGGGACTGCTCATGGGTAGAAACTACTCAGGGGTGGAGACTCCTGTGGGGGCTGCTTGGGGTGGTGAGAGCTCAGAGATGATGAGTGCTCAGGAATGGTGACTTCTGTGGGAGACTGCTCAGGATTGGAAACTGCTGGGGGCTGCTCAGGGGTGGAGACTGTTGTGGTGGGGCTATTCAGGGGTGGAGACTACTCAGAGGTGGAGCCTGCACAGGGGTGGAGAGTGCCCAGGGGTGGAGACTGCTGTGGGAGACTGCTCAGGGTTTAAGACTGCTGGGGCAGCTGCTCAGAGGTGAAGACTGTTGTGGTGGGGCTACTCAGGGGTGGAGAGTGCTCAGGGGTGGACAGTGCTCAGATGTGGAGAGTGCTCAGTGGTGGAGGCTGATGTGGGAGACTGCTCATGGGTTAAGAGTGCTGGGGGGCTGCTCAGGAGCGGAGACTGAAGTGGTGGGCTACACACGGGTGTAGACTACTCAGGGGTGGAGCCCATTATGAAACAGCTAAAATACAATTTTATGTGGGTTTAAATGAGTGCGAAATTAGAAATGTCAACAATTTTTGGATTTCATTGGCTTAAAAACCAAAAGCTAATATATTGGTACTAATACATGGTTGATACCAACCAGGACAATCAACATTTGCCCCATTAGCCAAATAGAAAGACAATATATTCAGATAAAATCTCTTTGTATCCCATCACCATCTTTTAATTTTTTTCAGATGGGGAAAATCTGGAAAGGAAACATCAATTTTATGTTATAAATGGGTTTTACCGAGGTCAAATGATACTCCATTTCTAACATAGTGTTTCTTGATCTTTCCCAGCTTAGATAGAGCCCTGTGTATAATCAACCTCTATGTAGAGAAAAGTTACGGCTGATATCTTTTTTTGGTTTTGGAAATACACTTCTAAATAAAGATGATGGCGGTATCAGCCATGAGCGGCTCCTGTATATAAACCTTATTGTAGCAGGGAGCACCGATTTTATTAACGGAGTGAAAAAGAACACAACGAGCAAACACTGCGATGATTGAGGATGTTTTTCTTAGATGTCGTTCATGATTTGGGGGTCTACACACAATATCTAATATTTGATGTAAATTTACTTGCAGCAAACATGCCCAACCTCCTCCAGTGCGTGGACGCCCCCGTCCTGACCGCCGCCCAGTGTAGCAACGCCTACCCCGGAGAGATCACCGGCAACATGATCTGTGTTGGATACTTGGAAGGAGGCAAAGATTCCTGCCAGGTAATGTTTCTTCTTGATCTCATGAATTTCAGATCTGTGACTCTAGGACGAGAGCTGTTTCGATAACCACATACGTTCTGTGGAACCAGCTGGATGACTAATGTATATGGTGATGCCCCAACTCTCTCAAAATGTCAGACATATTGGATATCAGCACACCCTATGCTTTGTTCTCATGTAAGCAATTAGCAGGTGTCTGGTGGAGCCTATTCCCCTCACACCACAAAGAACATAGACTTGCTGAGCAAAATATTTAAGGGGTCGGGAGACACTTGCTGATCACGAGTCATTATAAGCTCTATACCTTCACTTCAAGTTGACCAAATCAGGTTGACCTTTTGAGGGATGTCGAGGTTGGAGTTTTAGTGGACCTGGTGCTTGTGGAACCACATGGATCCCTCTGTCTCAAACAAATGGAACATGATGCATGGAGGTCCCTGATTTAGTATAGGGGACCAAGAGCTTTGAGTTGCCCCTCAATGAGAGAGATGTCTCTTGACTTATAGTTTCATAGTTTTTAAGGTTGAATGTATCATAGTATCATAGTATCATAGTTTTTAAGGTTGAAGGGAGACTCTAAGTCCATCTAGTTCAACCCGTAGCCTAACATGTTGATCCAGAGGAAGGCAAAAAAAAAAAAACAAAAACCCAATGTGACAAACAAGTTACAATGGGGAAAAAATTTCCTTCCTGACTTCCTTCCTGACTCCACATCTGGCAATCAGACTAGTTCCCTGGATCAACACCCTGTCATAAAATCTAATATACATAACTGGTAATATTAAATTTTTCAGGAAAGGCGTCCAGGCTCTGCTTAAATGTTAGTAGTGAATCACTCATTACAACATCATGCGGCAGAGAGTTCCATAGTCTCACTGCTCGTACAGTAAAGAATCCTCGTCTGTGATTATGATTAAACCTTCTTTCCTCAAGCCGTAGCGGATGCCCCCGTGTTCCAGTCGCAGGCCTAGGTCTAAAAAGATCTTTGGAAAGGTCTCTGTACTGTCCCCTCATATATTTATACATTGTGATTAGATCCCCCCTAAGCCTTCGTTTTTCCAAACTAAATAACCCCAAGTTTAATAACCTGTCTTGGTATTGCAGCCCACCCATTCCTCTAATAATCTTGGTCGCTCTTCTCTGCACCCTCTCCAGTTCAGCTATGTCCTTCTTATATATCGGTGACCAGAATTGTACACAGTATTCTAAGTGTGGTCGCACTAGTGACTTGTACAGAGGTAGAACTATATTTTTTTCATGAACACTTATACCTCTTTTAATACATCCCATTATTTTATTAGCCCTGGCAGCAGCTGCCTGACACTGTCCACTAAAGTGAAGTTTACCATCCACCCATACACCCAAGTCTTTTTCTGTGCCTGTTTTACCCAGTGTTCTACAATTAAGTACATAATTATACATTTTATTTCCTCTACCCAAGTGCATGACCTTACATTTATCTACATTAAACTTCAATTGCCACTTCTCAGCCCAATCCTCCAATTTACATAAATCTCCCTGTAATATAAAAATATCCTCCTCTGTATTGATTACCCTGCAGAGTTTAGTATCATCTGCAAATATTGAAATTCTACTCCGCATGCCCCCAACAAGGTCATTTATAAATATGTTGAAAAGAAGCGGGCCCAATACTGACCCCTGTGGTACCCCACTATGAACTGAGACCCAGTCCGAGTACGTACCATTAATAACCACCCTTTGTTTCCTATCACTGAACCAGTTTTTAACCCAGTTACACATATTTTCCCCTATCCCCATTATTCTCATTTTATGTACCAACCTTTTGTGTGGCACCGTATCAAAAGCTTTTGAAAAGTCCATATACACAACATCCACTGCATTTCCCTGGTCCAGGCTTGAACTTACCTCTTCATAGAAGCTGATCAAATTAGTTTGACAGGATCGATCCCTCATAAACCCATGTTGATACTCTGTCATAAGGTTATTTTTCTTGAGATACTCCAGTATAGCATCTCTCAAGAACCCCTCAAGGATTTTACCAACCGTAGAGGTTAAACTTACCGGCCTATAATTTCCCGGCTCAGTTTTTGTCCCCTTTTTGAATATTGGCACCACATTTGCTATGCGCCAGTCCTGCGGTACCGACCCTGTTATTAAGGAATCTGTGAAGATTAAAAATAATGGTCTATCTATCACAGAACTCAATTCCTGTAGTACTCTGGGGTGTAGCCATCCGGGCCCGGAGATTTGTCAACCTTAGTGATTTCGAGGCGGCGGCGTACTTCCTGCTGGGTTAAGCAGGTAATATTAAAGGGTGAATTTATGGCATCACTGGTCATGTCATCTGCCATGGCATTTTCTTGTATAAAAACTGTAGAAAAAAATTCATTCAGCAGGTTGGCTTTACCCACATCCCCTTCCACCATTTCACCAAGACTATTTTTAAGGGTGCCAACACTATCACTTTTCAGTTTTTTACTGTTTATGTAGTTAAAGAATATTTTAGGATTATTTTTACTTTCTCTTGCAATGAGTCTCTCTGTCTCAAACTTAGCTAACTTAATTTGCTTTTTACATATTTTATTTAATTTTCTATAATTATATAATGCCTCATCACTACCTACCCTCTTTAATTCTTTTAAAGCTTTCTGTTTTTCTTTTATTGCTTCCCTTACAGCTCTATTTAGCCATAGGGGTTTCTTCCTATTTCTAGCATGTTTGTTCCCATAGGGTATATTTTCTGCACAAGCCCTATTCAGGATGCTCATAAAAGTCTCCCATTTGCTTTGTGTACTTTTATTACTTAGTACATCATCCCAGTTTATTGCACTAAGATCATCTCTGAATCTCTGAATGTAACCTTCAGTCCATCGAGTTAATCCCATAGCCAAACATGTTGATCCAGAGGAAGAAAAAAAAGTCATGGAGCAGACAGTAAGCGCCACGTTAGGGGAAAAAAGTCCTTCCCAACTCCACATACAGCAATCAGATGAGTTCCCTTGGATCAACGTCCAACCACAGGATCAGGTGCACTTATCTCTTAGTATATATGTACATGATAATTATTACTTTTTGTATCTTCTCAGGGTGACTCTGGTGGACCCGTGGTCTGCAACGGACAGCTCCAGGGTATTGTGTCCTGGGGATACGGCTGTGCCCTCAGGAACTATCCTGGTGTCTACACCAAGGTCTGCAACTACAACACCTGGATCTCCAGCACCGTTGCTGCCAACTAAACATTTTACATCTTCTGATTGTCATCTTGTTTTACTCTGCTACTTTATTGCAATTTACAACTTTGTGGCAGTTGGTGGTTCAATAAAAAGATAACACAAATCACAGCTTCATCTTATAATTTAGAGGGATGTGAGAAGGCTGAAAGATCGGTTCCTCTAGTTTAATATCGTGCAGTATTTATCCAGTAGAAGATGAAAATACCCATATAGAAGAGCTGCCAATGTAGGAGAAAACAAATACTTTCTTAACTTTCACCAGACTATGCTGATGACACCAAACTATGTAGAATATTAAAAACTACCTTGATAGTACAATATTACAAAAAGATATGGATAAGATGTCAGAATCGGCAGACACTTGGCAAATGATATTTACCGTTGATAAATGTAGAGTGATGCACCTAGAACGGCGTAATCCTATAGCTGCACATACATTAAATGGAAGTAAACTCGGGACTACAGAACTGGAGAAGTACTTGGGTATTCTCATTACAAATAAGCTGAGCAGCAGCACTCAATGTCAAGCTCCTCTATAGACAGTATGATGACCCTATAGACTCCCAATATAGAGTATGATGGCCTCACAGCTCCCCTGTACAAAGTATGATGACCCAACAGCCCCCTACATACAGTATGGTGGCCCCTACAACTCTTGTTATACAGTATGGTGGTCCTACAAATTCCCTACATAGAATATGATGGCCTCACAATTCCTCTGTACACAGTATGGTGGCCCCAGAGTCTCTCTTCATAGGTTCTCTGTACACAGTATAATTACCCCACAGCATTGTACATATTTTATGAAGGCCCCTAGCCCCCTCTACAAAGTACAATAGCCCCACAGCACGCTATATACAGTATAGCTGTTGTGTGGCTTGTCATCTGTCTGGCCTTGTGGCTTGGAGATCATCTCTGGCGGGTGAAGGCACCACCAGGAGCGCTGTGTAACATAAATCAGCACACGCAGCTGCACCTGCCTTTCTGTGGCATGGCTGAGACAGAACGTAGCACATTTTATAGACACAGCACTAGCTCAACCGATAGCTGCCCCTTTGTCAGATGATTCAGCCTGCAGGCCACAAAAAATTGTTTTGGGGGTCGCATACAGTTCTTTATGGCCAGCATTTGTTGCGGAGCGGGGGACAGACCACAGCAGGGGGGCTGCTCAAGATGCTCGGATCCGGGGTCGTGGCGGTGGCTTGTGTCGCGGGCGGAGGGGCCGCGCTCGCTACGCTCGGGTCCGGGGCTTCTGCTGCTGCTCGGTGGCTCGAGCGGTGGGTCGGACCCGGGGACTCGAGCAGCGCTCCTCGCCCACGAGTGAAAAGGGGGTGGTTTGTTTTGGGAGATAGTTCGTGACGCCACCCACGGGTCATGATGATAAAGGGCACCATTGCTGCTGGTGACGGGGATCCCGGGAGCGATGGTAGGGAGCAGCTAGGATGTTGTCCCCTCCGTGGGTAGGGGTTGGTGATCCCGAGGCCCGGTGGTGGTAACGGGGAGGCTGGAAGGCTGGGGTGCAGGGTTGCAGGGGCAGCGCGGCGCGGTGCCGGATGGCACTGTGGTACTCACTCAGGCACAGATTCACAGAGTCTCTGGTAAACCAAATGGCTGGATGGACGGGTCCCACAGCCGGCTGCAGTGTCTTTGCTCTCCCCGGACAGGTTGATGGTGGCTGTCTTTTCCTGCACCTGTGTAGAGTGTGTTGACTCCGATGGTTTCCCAACGGTAGTCCGCTCCCCGGCGTATAGGTAACGAAGGAGCCCGTTTTGCCCGCAGGCGCTGGCCCTTGGATTTCTAGCCTATGGCGGTGGCTTTTTATCTTCACTGGTTGGACTGTTGCCTTCTGTCGGGTCTTGGGTGTTAGGAAACCCCTGGGGTTCCAGTCACTCTCGGATTTGACCGTTGTCGGCGGCTCCTAGCCTAGTTGGGGTCCGATGGCCCTGCTGTCGCGCTCCCCGGGTCCCCTGCCACGCACTCCGGCTCTCCTGCCTCGCTCCCCGGCTCCCCTGCCACGCTCCCCGGCTTCCCTGCCTCGCTCCCCGGCTCCTCTGCCAGGCGTCCCTCACTCCACAGCCTCCAGGCCCCATCACCTGCGGTCTCCAGGCGGCCCGGTCCCCGCTCCCGGCGCCCATCGGCAGCTCTGCTCCAGCCCGGCTCTCCTGCCTCCTGTTCACCGCTCCCTGCCCTGGCTTCTGGCACCCGGGCCTCGCGCATGCGCATTAGGGCGCGCGCGCGGTCATTGACCCTCTCTTAAAGGGCCAGTGTCCTCCAACAGGATATTGAAGGATCAGGTACTGGGTATATAGGGGGATCCTTTCCAAGTGGGCGGGGCCTGTTCTTCGTGTTTTCTAAGCTAGGAGTCAGGTCTCCTTGTGTCTTGTGATATACTCACCTATCTCTCTCGTAGAGCCGCTCCTGCCTCGCCAACCGGTCCTGACGATACCCGAACGGTGACGGCCTGCCAACCCGTCAGTTCCTACCATCTCCGATCCCTGTGGTGACCCGCCTTCTCGCTCCATTGGTTCCGGACTCTGCCTGACGTCATCTCGGCCTCCAAACCTGAGCTCCGTCACCCGGACTACCATCAGAGACCCCGTGGTCCCAGGGACTTCTTCACTCCACTCCTCTGAACGGACTGTCCTGCTAGTGCTCCGGCTACCGGGCACCTTGCCCTCGGTGAGGTGTTCAGCCCAGTGGATCCACCTCCTGGGTCTGCCCGTCCACCTGGCCCTAACACCTGCCTTTGTGCTTAGCTTCACTCCACTCCCCGGTTTGGTACCGGCGGGACACCGCCAGACCCCGGTCCTACGGTTCCGCAGAGGTCCACTAACTCCTGCAGACGGCCATCACCGTCTGCCGACCTTGCTGACAGTGCCTGGGCTCCTACCTAGACACTAGCAGTTTCTCCACTCCTCACTGAACTCCAAACTTAACTAACTACTTTTTCCCGCCTCCAGCCATGTGAACGCCCCGGTGGGTGGGGCCAACCGCCTGGCTCCGCCCCACCTGGTGTGGACATCAGACCCTGGAGGGAGGCAACAACGATTTTGTTTGACTGATGTAAACCATCCAGGGGAGGGGGTGTGTGTGATGTTATGCTTGTGACTACCTGGATAGTCCAGGGCGTCACACTTGAGGGTAGCCGGGTCCGGGCCTGAGCACCCGTCCGTCGCCCACAAGTGAAAATGGGGTTTTAGGATTGTAGGGAAGGTTTTTCACTGACGCCACCCGTGGTGTGCGGTGATATTTGATGGCACCGCCGCTGCCACTGGAAGTGGTGCCCGGGCCTGATGGAGTGGGGCAGCTTGATGTTAACCACTCCACGGGTAGGGGAGGTGTTGGCCTGGGGCCCAGGATAGGGTGGGATAGTGTAGCGGAGAGCAACCTGCAGGATTGGACCGGGTGGTGTTGGTGTACTCACAGTTCCTAAGTAACTTCACACGGAGTCCAGATGGTAAACCAAATTGCCAGTAGCCGGTCGCCTTGGGATGGTGCATTCAGATCCTGCACCCCAGCACGGTAGACGAGGGGCCCTTCCTCCTGCACCTTGTGTTAGACTTGTTGCTGTGACCACTCCGTATGGAACGGGGAAGTCCACTCCCAGTGTTATTGTCCTCTGGGAGTTGTGGCCCGTGAGAACTGACCCGTGGGATCTTAGCAGGCAATTGTGGAGCCCTATCCCCCTCGTTGGGCTTCCGTCTCGCTCTATCTCGGCCTCCTATGGGAAAAGACTTGGAATCTTGTCCCCGGCTGGTTAATTGGTAAGGGGCTTAAAGCTGCTCCTAGCCCTAGGGTCCAGGTACCCTGTCTGTGCACGGCTCCGGACCGGATTCCCGCTGTCGGTACCGGAGGGCTACAACCCTGCCCCAGTCCACTTAAGGTTTCCCGCAACCGGATCTCCGTCGCCTGTGGCCCTGTCCATTGACTGCCAACTAGTCCTCTGTCAGCACAGGAGCTCCAACCCCTGACAACCGTCACTTTCAATGGTCACTCACTCACTGTGTCTAACTAACTCTGTCCCCGCCCACTACACCTCAGAACCCCTAGGTGGGCATCACCATCCTCTTGGCCCCGCCCACTGGTGTTTCCCTATTGTAATGGTGGGTGACTAGGCTTTGCTGGCTGATGTTGTGCACCAGGATGGGATTTGTGATGGAGGACCAAAGAGGAGGGACTCCTGCACCTAAAAGAGGGGTGCAGTCATCTGTGACACCCTGATTTTTTCAGGGCGTCACACATTCATAGGAGATTGTGATTTTAGATATACATTGCACTGCAGATTGATCACTTTCAGGCCTCTTTCACATGTTTGTGCAAACTGTCTGTGTGACGTTTTGGATGAATCATGTGGAAGGTGCGTATGTGTGTGCGTGTGTGTATTCAGCATGTGTTGACTGTGTGCTATCCGTGTGCTATCCGTGTGCTATCTGTATAGCCTATGGAGAGCATGTACTTGTATACTCACCTGACCCCGGTGCTGCTGTCCCCGGCACTGCTATGGGACCTCGTGATTCTGTCTCTGGCGCTACTGTTGCTTCCAGGTCCGCAGTCAGTAAAGTGAATATTCATGAGCATAATGAGCGGGCCCAGAAGCAACAGCAGAGACAGAGACAGCAGTGCCGTAGACAGGTAAGTATAAAAATTATTTAATTTTAGGTCACCTGTGTACGTGTCACACAGATCACATCAATGTTCAATTCATGTGACATCTGTGCTGCCGTGTCTCCAGTACATGTGAAAACAGACACCACACATACCGGAAATAAGGACGTGTGAAGGAGGCCTCAGGATGATCTATGCGCTTGGTCACAGCCTGAGAGCTGCACAATTCGATGGCCAACAATATTCCAGCCCATTATTCTAAAGCGGTAATGATTTGTTTGCTTAGAACATTTGAAACTTAGCACAGTGAGTTAGGAATGACTGCAGTCCACCAAAGTGATAAAGCATTGATCTGTACTGATCGTGAGTTACCTCCTGTATTATACTCCAGAGCTGCACTCACTATTCTGCTGGAGCAGTCACTATGTATATGTAGCGCCCCACGGGGCAGGCATTGTTAACCTACTTGTCGACGGGCCGTCGACTGTCGCTGTCACGGGTGGCCTAGTCTGGCTCCATGGCCCTGAGGTGTACAGAAGATAGCAGGGGAGAGAATGATGAGTATAGTAATGAGGTGAATGTTTGTCGTATGCGGCCAGGGAATGGGCCGCCGCTGCTGTCGCTGTCCTCCGGGGCAGATGGTAGTAGCAGCCAGGGATGGTATCACTCTCCACAGGTAGAGCAGGCCCCAGGGAGGATGATGAGGGGAGTAGTAATGGCGGCGGGGAGCGGCAGTACTGGTAATAGAGTCTATGGCTGTGGTTCCAGGTTGTTTACTCACTTTTGTACGATGCCGCTCACCAAGGTAATACCGATCACTTGCTATGATGTGCTCCGTTGAATCCGAATCCCTTTAGAGGTCAGCCCGGTTTGGTGTTCGGTGGGTTTCTCCTTGTAATGCCTGTCTCTGGATCCCCTGGCTTGAAGCTATGAGAGGACCTGGGATTTCACGAGATATACTCTTGTCCCTATCCGCAGGTGCCGCAGTTCCGATGTGGTGTCAAGCTTGAAGTGAGACCCCGGATCCTATATGGCACTGTGCTGTTGGGGACTGTGCGGTCAGGGGGGCTTGAAACTTTCCCCGTCCAGGCAGATTCTGGAAACCCAACGTGAAGTATAATCTTCCCTAGATTCCTCTCCCTGCGGCAACCGTTGTGAACTTCCCCTCTTTCCCATCGGAGCACCTGTAGATGCGACTGCTCCACTGCTCTCCTGCTGGAGAATTCCTCTAGACTGCCACCTGAGTGTGGCTGGCTCACTAGTTTTGTTAACTGTTGTGTGACTCCTGACTCCCCCTGCTGGCTGCACCTCCCCCCTCCCAAGTCCTAAGCTAGTGGGACTGGGGCCCCTGTTGAGAGCATCCTGTAAATGCCTCTTTGTCGGCGACCCCTTTATTACCCGACCCTAGCCCAGTCCCCAGTGGGAACAGGGCAACCTGGTGTGTATTTGAGTGTGTAATGTGGTGAAACCGGGACTGACTTCCTCAGGAAATGGGTTTAGCATTACACCCAATGTCGGGTGCAATACTCTGTGTCGACTGAAGCCTCAGGGGTGCCCCACTCCCCCACAGCAAATGGCGGCACTCCCGGGCCGCAGCCATTTGGAGTTGGTACACCGCATTTTGTATATGTATTAAACAAATAAAAATCTTCCCTTTATGGGAGGCACCATTGTGACGCCCCTGGCTATACCAGGGTGTCACAGGGAACTGCACCTTCTCTTCTTCCTGGTGCAGAGCCAACCCTCCATGGTTCTGGGTTCCCAACCTATGGTGCTGCCTCCACCAGCATTCAAAATCCTAGCCACACCTCACAACACACCCTGTCAGGCACACAAGTGGGCTGTCAAGCTTGAATAGGGCCGCCCACCAAGGGGTCAGGCAGCCTGGTGCTAGGGGAGATAGTCAGTCCAGTGATAGCCCTCAGTGAGTGAGGAGCGAGGGAGTTGGAGCTCCCTGAGTGACTCTTGTGTTGTGAATGTCAGTTATGCATTGGCTGCTGGGAGGCTCCCTCTTGTGGCCAGGAATGGTTTGAACATAGACCAGATGTCTTGAGCAATGGGCGTTTCCATTGCTAACTCTCTGCTTATTTAAATCCTGGTCTGATAGCAGGCTATGGCTGGATGTCAGTTGTTCTTTGTTCACCAGCTTGCTTCATTCTGCTCCATACCACATCTACCCCAGATAAGTGCTTTGCTCTTTATTTGTTGTTTGGTTCTTTTACTCTTATCTGAGTTTGTCATTTGCTGTGGTTGTTTTCAGTTTATTTGCATGCAGGGATCTTCCCTCTCAGTTGCTTAGCTGGGAAACTCCCTGCAGTTATGTTTGGAGTATAGCTCCTTTAAGTCCATGTGTTTGTGGCTTTTTGAATTTGTAATGATTCTTGTTTTCTGTTCATTGGTATGACAAGAGCGCCCGGTATAGGACGGAGCGCAGATCGTGCAATCTGAGGGCCTTTTTGTACTATCAGGAATTTGGAATTTTGCAGGGTTTTTCTCTGGCCACCATCAGACCCTTTCCTGTCCTTTCCTATTTTAGTCAGTGGGGGCCTGACCTTTTGCTAATCCTATCATCTATCTGTGTATTGTGTTTTCCTATATCACCGCAGTCTTTGAATGTGGGGGGCTTGCTATTCTTTATCTATTTTCTGAGGCAGAGAGTTATTCATCATTCCTTACTTTAGGATAGCTAGTTCTCCGGCTGGGTTCGCGGTGCACAGGATGTTAGTTCACCCCTCGGCTACTTCTAGTGTTGATGGTTAGTAAGGGGATGGCGGCCAGATTAGTTGCCAACGCTCTTGTCACCTTTTACCAATGATTTATGGTGGTCTTCCATGGTTCCAGATCATAACACTCTTGGCTAGGTCGCAGACATTGGTTTGTGGGCCACAGGAGTCGGAGACCCGGTCGCAGGTTATTGAGGCTGGGTGTCAGGAATCGGTCTTGAAGGACGGTCAACATCCCAAGCCTAATAACCAGTCCGGGACCGAAGCACGGCGGGGTACAGGACCCTAGATCAGGGAGTAGCTTCAAGCAACCTGATAATTAACCTGCGGCGAACAGTCTCTTTATGGGCAATTCCCACGAGCTCAGAGATCAAAGGCATCAACACAACGAGGGGAATAGAGCTTTCCACCCCATGCAGCCCACTGAAATCCCAAGTGTCAGCCATCGAGAGCACAGCTTCCCTACAGAGAACAGGGCAACCTGGTGTGTATTTGAGTGTATAAGTGGTGAAACCGGGACTAACCTCCTCAGGAACCGGGTTTAGCATTACACCCAATGTTGGGTGCAATACTCTGTGACGACTGAAGCCTCATTGCTGGTGCAGTCACTGTGTACATACATTACATTACTGATCCTGCATTACATCCTGTATTATACTCCAGAGCTGCACTCACTATTCTGCTGGTGCAGTCACTGTGTACGTACATTATATTACTTATCCTGTACTGATCCTGAGTTACCCCCTGTTTTATACTCCAGAGCTGCACTCACTATGCTGATGATACATTATATTATGTGTACAGTACTTGTAGCCTGTGTTATACTCCAGAGCTGCGTTAAAAATCTAATGTGATAATGTCACTCTACATTTTACATCTTTTAAATTTTGATATATCTATAGACCCAAAGAATGTGACCCTGTGTGGGTGATAAGTTTTGGACCCACGGAGCACTGAACAATAACTAAATTTTGAGAACCTCTTCCCATACACATATCTATAGGGTAGAAATGTTCAGTACATATCTATAGGCTCCATGTCGTTTCAGACCCTTGTAGTGGAAGAAGTGACGCAGTGTTTACATTTTATAAATAGATATTTTACCAAGGCCATTGATAACCGTCTCTCCTCGTGCACCGTGGTGTGGTGGTGGAGCGGCCTGCACCTTTCTTTATATATACCTGGTCTTTGCATTATTTGGGTGATTTCTTTGGACGTGGATCATGAAGCTTCTCCTGCTCTGCGCTCTCCTCGGAGCTGCGGGTGAGTCCTGGTCCGGGCGATCATAAATGCAGAAATTGTATTAAGTTTGAATCACTTTTCCCTCTCTCCTCTATGAGCAAAATATATTTATTTTATATCTTTAGATTTCCATGTTGTTATCATTTTGATTAATTTTGGGGGCTTTTTAACGTCTTTACGGCTTTATTTCCCTTTTACGTAACCTGCAATAATGTAAAAAACATGTCTATCATTTGTGATTTCATTACAAAGTAAAGAAAATAAGAACAAATATATACAATATACAATATATAGTCCTTCAGAATTTTCCTTATTTTTAATTAAGACCTAAAATTACATCAGCTTTTCACAAAATAGATAAAAAACCAAATCAAACAAAAGAGAAAAAAAATATGACTTGGTAATGGTTTTTATTGAAGAAAATCACCCAATATCATATGTCTGAGAGTGGCAAAAGTAAGTGAATGATTAGGATTAAATAATTTGAAGGTGAAATTAAATTCCAGTGTTTTCAATCAATGGGCTGACATTCAGATTTGAGTGGGCGACCTGTTTTTAAAGAGCAAGGATCTTTTAAGGATTGATCTTCAAAACATTATTTTTTTAGGAATGTATCATGGCACAGATTTCTGAAGAAGAGTGGTTGGTGCTTATTAGGCACAAAAATGTTACAAAACCATTTCTAAAGAGTTTGTGCTCCACCAATCCACAGTCAAGCAGATTGTTTAGAAATGGAGAAAATTCAGGATCAGAGAGCAAAAGAAGAACAAAGTGTATAATAGTGCATGGGGCCACAAAAGGACCCAAGGTAACATCTAAGTAACTAAAGGTCTCTCTAACATTAGTAATATTAATGTTCAATAGTTCACCATCAGGAGGAAACTGAGTGACAATGGTGTGTATGGCAGGATTGTGAGAAGAAAGCCACTGCTCTCCAAAAAGAACTTGGCTACCTTTCTGCAGTTTGCTAAAGATCACCTGGACAAGCCAAAAGGATACTGGATTAATGTTTAGTGGAGGGATGAGACCAAAATAGAGACTGATGTGAACAACACTCATTTTTGAAATGTATCATGGCACAAAGCAGATTTCTACGGAAAAAGAAGAGTAGAAGGCAGGAAAGGTTTACAAAACCATTTCTAAAGAGTTTGGGCTCTACCAATGCACAGTTAGTGTACAAATGTAAGAAATTCAGGATCAGAGATCAAAACAAACATATAGTGTATAATAGTGCATGAGGACACAAATTAACCCAAGGTATCATCTAAGTAACTAAAGGCCTCACTGACATTAGTACTATTAATGTTCAATAGTTCACCATCAGGAGGAAACTGAGCAACAATGGTGTGAATGGCAGGATTGTAAGCAGAAAGCCACTGCTCTCCAGAAAGAACATTGTTGTCTGCAATTTGCTAAAGATCACCTGGACAAGCAAAAAGGATACTGGAATAATGTTTAGAGGAAGGATGAGACCAAAATAGAGACTAATCTGAACAACACTCATTTTGCAAAATGTATCGTGGCCCAATGCAGATTTCTGCGGACCTCAGAAAAAGAAGAGTAGAAGGCAGGAAAGGTTTACAAAACCATTTCTAAAGAGTTTGGGCTCCACCAATCCACAGTCGGATTGTTTACAAATGCATTAAATTTAGGTTCAGAGATCAAAAGTAGAGCAAAGTGTATAATAGTGTATGAGGACACAAAGGAACCCAAAGTAACATCTAAGTAACTAAAGGCCTATCTAACATTAGTAAATATTAATATTCAAAAGTTAACAATTAGGAGGAAACTGAGCAACAATGGTGTGTATGGCAGGATTGTAAGAAGAAACCCACTGTCCTCCAAAAAGAACATTGCTACCTTTCTGCAGTTTACTAAAGATCACCTGGACAAGCCAAAAGGATACTGGATGGTTGAGACCAAAATAGAGCTTTGTGGTTTCAAAAAGAATATAGAAAAAAAACCTTCATTACAGCATAAAAACTTCCTATCATCTGTGACACATGGTGATGGTAGGATCATGGTTTGGACCAGTTCTGATGCATCTTGGGCATCATTAATGGAACAATGAATTCGTAAAATTCAATGGAAAAAGTCAGGACATCTGTCCACAAGAATACCGTCAAGAGAACATAAAGACTGCAGCAAAACAACGACCCAAAGCCACAAGTTGTTCTACAGAAGAATGGATAAAGAAGAAAAAAGGTAAAGTTTTGGAATGGCCGAATCACAATCCTGACCTTAATCCTATAGAAACGCTGTAAAAGGACCTGCAGTGGACAGTTACTGGGAGAAAACTGTAGCACCCATGGGGCAGGGGTTAAATTTACTTGTCACCGGCCAATGTTGTTGGGCCTGGTTTGTCACAGGTGGCCCTACCTGGCTTCGTTACCCCGAGGTGTACACCAAAAAGGGGATGATGGTGATGAAGGATGCAGGGGATAGTAATGGTTGTCTCGTGACGCCAGTGATTAGCCGTTGCTGCGGTCGCTGTCCTCTGGGATGGATGGTGTCGCAGATAGGATAGCTCAGCTTCCCGCAGGGGAAGCTAGGCCACAGGGAGGATGATAGAGGTGGTAGTGGCCGTTGGCGCTGAGGCGCGGGGCACCAGCAGCGGCAATGAAGGAGAGACATGGTAGTTGCGGTTCCAGGTCTTTACTTAATGTCCTTTGGTTGCCCGGGGATTACCAGTCTCTGCCGTGATGGGCTCCAGCCGATCCAAAATAATTCTGAGTTCACGGCCGGTGTTCCCACTGTGTGTCCTTTCTGGTCGGGGTCCCTCCAATCCCGTGTATGGAGGATGGAACAGGCTGCGGGTGTTTCCTGCACTCTCCGCAGACCCTGGATTCCCCAGTAGCTGTAGAGAGCCCGGGCTGAGCTGCCTGCTCCAAGCCACAGGTCTTGTAGTGCTCCCAGAAGTGTAAAAGGTGATGCCTGGACCGAAGTCCTGACTGTCCTCCTCACCCCAAGCTGTGCCCGGGGTAAACTGATTAAAGGGTCAAGATGCTCCTTCCTTTTCCCCAGTAGTGCCCACTTCACAGGTGGTTGTCCTATTGACCTGGAAAGTACCATGCCTTGTGATTGCCACCCACCTATCTACCCTAGGCCAACCCCAGTGGGAAAGCACCTAACTGTGTGTGGTTTGTGGATGTGAGAAACACCAGCAGTTAACCTCTTCCTTACCCGTGATAAGTACCGCACTTGAAGTGAGGTGCAGTACCCTGTGGCGACTGAAGCCTCAGGGGCGCCACAAAACCACCAACACAGCCAAGGTGATCCAGTTTTGTAGGGACAATCAGGCTAAAATTTCTCCATCCGATGTGCAGAACTAATCGACAATTACCGGAAATGTCTAGCTGCAGCTATAGCTACACAGTCCCACCAGATACTGAAAGCAAAGGTTCGCTTCTCTCTATCTATCTATCTATCTATCTATCTATCTATCTATCTATCCCTCTATCTATCTATCTATCTATCTATCTATTTATCTATCTGTGTTTGTGTTGCGGGCGGGGGCCAGACTGTAGCTAAGGGGCTGCTCAGGGATGCGGGGCTGGGGCTTTTATGTTTTCTGCTCGAGTGGGAACCGGACCCAGGCTCGAGCAGCGGTCCCCCGCCCACAAGTGAAAAGGGGATATTTACAGGGGAAATTGTCTGTGACGTGACGTCACCCGTGGGTTGCAGTGATGAGATGGTGGCATCGCCGCTGCCTCTGGGGACCGTGCCCGGGACTGATGGAGTGGGGCAGCAAAGTGGAATCCCCTCCACGGGTAGGGGAGTTGTAGTCCCAGGGCCCAGGGTAATGTGAGAGGTTGCAGGGAGCAGTCTTTAGGAGGCAGGAAGTAGAGCACTTACAGTTGGTAGTCGTGGTGCTGGATGAGGCTATGCTCATGTGGAGGGTCAAGAGTACACAGAGTCCTTTTGTCAACCAACTTGCCATTTGGCCGGTCACCTTTGGTGGGTGTTTTTGGGTCCCACACCCAGATGCGCAGCCAGGGCCCTTCCTTCCACTCTCTCTGTCTGTCTCCCTCGTGTCTGGACTAGTCCGCTGGAACGGCCTCCGGAACGAGTCACCACTCTCGGCACCGGCGGGCTACAACCCTGTCCCGGTCGCCTCAGGATCCCCGCGACCGGATCTCCATCGCCTGTGGCCCTTACTGCCACCTAGTCCGGTAGTCCATGGCTTCAACCCCGACTACCAGCTTTACCAGGGAGCTCCAAGCTTCTCCCTGTCAGCGCTTCGCTGACTACAGCACAACTCAACTTAACTCCTCTCACCCCCTCCCTTTTTCCTGGGGAGGGGGTGAGTAGGGCCTGATTGGATGGTGTACATCTGTGTGGGGATTGTGTAGCTGCCAAGGAGAATTAACTCTTTCTGTGACTACCTGGTTTTGCCAGGGCGTTACATTTTCATATCAGTAATTCATCTATCGATCCTGTGATTTTCAGAAGTAATAGACTTTTCATTCTTGGTGTTCTAACGTTAATGAATATCAATGTTGAGAATATTTTGTGACTCACATTTATGTCTTTTTCTTCAGTCGCCTTTGACGATGATAAGATTGTTGGAGGTTACGTCTGTGATACGAATTCGGTCCCATGGCAGGTGTCCTTAAATGCCGGCTACCACTTCTGCGGAGGGTCCCTGATTAATTCCCTGTGGGTGGTCTCCGCCGCGCACTGCCATAAGCAGTAAGTAATGATTGATCCAGTAGACCACGATCCATTTTCTAGGTTTAGATCTGCACATTCAATTGCCTTCAGCGCTCACTTGTATTGACAATGGTTTTTCCAGTCTTCAGTGCACACGAGCTACCAATAAATGATACACCATTATTTCGATCATAGTGGAGTCAGTCCAATTCTAAGGTATCCAGGCATTAAGTCCAAGCTGTTATCTGCATTATTAATACATGTGAGCCTGAAGATAGTTGTGTTCTTATCATCTGAAGTTCTCAGCTCCTTCTCTTCTGATATCTCTGTACCACACATGTCCATATTGGTTTTGCTTCGCATTACAGGAAGGTGCAGGTGAGACTCGGAGAACATAACATCGACGTAAGTGAAGGCACCGAACAATTCATTAACAATGCCAAGTCCATCAGACATCCCAAGTACAGCTCCAAGACCCTGGACAACGACATCCTGCTGATCAAGTTGTCTTCACCCGCCACCCTCAATGCCTTCGTCAACACCATCCCTTTGCCTTCTGGATGTGTCGGTGCTGGCGCCAGCTGCCTGATATCCGGCTGGGGAAATACTCTCAGCAGTGGCTGTAAGTTAAAAAAACTTTATAGTTCTGAGTAGAGATGGGTGAACCCCCAGATGTTCAGATTCGGCAAGTCCAGTAGGACTTAAAAAAAAAATCAGTTTGATACCGGACTTGAACCCAAACATGCGCTCATATGCCGAAAGCCATATATTTCTATAGGGACCCAAACTTGAATGCTGTAAAATGATGTTAGTAAGGGCTGGTCGGCTGCAAAAGGAAGCAAAATAGAGATAGAGCAGGACAGTAATACTTACTGAGTGCCCTTCGCTGCTGTCACACTGCTTCTGTGTTCATTCATTAACTATCATGAATATTCACTACTTCCCCTGCCCACCCTCAGTGACAGCGTTTTTGATTGGTTGCAGTCAGACTGCCGGCATCTGTGATTGGTTGTGGATTGTAAACATAAATAATTGAACAAAAAATGGCGTAGGGTCCCCCATATTAGATACCCAGCACAGATAAAGCGGACAGCTGGAGGCTGCAGCCCCCAGCTGTGTGTGTTATCTTGCCTGAGTAGTAAAATACAAGGGATCCCATGTGGCTTTTTTAAAATTATTTAAATATTTTAAAAAACTGACTGCATTCCCCCTGAATTTTGATACCCAGCCAAAATAAAGCAGACAGCTGGGGTCTGGTATTCTCAGGCTAGGGAGGCCCATGGTTATTGGGGGCCCCTAGCATAAAAATAGCAGCCCACAGATGCCCCAGAATTGGCACATCCATTAGATGCGCCAATCCCGCTGCTTTACCCAGCTCATCCTGATTACTCTGCTGCAGTGGCAATTGGGGTAATATAAGGGGTTAATGACAGCTATGATTTGTCAAAAATTCACAGCTGTCATCAAGCTCAAGGTTAGTAATGGGTAGGGGGTCTATGAGACCCTCCATTACTAATCTTGTAAGTAAAAAGAAATAAACACAAAACACATAGTAAAATCCTTTTTCTAAACAAACAAAAACATCCTGTTTCTATAATTTATTAACCCCCAAAACACCCCTGCAGGTCTGACATAATCCATACAAGGTTCTACGATGCTACATCTGAGGTTGCAGTGCATGGTCACAATAGAAAATGTGACTGTTCGCTGTGGCGTCAGGGACACACCTGTGAGCTGTCACATCACTGAGCTCACAGCTGGAGGTTCCCACAGTACCCCAGCTGTGACCTCAGGTGAAATGACTTCAGGTGAACTCATTGAACTCAGTGACCTCACCTCAGATGAACTCATTGAAGTCAATGCCGGATTACTGGATCAGTCTATGGTAGTGCTTACTCATTACTATTACTAGTTACGGGTACACAGCACCCAAGCATGGTCGTGCCCGCTCATCACTAGTTACGAGTACCAAGCACCCGAGCATGGTAGTGTCTGTTCATCACTAGTTACAAGTACCGAGCACCCGAGCATGGTAGTGCTCGCTCATCACTAGTTACAAGTACCGAGCACCCGAGCATGGTAGTGTCTGTTCATCACTAGTTACCAGTACCGAGCACCCGAGCATGATAGTGCCCACTCATCACTAGTTATGAGTATTGAGCACCTGAGCATGGTAGTGCACGCTCATCACTAGTTAGACTACTGATACTGAGCTTCCGAGCATGGTAGTGCCCACTCATCACTAGTTACGAGTACAGACCACCCAAGCGTGGTAGTGCCCGCTCATCACTAGTTACGAGTACTGAGCACCCGAGCATGGTAGTGCCCGCTCATCCCTAGTTACGAGGACAGAGCACCCGAGCATGGTAGTGCCCGCTCATCACTAGCTACAAGTACCGAGCACCTGAGCATGGTAGTGCCCGCTCATCCCTAGTTACGAGTACCGAGCACCTGAGCATGGTAGTGCTCGCTCATCACTAGTTACCAGTACTGAGCACCCGAGCATGGTAGTGCCCACTCATCACTAGTTACGAGTAATAAACACCCGAGCATGGTAGTGCCCGCTCATCACTAGTTACAAGTACCGAGCACCCGAGCATGGTAGTGCCCGCTCATCACTAGTTATCAGTACTGAGCACCCAAGCATGGTAGTGCTCACTTATCACTAGTTATCAGTACTGAGCACCCGAGCATGGTAGTGCCCGCTCATCACTAGTTACGAGTACCGAGCACCTGAGCATGGTAGTGCCCGCTCATCACTAGTTACGAGTACCGAGCACCTGAGCATGGTAGTGCCCGCTCATCACTAGTTACCAGTACTGAGCACCTGAGCATGGTAGTGCCCACTCATCACTAGTTACGAGTACTGAGCACCCGAGCATGGTAGTGCTCACTCATCACTAGTTACGAGTACCGAGCACCTGAGCATGGTAGTGCCCGCTCATCACTAGTTACCAGTACTGAGCACCTGAGCATGGTAGTGCCCGCTCATCACTAGTTACGAGTACTGAGCACCCGAGGATGGTAGTGCCCGCTCATCACTAGTTACCAGTACTGAGCACCCGAGCATGGTAGTGCTCGCTCATCACTAGTTACGAGTACTGAGCACCCGAGCATGGTAGTGCCCGCTCATCACTAGTTACGAGGACAGAGCACCCGAGCATGGTAGTGCCCGCTCATCACTAGCTACAAGTACCGAGCACCTGAGCATGGTAGTGCCCGCTCATCACTAGTTACGAGTACTGAGCACCTGAGCATGGTAGTGTCCGCTCATCACTAGTTACCAGTACTGAGCACCCGAGCATGGTAGTGCCCACTCATCACTAGTTACGAGTACTGAGCACCCGAGCATGGTAGTGCTCACTCATCACTAGTTACGAGTACCGAGCACCTGAGCATGGTAGTGCCCGCTCATCACTAGTTACCAGTACTGAGCACCTGAGCATGGTAGTGCCCGCTCATCACTAGTTACGAGTACTGAGCACCCGAGCATGGTAGTGCCCGCTCATCACTAGTTACCAGTACTGAGCACCCGAGCATGGTAGTGCTCACTCATCACTAGTTACCAGTACTGAGCACCCGAGCATGGTAGTGCCCACTCATCACTAGTTACCAGTACAGAGCACCTGAGCATGGTAGTGCCCGCTCATCACTAGTTACCAGTACTGAGCACCAGTGCATGGTAGTGCCTGCTCATCACTAGTTAGGAGTACTGAGCACCTGAGCATGGTAGTGCCCGCTCATCACTAGTTACGAGTACTGAGCACCCGAGCATGGTAGTGCCCGCTCATCACTAGTTACGAGGACAGAGCACCCGAGCATGGTAGTGCCCGCTCATCACTAGCTACAAGTACCGAGCACCTGAGCATGGTAGTGCCCGCTCATCACTAGTTACGAGTACCAAGCACTCGAGCATGGTAGTGTCTGTTCATCACTAGTTACAAGTACCGAGCACCCGAGCATGATAGTGCCCACTCATCACTAGTTATGAGTATTGAGCACCTGAGCATGGTAGTGCACGCTCATCACTAGTTAGAGTACTGATACTGAGCTTCCGAGCATGGTAGTGCCCGCTCATCACTAGTTACAAGTACCGAGCACCCGAGCATGGTAGTGCCCGCTCATCACTAGTTATCAGTACTGAGCACCCAAGCATGGTAGTGCTCACTCATCACTAGTTATCAGTACTGAGCACCCGAGCATGGTAGTGCCCGCTCATCACTAGTTACGAGTACTGAGCACCCGAGCATGGTAGTGCCCGCTCATCACTAGTTACCAGTACTGAGCACCCGAGCATGGTAGTGCCCGCTCATCACTAGTTACGAGTACCGAGCACCTGAGCATGGTAGTGCCCGCTCATCACTAGTTACGAGTACCGAGCACCTGAGCATGGTAGTGCCCGCTCATCACTAGTTACCAGTACTGAGCACCTGAGCATGGTAGTGCCCGCTCATCACTAGTTACGAGTACCGAGCACCTGAGCATGGTAGTGCCCGCTCATCACTAGTTACCAGTACTGAGCACCTGAGCATGGTAGTGCCCGCTCATCACTAGTTACGAGTACTGAGCACCCGAGCATGGTAGTGCCCGCTCATCACTAGTTACGAGTACTGAGCACCTGAGCATGGTAGTGCCCACTCATCACTAGTTACGAGTACTGAGCACCCGAGCATGGTAGTGCTCACTCATCACTAGTTACGAGTACCGAGCACCTGAGCATGGTAGTGCCCGCTCATCACTAGTTACCAGTACTGAGCACCTGAGCATGGTAGTGCCCGCTCATCACTAGTTACGAGTACTGAGCACCCGAGCATGGTAGTGCCCGCTCATCACTAGTTACCAGTACTGAGCACCCGAGCATGGTAGTGCCCGCTCATCACTAGTTACGAGTACTGAGCACCTGAGCATGGTAGTGCCCGCTCATCACTAGTTACGAGTACCGAGCACCTGAGCATGGTAGTGCCCGCTCATCACTAATCGCTATGTAGTGAATTTAAGCTAAGTAAAAAGCGGAGCTTCGAAGACAACAATAAGGCTATGTGCGCACGTGTGCGCTCAGCACTGCACCTAAAAGGTGCGCTTCAGAGCGCAGCTGAAAAGCTCCGTTCTGAAACGCATGGTGCCGGCAGAGAACGTGCGCTCTGCATGCAGCTCCTGCCATAGACAGAGCAGGAGCTGCCGGCAAAGCGCACGGAAGAAGTGACATGTCACTTCTCAGAACGCGCGCTTCGGGCAGCAGCCGAAGCGCTGTGCTCTAAGACGCCACGTTCGCACGGCCCCTGCACAATCTCCATAGATTATGCAGGGGACGCAGGACGCATGCAGTTACGCTGCGCTACAAAGCACACGTGCGCACATAGCCTATTATGATGTGAATCAGCCCTGAGTTTTGGAGCCACAGTATCTGGAATAATACTATATAAAGCGTGAATATTCAAAATTTGAATTAATAGCACTTTGAGTTATTTGGTTTACGGCCGAGCACTAACTTTACCACTTCATTTATCATTTTAGCTAATTACCCCAGTCTCCTGCACTGTGTGGACGCCCCTGTCCTGAGTGACGCTCAGTGTAATAACGCCTATCCGGGAGAGATCACGGCCAACATGGTCTGTGTTGGCTGCATTGAAGGAGGAAAGGATTCCTGCCAGGTAAGCTGTTTTTTTCCCCTCAATTTCACTTTTTTTTGTCTTCATTTGTATGGATCTAGCAAAATGGCAGTAAGTTTTTATTGGGGCCAAATTTATTTGTGCACAAAGCAAATCTGCTGACCGAATATGAGTGCATATGCCTGATCTGAACTGGGAGAGTCACTCGGTGAATCACACTATAGATAGATATTTATGAAGTTATAGCTGCAGTGGAGAACCATGAAGTACAAGTAGCCCTCGACTAGTGAGCTTAAGGGCGGCTTTGCACGTTGCGATATTGCACGTGCGATGTCGGTGGGGTCAAATCGAAAGTGACGCACATCCGGCGTCGCAGTCGATATCGCAACGTGTAAAACCTTTTTGACACGATGAACGAGCGCAAAAGCGTCGTTATCGTATCACCGCTGCAGCCTCCGATATTTCCATAATGCCGGTGCAGCGACAGGTACGATGTTGTTCCTCGCTCCTGCGGCAGCACACATCGCTGTGTGTGAAGCCACAGGAGCGAGGAACTTCACCTTACCTGCCGCCGGCTGCAATGAGAAGGACGGAGGTGGGCGGGATGTTTACATCCTGCTCATCTCCGCCCCTCCGCTTCAATTGGCCGCCTGCCGTGTGACGTTGCTGTGACGCCGCACGACCCGCCCCCTAAGGAAGGAGGCGGGTCGTCGGCCAGAGGGACGTCGCACGGCAGGTATGTGCGTGTAAAGCTGCCGTAGCGATAATAATCGCTATGGCAGCTTTCACTAGAAATCGCATGTGCGACGGGGGCGGGACTATCGCTGCAGCATCGGTAACACATTGTTACCGATGTCGCAGCGTGCAAAGCCCGCCTTAGGCTCCTGTAGTACATGGTCAGACGCTCAGCAGCTGGAGAGGAATTGTTCGGCCAAACTAAACTTTTCTCGGATGATCCCTCAATGTTCCAGGAACAGAACGTGCCAATTCTTTGGAGAAGATGTCGTCTTCAAGACACAATCATTTTAACTTCTTCTATCTGGAATTTCCAATGTTCTGAATCTCTGATCAAGATCAATGATCTTTCCCCTTGACCTTCAATATTTCAGTTATTGTAAGAACATGATGGACATTTTCCATTAGTCTTCCAAAATAATTTTTTGGGGGTGAAAGTTGACTATTCACTCTTAAGGCCGCTTTACACGCAACGGCATCGCTAACGAGATGTTGTTGGGGTCACGGAATTCATGACGCACATCCGGCCTCGTTAGCGACGTCGTTGCGTGTGACACCTACGAGCGTTCACTAACGATGAGAAATACTCACCTAATCGTTGATTGTTGACAAGTCGTTCCTTTCCCAACTATCGTTGCTCATTTTGGACGCAGGTTGTTCGTCGTTCCTGAGGCAGCACACATCGCTACCTGTGACACCGCAGGAACGAGGAACAACAGCGTTCCTGTGTCCTCCGGCAACGAGGTGGGAGTGTCGTTCTTGCGGCTGCTCTCCGCCCCACCGCTTCTATTGGTGGCCCGCTGATTGACGTCGCTGTGACGCCGCACGAACTGCCCCCTTAAAAAAGAGGTTGTCCGCCCACAGCGACGTCACTAGGAAGGTAAGTACGTGTGACGCGTCCTAGCGATATTGTTTGCCACAGGCAGCGATTTGCCCGTGATGCACAAACGACGGGGGCGGGTGCGATCACTAGCAATATTGCTAGCAATGTCGCAGCGTGTAAAGCGGCCTTTACATATGTTTTATAATGTTTGCCATGTTGCAAACTGGGACACAGAATAATCTAATTTGATTTTTTTCTTTTAGGGTGACTCCGGTGGACCCGTGGTCTGTAATGGGGAACTGCAGGGGATAGTCTCCTGGGGATACTGCTGCGCCCGCCCAAACTATCCCGGAGTCTACACCAGAGTCTGCAACTACAACTCCTGGATCGCAGACACCATTGCTGCAAACTAAATGTTTCACTGATTGCAAATGTTTATAATCCTTCATTAAAATATATTTTCTGCGAAAGATCATATTATTTACATTGTTTAGGTGCTATTTGAGTCACTGTAAGTTTTCATTCTGCTGCAATCATCCACAGCATAGGGGACAACTTCTAGATCAGTGGGGTCCGGCCGCTGAGACCTCCACCGATCGCCAGAACATTACTACTAAATGCAGATGCTCCACCTCTGCTCAATGCATTCTATATGGGGACCTCTGGAGAAAGCGGAGTACAGCGCTGTAAGGAAGGTGCAAAATAGGATAAGGAATACCTTTTTAATAGTAGTACCTTATTATTTATTATTATTATTAGTTTTATTATTATTATTATTATTATTAATAATAATAATAATAATAATAATAATATACAATACTACGTTGTATTAAAGGCATGCAATAATAATAAACTACTATCACTGGACATTAAATATGAATAGAAAACAAAGTACTATTACAATATTTAAAATATAAATAATAATACTTTTAATAAAATAGAAAAGAGAATGTTCTAGACCAGTAATAAGTATTATAACTATAATGATTTGGAAAAATGACGTGGGGTCTACCTATTTTTGATAACCAGCCATGGTAAAGCAGACAGCTGCAGGATGGTATTATTAGTCTGGGTAGGTCCATGGTTATTTGACGCTTCCCAGCCTAAAAATAGCAGCTCGCAGCCACCCCAGATTTGGAAAGCCCATTAGATGCACCAATTCTGGCTCTTTCCCCAGCTCTTCCCATTTGTCTAGTGCAGTGCAATCAAAATAATGCTTGTGGGTTTGATGTCAGCTGTGAATTGACAGCAGAGATAAAGCCCAGAGGTTAGTAATACAGAGGCATCTATCAGACACCTCCATTACTAATGGAAATATTGGTTAATATTGAGTTAAAAAAAAAACCATACACAGAAAAAAAAGGTTATTTGAATAAAGACTACCCCACACTCCCTTATTCTTCAATTCATTAAGTAAAAAGAAATCCTGGAAGTTCCAACGATTCCAATGGAGTTATGTCGCATGACATATATTGATCAACGGGTCATTCCCAGTCAACGGTAGCCCGAAATTTCTCATGTGCGGTGACGTCAGTAACTTAGTGATGTAATTGTGGTGTCTGATAGATGCCTTTCCATTAATAACCCCTAGGCCGGATGCAGCTGTGAATTCACAGCTGACATTGACCTCAAAAGTACTACCATGACTGGCACTGCTCCAGGACAATCAGGAAGAGCTGGGTAAAGCACCAGAATTGGAGCATATAATGGATGAGGGCTGCTACTTTTAGGCTGGGAAGGGCCAAATAACAATGCACCTTACCAGTCTGATAATTCCAGCCGTCTGCTGTCTGCTTTACCTTGGCTGGTTTTCAAATAGAAAAGGGACCCCACACTGTTTTTTTTAACTTATTTATTTAAATATTTTTTTTAAAAACAGCATGGGATCTCGTCTAGCCAGCCAAGGCAAAGCAGACAGTTGAGGGTTGCAGCCCCCTGCTGTCGGCTTTACCTGCGCTGATTATCGAAAAAAAGGTGGGAGCTCACTTCATTTTTTTTTCCTTTATTGATCACAGCAGCGTAAAAGCAACTTCTGCATGCAAAAAAGCTTGTTGATTGGCTGCACTGCAGCCTTTCAACAAACTTTATTACATGTGAACGGTACCCCAACTCCAAACTCGGAGGTTTTTTAAAGTCTGTGTTCGAGTCCGGACTCGGATACAATCCCCAAACTTTCGACTTCCAGTTCACTCATCCGTATTTCAGATTTTTAGCTGATGGTGATAAAGAACAAGCATAAAACGCACAAATATGATTAGTTTAATAAAAGCTTTATTGTATAAAAAGAAATAAAAAAAATAAGCACAAAAAATATAGGTGATGACATCATGAAAATATGCAAAGAAGGGAAAAGGTGTAATCAATAATATATATGAAGGCCAAGGTAAAATCAAAGAGCAAGATGGAAAGCTATACCCAAAAATATAGAACATGCAATAAAATGTCACTTTTGAAAATATGGGACTGAAATAGAGTGCCATAGTATAACGGTATTATATAGAAGTATATAGTATCATGGTATTGCAGGACTATGGGAAGATGACATCTGTGTCTACTATCGAGTCAGATGGTCATGAACCTTAGCTACTAATTTACTTGTATTTCATGGAAGTCTCCACTGTTGACTCTCAGACCCGACGCTCGTTAATGTTGTGTCAGAGATAAAACCGAACCTGATAATTATCGCTCCAGCCATGCGCCATTTTTAATATTGCTTTCTTCCTACTGTATGTGGGTGAAGGGTAACAGAGCCGGGTACCACTGCGCCTCTTTTTGTGCAGCCCCTGAGCTTGTAAAATAAACATGGAGACCATTAGAGAAGCATACCTCTTCACGCCAAAAAAAAGGCTCTACTACCTTCCCAGCATCTCTGAGTTTAGTGAAAGTAAATAAACGTTGAAAAGTATACAGACAGGGGCGGAACGATCACGGTAGCATGGATTGCAACAGTGGCCGGCCCCAGCCCCTGCCCCTGCTTCAGCTGGATGTGTGTCCGAGGGCGAACATCCAGCTGAAATGCATCATGGTGCAGAGACTCATCAGGTCCCTGCACTGCAATACACGCTGACGGCCAAACAGAAGCCAACAGTTTTCATCTGTGTCCCAGTGACTGAGGGCAGTGCATGGCAATAGCACCAACACCGACGAAGGCTGCCGGACACTGTGTGCTGGCTACATGGAAAGACACTGCGCAACGTGCCCGGGGAGGGTAAGTACAATGTTGTTTTTTTTACATTAGACAGCACGGAGAGATATCTATCAGGATGAGGACATATATACCAGGAGGGGGCAGTATATACCAGGAAGGGCCCAGCAAAGGGACAGTATACACCAGGATGGCCCCAAGAAAGGGACAGTAGACACAAAGACAGGGACAGAAGACACCAGGAGAGCCCCAGGAGGGGGACAGTATAACAACTATAATACTGCCCCCTATCTACAAGAATATAACCACTATAATACTGCCCCCTATGTACAAGAATATAACTACTAAAATACTGCCCTCTATGTACAAGAATATAACTACTATAATACTACCCCTATGTACAAGAATATAACTACTATAATACTGCTCCTATGTACAAGAATATGACTACTATAATACTGCCCTTATGTACAAGAATATAACTACTATAATACTGCCCCCTATGTACAAGAATATAACTACTATAAAACTGCCCCTATGTACAAGAATATAACTACTATAATACTGCCTCCTATATACAAGAATATAACTACTATAATACTGCCACTATGTACAAGAATATAACTACTATAATACTGCCCTTATGTACAAGAATATAACTACTATAAAACTGCCCTTATGTACAAGAATATAACTACTATAATACTGCTCCTATGTACAAGAATATAACTACTATAAAACTGCTCCTATGTACAAGAATATAACTACTATAATACTGCCCCCTATGTACAAGAATATAACTACTATAATACTGCCCCCTATGTACAAGAATATAACTACTATAATACTGCCCCCTATGTACAAGAATATAACTACTATAATACTGCCCCCTATGTACAAGAAAATAACTACTATAATACTGCTCCTATGTACAAGAATATAACTACTATAATACTGCCCTTATGTACAAGAAAATGAACTACTATAATACTGCCCCCTATGTACAAGAATATAACTACTATAAAACTGCCCCTATGTACAAGAATATAACTACTATAATACTGCCTCTATGTACAAGAATATAACTACTATAATACTACCCCTATATACAAGAATATAACTATTAAAATACTGCCCCCTATATACAAGAATATAACTACTATAAAACTGCCCCCTATATACAAGAATATAACTACTATAATACTGCTCCTATATACAAGAATATAACTACTATAATACTGCTCCTATATACAAGAATATAACTACTATTATACTGCCCCCTATGTACAAGAATATACCTACTATAATACTGCCCCCTATGTACAAGAATATAACTACTATAATACTGCCCCCTATGTACAAGAATATAACTACTATAATACTGCTCCTATGTACAAGATTATAACTACAATAATACTGCCCCTATTTACAAGATTATAACTACTATAATACTGCCACTATGTACAAGAATATACCTACTATAATACTGCCCCTATGTACAAGAATATAACTACTATAATACTGCTCCTATGTACAAGAATATAACTACTATAATACTGCTCCTATGTACAAAAATATAACTACTATAATACTGCTCTCTATGTACAAGAATATAACTACTATAATACTGCTCCTATGTACAAGAACATTACTACTATAATACTGCCACTATGTACAAGAATATACCTACTATAATACTGCCCCTATGTACAAGATTATAACTACTATAATACTGCCCCTATGTACAAGAATATAACTACTATGATACTGCCCCTATTTACAAGAATATAACTACTATAATACTGCTCCCTATGTACAGGAATATAACTACTATAATACTGCTCCTATGTACAAGAATATAACTGCTATAATACTGCCCCTATGTACAAGAATATAACTGCTATAATACTGCCCCTATGTACAAGAATATAACAGCTATATTACAGCCCCTATGTACAAGAATATAACTACTATAATACTGCTCCCTATGTGCAAGAATATAACTACTATAATACTGCTCTTATGTACAAGAATATAACTACTATAATACTGCCCCCATGTACAAGAATATAACTACTATAATACTGCTCCTATGTACAAGAATATAACTACTATAATACTGCTCCCTATGTACAAGAATATACCTACTATAATACTGCCCCATATGTACAAGAATATAACTACTATAATACTGCCCCTATGTACAAGAATATGACTACTATAATACTGCTCCTATGTACAAGAATATAACTACTATAATACTGCCCCCTATGTACAAGAATATAACTACTATAATACTGCCCCTATGTACAAGAATATAACTACTATAATACTGCCCCATATGTACAAGAGTATAACTACTATAATATTGCCCCTATGTACAAGAATATAACTACTATAATACTGCCACTATGTACAAGAATATAACTACTATAATACTGCCCCTATGTACAAGAATATAACTACTATAATACTGCCCCCTATGTACAAGAATATACCTACTATAATACTGCCCCATATGTACAAGAATATAACTACTATAATACTGCCCCTATGTACAAGAATATAACTACTATAATACTGCCCCTATGTACAAGAATATAACTACTATAATACTGCCCCTATGTACAAGAATATAACTACTATAATACTACCCCTATGTACAAGAATATAACTACTATAATACTGCCCCATATGTACAAGAGTATAACTACTATAATACTGCCCCTATGTACAAGAATATAACTACTATAATACTGCCCCTATGTACAAGAATATAACTACTATAATACTGCTCCCTATGTGCAAGAATATGACTACTATAATACTGCTCTTATGTACAAGAATATAACTACTATAATACTGCCCCCTATGTACAAGAATATAACTACTATAATACTGCTCCCTATGTACAAGAATATAACTACTATAATACTGCCCCCTATGTACAAGAATATAACTACTATAATACTGCTCCCTATGTACAAGAATATACCTACTATAATACTGCCCCATATGTACAAGAATATAACTACTATAATACTGCCCCTATGTACAAGAATATAACTACTATAATACTGCCCCTATGTACAAGAATATAACTACTATAATACTGCCCCTATGTACAAGAATATAACTACTATAATACTACCCCTATGTACAAGAATATAACTACTATAATACTGCCCCATATGTACAAGAGTATAACTACTATAATACTGCCCCTATGTACAAGAATATAACTACTATAATACTGCCCATATGTACAAGAATATAACTACTATAATACTGCCCCTATGTACAAGAATATAACTACTATAATACTGCCCCCTATGTACAAGAATATAACTACTATAATACTGCTCCCTATGTACAAGAATATAGCTACTATAATACTGCTCCCTATGTACAAGAATATAACTACTATAATACTGCCCCATATGTACAAGAGTATAACTACTATAATACTGCCCCTATGTACAAGAATATAACTACTATAATACTGCCCCTATGTACAAGAATATAACTACTATAATACTGCCCCCTATGTACAAGAATATAACTACTATAATACTGCTCCCTATGTACAAGAATATAACTACTATAATACTGCTCCCTATGTACAAGAATATAACTACTATAATACTGCCCCATATGTACAAGAGTATAACTACTATAATACTGCTCCCTATGTACAAGAATATAACTACTATAATACTGCCCCATATGTACAAGAGTATAACTACTATAATACTGCCCCTATGTACAAGAATATAACTACTATAATACTGCCCCTATGTACAAGAATATAACTACTATAATGCTGCCCCTATGTACAAGAATATAACTACTATAATACTGCCCCCTATGTACAAGAATATAACTACTATAATACTGCCCCCTATGTACAAGAATATAACTACTATAATACTGCCCCCTATGTACAAGAATATAACTACTATAATACTGCTCCCTTTGTACAAGAATATAACTACTATAATACTGCCCCATATGTACAAGAGTATAACTACTATAATACTGCCCCTATGTACAAGAATATAACTACTATAATACTGCCCCTATGTACAAGAATATAACTACTATAATACTGCCCCCTATGTACAAGAATATAACTACTATAATACTGCCCCTATGTACAAGAATATAACTACTATAATACTGCCCCTATGTACAAGAAAATAACTACTATAATACTGCCCCCTATGTACAAGAATATAACTACTATAATACTGCCCCTATGTACAAGAATATAACTACTATAATACTGCCCCTATGTACAAGAAAATAACTACTATAATACTGCCCCCTATGTACAAGAATATAACTACTATAATACTGCTCCCTATGTACAAGAATATACGTACTATAATATTGCCCCCTATGTACAAGAATATAACTACTATAATACTGCCCCTATGTACAAGAATATAACTACTATAATACTGCCCCTATGTACAAGAATATAACTACTATAATACTGCCCCTATGTACAAGAATATAACTACTATAATACTGCCCCTTATGTACAAGAATATAACTACTATAATACTGCCCCTATGTACAAGAATATAACTACTATAATACTGCCCCTATGTACAAGAATATAACTACTATAATACTGCCCCTATGTACAAGAATATAACTACTATAATACTGCCCCTATGTACAAGAATATAACTACTATAATACTGTCCCTATATACAAGAATATAACTACTATAATACTGCCTCCTATATACAAGAATATAACTACTATAATACTGCTCTATGTACAAGAATATAACTACTATAATACTGCCCCCTATGTACAAGAATATAACTACTATAATACTGCCCCTATGTACAAGAATATAACTACTATAATACTGCCCCTATGTACAAGAATATAACTACTATAATACTGCCCCTATGTACAAGAATATAACTACTATAATACTGCCCCTATGTACAAGAATATAACTACTATAATACTGTCCCTATATACAAGAATATAACTACTATAATACTGCCTCCTATATACAAGAATATAACTACTATAATACTGCTCTATGTACAAGAATATAACTACTATAATACTGCCCCTATGTACAAGAATATAACTACTATAATACTGTCCCTATATACAAGAATATAACTACTATAATACTGCCTCCTATATACAAGAATATAACTACTATAATACTGCTCTATGTACAAGAATATAACTACTATAATACTGCTCCTATGTACAAGAATATAACTACTATAATACTGCCCTTATGTATAAGAATATAACTACTATAATACTGTTCTCTTTTGATTTTATTCATACAGTTCCTCTATTATTCCTGATAAATTATATACACCATACTTACCTTGTCTCTTGTCGTATTCTATGTTTTCTATACTTGCATATGATATACATTATTGGAGAGTCGTCGTGTTGGAGCTGTCGTAGGCTTGTTCTCTTTCTTCCTCGGTTTGGCAATGTCTGGGCTTTTGTCGGCAGGGTGTGCACTTTACTCAGCAGACTATGTTATTGGATGTGTTCCTGAGTCACTCTGTAGATGAGGACTCTCGATATTAGATGAGGCTGAACCCTTCATCCGACCTCCTCACGACTTTTAACCATTACACATTTGGATAGTGTTTAGCGGTAATTTTCTTATACAGTAAATGCTTTTAGGAAGGGAAAGTCGTACAGTTATGAATGATCCTATGAGGAAGATCTTCCATCAGCCCAGTCCTTAATCTGGGTGCACATATTTATTGGTACATGCCAGTTGGACATCTTCTTTTTTGAATCTTGATACCCTTTTTTTGGGGGCCGTGAGTTCTAAGCTTGTGATTACTGAGGGTTCCCACTTTTAGGTCCCCATCACACATCCATGTCTCTGGTACGTGTGGTGTCCGTGTCCACATGTAGCGGAGACATGGACACACGTAGACCCATTAAATTAAATCGGTTTGCGCACACATCTTTTGGCATGCACCGTGTGTCTTGTGCGCCACATGTCCAATTTTGTCCGGCAGCACGGATGTCACACGGACTGCACACGTACTGTATGTGATCAGTGGGGCATCAGTGTGACACGTACTGGAGGACACCCATTCACTGAGTTAAATTGATTTTTATACTTACCTGTCTATGGTGCTGCTGTTGCTTCCGGGTCCTGCTCATTATCCCTCATGAATATTCACTGCACTGACTGCGGACCCGGAAGCGACAGCAGTGCTGGAGACAGGTAAGTATACAAGTTTATGGTGTCTGTGTGCACACTGACACACGGCTGGCCCAGTGAACTCCACAAAAGACAGTGCAAAACATTCATTTTTTGCAGGGACGTGTGAAGGAGGCTTTAGGTTGGGTTCACATGACCGTATTTTCTCCACAACAAAATGGTCTGATTATGCTACTCAGACAATGATCGGAGAGGGATCCATTTTTCTCGCATGTGGAGAATAAAAAAAAAGCTTCTCCATCTTTTCCTTTGTGTCAGTCCGTGAAAATCGGAGCACACTCGATCCGAGGAAACAGTACAACATGTGCACTGCGTCATTGAGTAACATTGGCTCCAGTGTGATCCGATGATTTGCCGGATAGCACTCGGACCAGAAAAACGGTTGTCTACACAAGCTCTAACAGTAAGAAACACCTCCACCTGGAGAGATACTAATGAAGGAGCAACACGCTAAGGGGTAAACGGTAAATATTCTATTATTTTATTTTTTTTTTGAGGTCTCATTGTCCCTCTCATTACGGAGTTCCGGAAAAATGTACGAGTTTCCCGTTGACTTCCATTATGCCTCATAGTTGAGTGGAGCCCGTCCAGGAGTCCAACCTGCTCAAATCGAGAACCCAGCACCCGAGGATTTTAGCGCTCGCTCATCACTACGTAATATGACTAAATAATGCAAAACCCAATTAGAACCACAATGGCAGATGTGACATACATCCCCCACTAATATCGCCAGTAATACCTGACTTTCCTAAGGGTCAGATCTGTCTTTGCGCTCATTCATACGTCAGTATTTGGTCAGTATTTTACATCAGTGTTTGTTGCCGAAATCAGAATAACACAAAGAAAACTGTAATTGAATGATGGACCCCTGTTCTATGCTTTGTGATGTGTGAATAAAGCCTTAAAGGGAACCTGTCATCAGAAATTTCGCCCAAAAGCTAAAAGCTTCCCCCTCTGCAGCTCCTGGGCTGCATTCTAGGAAGGTCCCTGTTATTATAGTGCCCCATGTGAGACCAAAATAAAGCCTTTATAAAGTTCTACCTTTTTGTATGCAGCTTCTGTAAATGTGTCACGGGGGCGGGCTCTCTGCCGTCCGTTATTCTGCCTCCTGGTCCTGTATGCCGCCCCCATCGCTCCTTTCCATATCTGATGCACCGCCCACTGCTCCAGCCATCCCCGCGCATGCCCAGTGCCAGTCTCACAGGACTGAGCAGTGTGACCGCTGGTGACGTGTGCGCAGACAAGTGATTATGGGCGGGACTGTGACTGTTATCAGCAAGTACCCGCCCATAATCTCGTGAGCGCGCAAACCTCTCCAGCATTCACACTGAGCTCAGTGTAGATGCTAGACTGTATGGGCTGCTTCCAGGGATGACGTCCCTTTGACATGTGATAGTATTTTGAACACGCCCCTATCACATGACAAAGGGACGTCATCCCTGGAAGCAGCCCATACAGTCTAGCATCTACACTGAGCTCAGTGTGACCGCTGGAGAGGTTTGCGCGCTCACGAGATTATGGCCGGGTACTTGCTGATAACAGTCACAGTCCCGTCCATAATCACTTGCCTGCGCACACGTCACCAGCGTCACACTGCTCAGTCCCGTGAGACTGGCACTGGGCATGCGCGGGGATGGCTGGAGCAGTGGGCGGTGCATCAGATATGGAAAGGAGCGATGGGGGCGGCATACAGGACCAGGGGGCAAAATAACGGACGGCAGAGAGCCCGCCCCCGTGTCAGATTTACAGAAGCTGCATACAAAAAGGTAGAACTTTATAAAGGCTTTATTTTGGTCTCACATGGGGCACAATAATAACAGGGACCTTCCTAGAATGCAGCCCAGGAGCTGCAGAGGGGGAAGCTTTTAGCTTTTGGGCGAAATTTCTGATGACAGGTTCCCTTTAAACAGCAGCAGTTAAAACATGGAATGCAATAAAAAAGAAAAATGAAAAGAAAAGATAATATCTCACATAGGGATGTTTTCTGATCTGAATATAGCTGTCACAAGCGACTATGGGGAGGGGGAGAAACCGGGGCCCCTAAGCTGACCCTCAGACTAGGGGACTCTGTGCTATCCCTATTCTCAGAGATACCTCTAATGGTGGGGATGTCTGAGTCTCCTTCCTGGCCATGCTCCTGTCGCGGGCGGCGGGGCGCTGCGCTCACCACGCTTGGGTCCGGATCTGCCTTCCTTTTCCCGCCTCCAGGACTGTGAACTCCTCGGTGGGAGGAGCCAACCGCCTGGCTCCGCCCCGCCTGGTGTGGACATCAGCCCCTGGAGAGAGGCAACAAGAATTTGTGTCTGACTTTGATGTTCCTAACCGGAGTGTGGGGTGTGCTGTTGCAGTACCTGTGTCGTCCTGGTTTGTCCAGGGCGCCACATTCCCCCTTGGTTAAACGCAGACCAGACGTACAGGTTGTACAATATTTGCATTTAATCTGATCCATGAATGTCAGTCAGAGATTCATTTTCTTTCAAAGGAAGACTATACGATTATGGGTTGTAACCATTCTGCAATGTTTTATTAATTAATTTATCTGAATTGCAGGATGTGTACTTGTAGGTCAAATTTCTTGAATTATTTATGAATTCTGAAGAATTATTTAGTATTCATTCACCTTGAGGTAGGGTGCATTTAGGGTAAGCCGACGTGGAACGGGGGCGCCCAAAATAGTTACGGCGTCAAACTCCCCGTCGGTAGGTAGGAGCAAGCGTGTATAGGGTGAGATAGGGACTCCATAGAGACTGTCCACCCTTTTACCCTATTGTACCTCTATGGTGTAGTGAATACTTCTTGATATTTAAGGGACATCAAGGAATAATTAGCTTTCTAAAGGGGGTGTATGCTACACACACATCTGTATATAATCCCCATATTTAAGAGCAGCTCTCCTGTTAGAGGGATCCCATTTGGTAATGCTCTTCAATTTTCCTTGTATGCCCCTGTGTGCTCACAGTCACTGGGTGTATTTTAACTAAATTTTGATATCAATAAAGTTTATATTTTATTCTGGTAATTGAGGTTCTTTGTACTTGTTAAACGCAGACCATCCACGGGCTGCTTGTCCATCACCGGTTTTATTTTCACAACTGGAAAAAGATAGAAAACAGTAAAACATGTAAAATCACAAATTTTTTATAACAGTACGGCTTCCGCTCTCCCCCCGCCCAAACAACCTGGCCCTGATGCTGCCCCTAAGAAGTGGGCAGCACCCCTTGCCCCAGTCCAGAACCAAATTACCCGAGCGGGTACGGTCTCTTTCAGGGGACCCACGTCCATGGGGGACCCCTGAACCCCCGGAGGATTGCCACCGGTTACGGTAGTGGTGGGCCTGGGCCATCCCTTTCGTCCAGGCCCATCCTCCCAAATCAGCCTCTCCGGAGGCGGTCACGGTAACAAGCCAACAATTTATTTACACTCCACAAGTTTGTGGTTGCCCTGCGAGTTCTCGGGCTTGTCCTTACGCACGGTGCAGAAAGTCCCAACGGGGGACAAGTTGCCGGCAAAGGCCGGTTCAATCACGGTGTTAATCTGGTCACAGTTCGGTTGATTCAATCTTATCATTCGGTTACATTCAACAACATACAAGAACATCACACAACGGTGCTGGTGGTCCCAACGGGGACACTTGCAGCGGAGGTCCGCTGCCATCACTGATCACTTTCATCTTCCTCACCCGGTACCGGGTGGAAAAACACGGGCACTAGCCCCTCCAGCGCATAGCAGACGCGACGAGGAAGGGCCGCCCGGTATCCATTATTCCCGTTCCTTGGGATGTAAGTGGCCTCCATACCACACACGGCGACAACCCCCTCGTCCTCCGAGACATTTTCGGTGTCAGGCCCGGAGTCGCTATCATCCGTGCCTGCGTCAGGCGGGTTGCCGCCAGCTGCCGCAGTCTCCGGGCTCACCGCTCCTTCTGCTGCCGTTACAAAGGGCCGCAAGCGAGATGGACCAGAGGGGGCGGGGTGTGCAAGCAGGGAAGACAGAGGCAGTATGGGGGTCAGGGGCAGACCGGGCCCCCCAGCCGCAGTGGCCGGTCCCTCCGGGACATAGGGGCGTGGGTTATTCACCCGCTCTTACATCGCAGCCTCCATTCCGTACACCCGAGCGATCGCGGCGAGTTCCTCCACCTCCACGGTCCACTGCTCCATCAACCGACATATTTGGTCCTGGTAATGTCGGGAGACCCCAGACACGCGGGCTCTGATCCATGCTGCTGTTCCGGGCACCAACTCCGGGACCTCTGCGTGGTCGGGCGGGAAGGACATGCCGGCAGCGGTTTCTTCCAGGAGCCAGGGTCTACATGCGGCCAGACGCCATCTGTGCCCCCTTGGTGTTTCTCCGGCACCTCCTCTTCAGGGGCGGAGATTCAGCTTTCGCGCCTCCACTGCTCGGGAAGACGCTCGAGCGGGGACTTTTCGCGCCCAATATGGCGGCTTCCGAAAATTTTTGGCCGGACACCTCCGGCAGGACACAAGGCGCACTTCCACTAGGCGGTAGAACGGTAGGATCCTATTCGTGATGCCAAGTTGTCGCGGGCGGCGGGGCGCTGCGCTCACCACGCTCGGGTCCGGCGCTGCTGCTGCTGCTGCTCGGTGGCTCAAGCGTTGGGCCGGATCCGGGGACTCGAGCGGCGCTCCTCGCCCGTGAGTGAAAGGGGTGGTTTGTTGGTGTTTGGGATGTCGGTTTGTGTCGCCACCCACGGTGTGTGGTGAGGTTGGGGCACCACCGCTGCTCTGTACGGGGATCCCGGAAGTGATGGCAGGGAGCAGCTGAGATGTTTCTCTCCCCTCCGTGGGTAGGGGGGGTTTTGGCAGTCCCGGGGCCCGGAGTTGTTGTCTGTAAGGTGGGTTGCGGGGCTTGGCCAGGTGCAGGGTCGCGGGGCAGCGCAGTGCCAGATGGCACGGTGGTACTTACTCAGCCAGTAACGCACATGGAGTGTCTGGTAAAACAAACGGCTGGGTGGACGAGTCCCACAGATGGCTGCGACGGTCACTCCCGGTAGGTTGGCGGTAACTGTCTCTCCCTGCACCGGTATTATGTTCTCGGCCCCGATGACTTCCCACCGGTAACCCGCTCCCCAGCGGTTGGTTGGCTAAGGGAGCCCCTGTTTGCCCGCAGGCTCTGGCCCTGGGAGCTTTAGCTCTGGCGGTAGCTTTCTCTCCCTCACGGTTTGGACGGTTGCCTTCAGTCGGGTCTTTACTGCTGGGAAACCCCGGAGGTTCCCATCGCTGACGGATTTGACCGGTTTAATGGCGACTCCTAGCCTGGTCGGGGTCCGTAGGCCCTGCCGGATGGTGCTGGCTTCTCTTCGCTCCCCGATCCGGTACCGGCGGGCCACCGCCTGTCCCCGGTCCTTACGGTTGTGTGTCAATCGGCCTCTCCTGCAGACGGTCACCACCGTCTGCCAACCTTGCTGTCAGGTGCCTGGGCCACGTACCCGGAGACGGCCAGTCAGTTCCTCCACTACCACTTCCCTGACTCTCACTCTACCCTCACTGTTCTCTAACTGCCTTCCTTTTCCCACCTCCAGGACTGTGAACTCCTCAGTGGGAGGAGCCAACCACCTGGCTCCGCCCCAACTGGTGTGGACATCAGCCCCTAGAGGGAGGCAACAAGGATTTGTGTCTGACTTTGATGTTCCTAACCGGGGTGTGGGGTGTGTTGTTGCAGTACCTGTGACGTCCAGGCTTGTCCAGGGCGCCACACTCCTGACCAGCCACAGTCTTATACCCCCTCCCCCTCCTCCAGGAGGGCAAGACAGCAGCGTGATTTCATCCACAGAAATAGACAAACAGTGGAAACCAAAACTCTGTCACACAGCACACACAGAGGTATAAGACAATAAGAGATTGTCCTAATTTAGGAGGAAAACAAGAGCAGGGAGAAAACAACAAGATGATGGCTGACTCCACATCAACACCAAGCATAAAGCAACTCTCTCTCTCCAGCAAATCCAGGACCCCACAGTAAACAGACCAACACAGCAGAAACTATAGTCGGCATGGGTGGAAGATCTCATCCAGCTTAAATATGTGAGGAGCAGATGTGATTTGCTGTCTTACAACAGGTCATCCCAGAAGCCTAACAAGCAGGCTAGCAGAGGTTAATTATTGTGAGCTTGTCGTTGACTGACCGCACAACACAGCTGGTTGATGCTCGAGTCTGCCTGTGTAGATCACAGAAACCATAAGGTGGAGTATCAGAATCTGCAGTGTGAACAGTGTTTGATGCAGCCATGACAGTTGGGGATCTTAGTGTAAATCTCCATGGGACAACACTAGGGATGATACTTCGATTATTCGGCATCGCGAATATTTTCTGAATACCTCGCCGCTATTCGACTATTCGCGAATATTCGATGCGCAATGTAAGTCTATGGGAAACCCGAATAACAACTATTTGGAACTGTCCACAGAAAGAAGAATGAGACTGCACCAAAGCTGAAATATTTCGTCCGGTAAATCTTTATTCCATATTCAAGGTTAAAAGGTGTAAGCTGTCAGCGGGTAGAGGAGACCTGGATGCGGCCCCTCGCTGCGGAGGACAGCCGTTTCGCCTGTAATTAGGCTTCTACGGGTCCACGGTGGACCTGTAGAAGCCTAATTACAGGCGAAACGGCCATCGTCCGCAGCGAGGGGCCGCATCCAGGTCTCCTCTAACCTTGAATATGGAATAAAGATTTACCGGACGATATTTTTCAGCTTTGGTGCGGTCTCATTCTTCTTTCTGTGGATCGTTGGGACTTCCTGCTCCTGCTTTGACCTGCACGCTGATCCGGATTCCGCACTGACAGTTGGTGCTGTGTTTCCTTACCTACGAGTGAGCCCAAGGTTTGACAGGTATGCACGTTTAGTGCAGGACTTCGCTCCTTTCGGATATTTACTATTTGGAACTGTTCAGGCTTACCATAGATTTACGTTGTGCATCGAATAGCGGCGAGGTATTTGGGAAAATATTCGCGAAGCCGAATAATCGAAGTATTCGATCATCCCTAGACGACACCTATCTCAACACAAGTTCTAAATAGTGTGTAAAAAATAAGTGCAAAACTTGGAAACTAGAAATTCAGTAAACAAGCATCAGACTAATTCATTTTTATCACTATTAAAAATTTTTTTTACGTTTTTTTCTTTCTTTTTATTTTTCTTTCATCTTCTTTCCCTTTCCTTTCTTCCCCTTTTCTTCGAAAACACTGCTAGTGATTCATTAAAGGGGTTGTGCACTACTAGGACTACCCCTTTTGATTCCACGTTTCCCCCAGGTTAAACAATAAAGCCTATACTCAACTTCGATATCAGTGGTACCATAGCTCGCATTCCTAAAGCTCCTCACCCTCGTACCAAATGAGCAATTCACAGGAAGTGAGTGTCACTCGCAGTGCCCACTTCCTGTTGATTAACTCGTGTGGTCCAAGGGCGGGACGATAAAAGCCGAGAACTGATTGGACATGGTGCTCATGTGACGTCACAACTTCCTGTGAGCCCCGGGAATGCAAGCTGTGGCACTGCTGGAGCTGTGCCAAAATGGGAGGTGAGTATAGGCTTTTTTTTTTTTTACCTTGGGGGAAACAAGTGGAATCTGAAGGGGTTTTCTCAGTAGAAAACAACCATCTTTAAGGTCCTTATGCCTGAAATCTTTCATTAACACCTTACTAAGTCACGAAAACTTTGTGCAACTTGGCAGAGGTTCAAAAATATTGCGGCTTTTGGCGTTTATAAGCAAATAATGGGTTAGTGTACGTGGAACATAGACAGGATGGGACGTGGTCATGCCGGCCAGTCATAGTGGTAACATTCACACATTTCTAGTGAAGACACAAGATGGCTATAAGACAACACTTAATGAATTAGATCAGTGTACTCGCTTCATTACGAGGGACGTGAAATTCCCTCATTAATCACTTCACCCCCCCCCCCTCGCCTGTTTTCACCTTCATGTCCCGGCCAATTTTTACAATTCTGACCAGTGTCACTTTATAAGTTATTAACAAATCTTTAACACTTCAGTGGATCCCGGTGATTCTAAGAATGTTTACTTGAAACATATTATACTTCCTGTTAATAGTTAATTTTATTGGGGTTACTTTGTGAAAATAACTGAAATTTGGTGAAAATTTCAAAAATTTGCAATTTTAAAACTTTGAAGTTTTATACCCTTAGGGCGGCTTTGCACACTACGACATCGCAGGTGCGATGTTGGTGGGGTCAAATTGAAAGTGACGCACATCCGGCATCGCATGCGACATCGTACTGTGTAAAGCCTAGATGATACGATTAACGAGCGCAAAATCGTCGTAATCGTATCATCGGTGCAGCGTCGGCGTAATCCATAATTACGCTGACGCGACGGTCCGATGTTGTTCCTCGTTCCTGCGGCAGCACACATCACTGTGTGTGAAGCCGCAGGAGCGAGGAACATCTCCTACCGGCATCACTGCGGCTTCCGTAGGATATGCGGAAGGAAGGAGGTGGGCAGGATGTTACGTCCCGCTTATCTCCGCCCCTCCGCCGCTATTGGCCGCCTGCCGTGTGACGTCGCTATGACGCCGCACGACCCGCCCCCTTAGGAAGGAGGCGGGTCGCCGGCCAGAGCGATGGTCGCAGGGCAGGTGAGTGCATGTGAAGCTGGCGTAGCGATAATTTTCGATACGCCAGCTATCACACGATATCGTACCTGCAACGGGGGCGGGGATTATCGTGTGCGACATCGCAGCATCGGCTTGCGATGTCGCAACGTGCAAAGCCCGCCTTAGACCAGAGTTCTGTCACACAAAATAGTTACTACATAACTTTTTCCATTTGTCAACTTTACATCAGTGCAATTTGTAAAACATCATTTTTTGTTAAGAATTTAGAAGGGTTAAAGTTTGATCAGCAATTTCTCATTTTTACAACAAAATTTACAAAACCATTTTTTTTTAGGAAACATAACACATTTGAAGTTACTTAGTGACAAAAAAAATAATCAAAGTGACCCCATTCTAAAACCTGCACCCCTCAGACTGCTCAAAACCACATCCAAGAAGATTATTAATCCTTTAGGTGCTTCAAAGGAATTAAAGCAATATGGAATGAAAAAAAGGGAAATGTTACTTTTTCCCCACAAAAAATGTTGCTTTAGGCCCAAATGTAGCATTTTGACAAGTGCAATAAGAGAACATGTATCATAGAACTTGTGAAGTTTCTCCAGAGAACAATGATACCTCATATGTGGTGTAAAACTACTGTTTGGGCGCACAGCAGGGCTTGGAAGAGAAGAAGCGCCTTTGAGTTTTTGAATGCAAAATTGGCTGGAATCATTAATGGAGGGTATGTCACATTTGCAGAGGCCCTGAGATGTGTAAACAGTACAAAAAAATCATGTTACCACATTTTGGAAATTAGACCCCTCTCGGAATTTACCTAGATGTTTGCTTAGCACTTTGACCCCCCAAGGTGCTTCATAGAATTTTATGACATCGAGCCATGAAAATGAAAAAAATATTTTTTTACCATTAAAACGTTGCTTTAACCCCCAATTTTTCATTTTCACAAGGGTAACATAAGAAAATGGTCGATACAATTTGTGCAATTTCTCCTGAGTTCACCAATTCCACATGTGTGGCCAAAAACTACTTTTAAGCCACAGTACAAAGCTTAGAAGGGAAGGAGCACCATACTGCAGTGCAGATTTAGTTGGAATTGTTTGGGGGTGCCCTGTTACATTGGCAGAGACCCTAAGGTTTCAGAACAGCAGAAACCCCCACAAGTGACTTTATTTTACAAAGTACACCCCTCAATGAATTCATCCAGAGGTGCATTGAACATATTGACACCACAGGTGTGTCACAAAAATTTCTATTGGGCGGTAAAGAAAAATTAATTACATATTTACTACTAATATTGTTTTAACCCCAGTTTTCCAATTTTAGCAAGGAGAATAATTAAAAAAGGACCCCATAATGTGTTACACAATTTATCCTGTAAGTGGCAATACCCCACATGTGACTGTACAGTACTGTTTGGCAATATGCTAGTGCTTGGGAGGGAAGGAGCTCCATTTGACTTTGGAGCACACATTTTCCTAGAACAGTTTGTGGACTCCATTTGCAGAGCCTCTAAGTGCCAAAAAAGCAGAAACCCCCTCAAGTGACCATATTCAGGAAATTACATTGGCGTTCATTTACGGGAGTATTTATTCTCTGGAAAACCCACATGAAGTCAAATGCAGTGAAAGTTGCAGATTTGGCAAATTTCAAATTAGCCTTTGTAGTGCCCAGTACATTGTAATGCCCATACATTGTGCCTAGCTCATGCTTCTGGAGACACATATCCCGTACATTAAGTGGGTTCTCCTCACTACAACAATTATAAACAAGTGGATATTAACTGTTGGTTTAAAAACATTGTGGTGCTCAGAAGGGAGAGGGACATTTGGATTTTGGAGTACAGATTTTGCTGGATTTCTTTTAGGGGGAACCATAGTGCTTTTCCACAACCTTTGTGTTGCCATTAATATGGAAGATCCCTATATTTCCATTAACAGATGACAGACCTGAGTGGGCACTTTTTTTTTTTTTTTTGTTGATTGAGTTGAATGCTATTTGGTGGAAATTTGAGTACAGAATATTTTGGATCAGTTCACATTTATAATGTATTCTATGCTGAGCGCTTACATCAGGATTTCCATCTGTATCTCCGAAAGACGTGATTCATGTGAAGCCCCTGACTGATCCATTCATTATATTGAGGTAGCAGAGTTACTCCGTACTCTGTTCAGCCTCTTTTCAAAGATGCACAAAACTGTTGTTGACTGCGGCGCAGACCAAAGGCAAGACGGGAGTTCAAAAGTGACTCCCTCTGCCTCATTACAGTGAATGTTCCCTGGGTATTTTGTCTGAATTTACGTTTTTCATAGATTTACACATAATCCTTAGTGTAAGCGCTCACCATAGAGCCTCGCTGCGATCTTTGGGAGGCAGAATAAACAAACCAACAGCAGTTAAAGAATAATCTTTATCTCTATTTTTTACGCCATTCATATAAGTGATAGGGCGGTTTTATTCCTCAGGTCAGTACGATTACAGTGATACCAAATTTCTATTGTTTTGATTTTTTTAGGTTTGGCAAAATAAAAGTTTTTTGCATCACCGTTTTTTGAATGCTATAGTTTTTATATTTTTCTGCTGGCAGCATCATATGAGGGCTTTTTTTTGTGGGATGAGTTGGAGTTTTTATTGGTACTATTTTGGACCACACAATATTTTTTGATCGCTTTCTATTCCACTTTTTTAAGGCAAAATCAATGAGAAACAACAATTCAGGAATTTTTTGCTTGTTTTGTTGTAGAAGACAGTTTTAATCAGTTTTGTCAGTACAATTACAGTGATACTACATTTATATAGTGTTTTATGTTTTTCCACTCTTACACCATAAAAACAATTTTATAGGAATAAAAAAGTTTTTACATTGCTGTATTCTGAGAGCTATAACTCTTCTTTTTTTTGCTGGTAGAGCTGTATGGTGTTTTGTCTTGTGAACAAGATGACTCTTTTAGAAATACAATTTTTATTTACATATGCCTTTTTTTATAGCATTTTATTCACCTATATGATGAAAAGACGGTTTTTGCTACATTTTTTATTACATAAAAATTTATTTAAAATAAAAATGTATTACGGTACATCTTTTAATTTTTTATGGTGTTTATTGCAGGCCATATAAAATATATGTATTTTTTATATAATTATACATATTTATTGGTATAATTTTTTTTTAAAAAAAAAGCTTTTGTTCTTCAGATTTTTTAAAATTATTTTTACAACTCTTAACTTTTTTTTTTACTTAGTTCCTGTATGGGACATAAACCTTTATTGCTCTGATCGCTGATATAATGTATTGCAATGGAAAGGGAAGGCGTGGCCATAACAAACTAGTCTCTGTACAGACTAAAAAGGCATTAGCTGCTCAACTAACAGCACGGCTTTGGACCTGGCTTCCTGAAAGGCCGTCAAGTGGTTTCTCTTTCCTCCAGAAAGACCAGAGGGAAGGCTGCACATTGCCTACAAGGGGAGAGGAAGGTGAGCAGGAGCAAACAGAAACCCAGAGAGAGATAAACTGAAACAAGTTCAAGTAAGGAGAAAGGATAAGGGGCTAGGAAGAAAACAAACAAACCCCCAGCAGACGCTCAACTGGTGCTTTCTTCAAAGGTAAAATCCCTAAGATGAAGGGATGAAAATCCCAGTAACAAGTCCACATAAAAATATAGCCAGCAAGAAAATGCAGTGAGTGCAGAACATATGTATATATATATATATATCCCACCCAGACTGTAATAGGACAAACTGAAAAAGGACAATGGAAAACACCTTAAAAGGAAATGTGCAGAAAGGAAATACAAAGGTAATAGTAACCATCAGTGTTAAGCCTGAGAAAAGGACAATGGATAAGCAGACAGAAGAACCAAACATGGAGAAAGAGGTTTTCCGATTGAATCCCCCAAATCGAGCCATGACATTATTAATAGAGATCCCAAGAGTGCTGACGTAAGAAGGGGCTGCTCAAACTGCTGTCCACTTTGTGAATCTGATCTAATACTGCAGATGCCAGAGGTTCTGGGGTAAGAAGAGACAGCTTACACTGCTGCCCACCCTTTCTTTCTCATCTAATGCAGGAGATGCCAGAAGTGCTGAAGTAGTAAGAAGAGGCTGCTCAGACTACTGTCCATCATGTTTATTTGATCTAATACTGGAGATACCATGGGTGCTAAAGTAAGAAGAGACTGCTTACACTGCTGTCTACCATGTCTGTCTCATCTAATACTGGAGTGAAAAAAGAGAGAGAGGGCGCTCCTGTGTGGGATCTTAATGTACCGAGGTATGTATAATGTGAGGTGCACACTCACCTGATAGTGTTGTACGTCAGGTACAACACTGATAGTGGTATTGAAGGGGGATCGCAAGTTCACCGCTCCTTGTCAGCAGGGATCCAGTCCTCCTGACTCCGCAGGACTCTGCTCACACGATCGGGGTTTCCACGTGCAGTGTGCAGCCGCCGGGCCGGCGTCTGATAGCAGCTCCTCCTCCGGGTCGGATGGTCCCGTGATCACAGATGCGGTGATTCCCCAGCCCCTGGTGTTAGATTCAAACGGATAGTACGATCCTGGTTCTGGCTGCAGCAGCCCCGTGAGCTCCCAAAGGGAGATAAAGATGCAAGGAAAAAAAAAAAAATGCACGGTTTCGCTGCGCTGCTCAGAAAGGTAGTGATAAGGTTATTTGGGATGTAGATTTATTAATTATTTACATGCCACTACGCGTTTCGGGGGTACAACCTCCCCCTTCCTCAGGTAGCCAAGGCTGAGCAGCGCAGCGAAACCGTGCATTTTTTTTTTTTTCCTTGCATCTAATACTGGAGATAACACAGGTACTTAGGTAAGAAGAGGCTGCTCACACTGCTGTCCACCCTGTCTATCTGATCTAATACTGGAGACACCAGGGGTGCTGATGTAAGAAGAGGATTCCAAAGCAATAAGTACTAGGTGCACGAGGAGGGTAAATAGTGGAAAATCAGAGAAGTCCTGGAGGTATCACGAATGCAGAGATAAGAAGTGGCTGCTAACACTGCTTTCCGTCATGTCTATCTTATCTAATATTGTAGATGCGCTTTTCTTAATAGACTCAAATTTAAATGTCCACCTTAGTTGAGCCAATCTAATTGAATTGTCAGGAGATTTGCTTAATTCTATTATCCACGTGAAACATTGCAACACCTCGAGGTCTGCGACATCTATACAAGTCCATTGAGATACTGTTTTATGAAACATTCAATATACAGAAATATATTTCTTCCTTTAGAACCTGACATGTTCCTAATAGATAATGTTCCTAAATCTCGCCAACCATAACACCCCCCCACTCAATAAAATGTTGTTTTTTTAAATAAACATCCTTATTTCCCATTTATCGCGTGTGAAATAAATAAAAGGAGCCATCTGTGTAATAATTCATTATTCATTCAGCAAAAACAACTAAAAGTATCCGGTGCCCTTGATCTTCTACCTGAATCTCTCGTATCATATAAATATTAGGCGTCTGGCTGTACTATTACACATCACCACAATGAGAAGACTTGTGTTTATCGCTTTCCTCGTGGCGGGCGGTGAGTTTCTATACTTGTCTTATAGTATAAAATTGTGCTTTGAATTGGATCCCAAACTTTGAGGTGGCTTCTTCGTCGTGCTTGACCACTGGATCACTCTCAATAGTATTGAGTTTGACCTGGAAAAATGTAGACTCACTATCTGGCAAGCTAGACAGGGGGTAAAAGGTGAACCAATCTGGATCCAGGGTCAGTTTGAGTAAGATGCACCAGAATCCAAAGTGTAATTCAGACAAGTTGGTGTAAAACTGTTGCAAAAAAAATGGGATTTGTTTTGATGTGTACTGGTACATCGAGCTGTTTCTCTAAGTACCAGTACAATGTGCCTGTAAAGAAGAAGAATATAATTTAGATATGAATATTTACTTATACTTGGCACCACCGAAAAAAACCCTATATTTTTCATTTTATTTTATATATATATATATATATATATATATATATGGATCTGGACAAAAATGTGCAGTGGCTCTGTTTGACTACAGACTGCGGAGTCAGGACAGTGTGTGATGTACATGCAGTTACAATTCCATGGAATTGGTGATGAGAGTAAGAGGTCAATTTGTATACTTGCAGTGATGTCCCGAATACACGGGTTTGGCTTTTCTTCATACAAGTGAATGTAGTGCTGTGGTCCGGCTGCCAAGGACCCCCAACGTGGTGGCTGGATCAGGTTCCGGAAAATCATTTTGCTCATCTCTCGATATACAGTGATCCTTCATCTATCGTGGGAGTTACGTTCCAGAGACCCCCGCGATAGGTGAAAATCCGCGAAGTAGCGGAGTTATATTTACTTTATTATTTACTCGTAGTTTTTGGATTATAAGATGCACTTATGAGGGGTGTGTCTTATAAGCCGGACCTAGCTTACTGGGGGGTGGTGGAGAATGATGACAGGGAAAATGCTCCGGACTGTGCACTGTACACTGCAGGCGGTGAGGCAGGAACCAACCTGCAAATGTCGGTGGTGAGAGCTTCCATTAATGGCACCTGGAGTCAGCGCGTGCACAGATTGAGTTCTTGGCTGAAGAGCTCATCTGCGCACGCGCCACTTCCGGCCCATTGATCTCCCAGTAGTGAACTTAAGGGAAATGGCGCACGAAGGTGACCCATTCGCAGATGAGATCTCAGTTTGTCATTGAGCCAATAGCTCAATCTGCGCATGCGCTGACTCCGGGCGCCATATCTTTGAAGCCTTGCACAGCTGACAGTTTCTAGATGTTCAAGCATCCAGGAAACCCGCCACACCACCTGCAGCATTGCCTGCTCCACCACTGCCCCTGCTTCCTGTAACCCCACTCCACCACCACTGCCGGTGCCGCGATACACTGAAGCTGCAATAAGTGAACCGTGGTATAGCGGGACACGACTGTATATGAAATAAATGAGATGTATAGATGTGACATTGATTAATAAGTATCTTCATATGGATTTTTCTCCAGCTTTTTCTATGCCCTACGAGGGTGAAGAAGATGAAAAGATCATTAATGGTTATACCTGCTATAAGAATTCTGTGCCATACCAGGTGTCGCTGCGAGTCGCCGGCAGACACTATTGTGGGGGGGCTCTTATTAACAATATGTGGGTCCTAACCTCTGCACAGTGTTATCAGAAGTAAGTCAACCTTCCAATTTGTAGCGATTTCTCCTTCCATTTTTCTGTCGTATTCTTCTTGATTATGAAAGTTAAAGAGGGGTGGAGATGGGCTGTCATGTAGATTTTACTACTTTTTTCCAATTCGATTCTTGCTCCATGTTGGTGTCTTGCTCTTTCTTATCCTCCGCATTTCTGCATGTGCATTTTTAGAATTTATACTGTAGTAACAGCTGCATTTTATCCCTTATTTGTAGCAAAATCCAGGTTGTACTGGGAGAACATGACATAACGACTCATGAAGGTACCGAGATGTCTATTGACGTCTTCCGCATTTTCATACACCCAGACTTTAACGAAGACACTCTCGATAACGACATCATGATGATTAAATTGGCCAGACAAATCTCTGTAAATTCTGTTGTCCATTCTGTGTCACTGCCCTCGCATTGTGCAGCTGCCGGTACTCACTGCCTCGTGTCCGGATGGGGAAACACGTCTCCTTCTGATGGTAAGGCCAGGTTCACATTGAGGTTTTTAACATGAATGCAACACCAGTCTTATTGAAATTGTCCCAAGGTGCCGCCTCTCCCAATTCTTTTTTTTCCATCCAATGTTTCTACACATCTTCTATTTCTGTAATGTATATTTCTTCATTTCTCCACCACAGCCTACTACCCATCATATACTCTTCAGTGCTTGGAAAGCCCCACTGTAACTAGTAACGACTGTTCCAGCTACTACCCTGGAAGACTTACCCCCAACATGTTCTGCGCTGGACGTGTTGGTAAATTTGCTACTTGTAAGGTAAGAAGTCTTACTACTAAGTCCATATGGGTTCTATACATATGGGTCTTGATTCTTCAACGTTTTTATGCCCAAAAAGTGGCAAAAAAGCTTAGAAAAGTCGCAAAAATGTTGGCACAGTTCAGAGTTTTTGCATTTTTTCGATAGTTTCCCAAGCATGATGCCACAGCTCGTCTAATTCATGATGACCCGTTGCATTTCTTATGCCAGAAATTTCATTGTAGTTTCTCATCAAATGATCCAGAATCATGAATCAGGAGCGGCTGACTCCACCATGCCCTTCATCAAGCCTGCCGAGATAATCACCAGTCTTGATGACTGGAATAATTCAACCTACCCCGATATGAATATTGGGCATATCACTTATTAGAGGTGTTGTTCCACCTGATTTTATTCTTTCAAAAACATCCCAAAATGGCCAAAAATAAATACCAGAATTCTCAGTATAGACTGTTACATGGACCTATGAACGCTACAGGCAGTCATTTGTCAGTGACTGGTTGCAGCAGTCACATACCCATTCCTCTGATAGAGGAAGATTTAGGACAGGCTGGGCAGCATTGGAAGAGGACATTTTCGAAGAACAAAATTCAGGAATGGACAACCCAATAATTCTTTAGCTTTATTGCGCTGATTGGTGTTTAGGGTATAAAACAGTAAATCTTAAAAAGGATGTATATAGACAAAAAAGGAAAATCTGTGTTAATAAAGGGTAAAACGTCCATTCCAGGTCTTCGTATCTTTGCCAAATTGTGTAAATGAGTTGTCCCGTTCTGTAGACAACCCATTAATGTGGAAGAGAACCTAAGATCCCATCCAGTAGGCAACCCATTAATGTGGACGAGAACTCAGGATCCTGTCCTGTAGACAACCCATAAATGTGGACGAGAACTTAGGATCCTATCCTGTAGACAACCCATAAATGTGGATGAGAACTTAGGATCCCGTCCTGTAGACAACCCATTTATGTGGACAAGAACTTACGATCCCATCCTGTAGACAACCCATTAATGTGGACAAGAACTTACGATCCCATCCTGTAGACAACCAATTAATGTGGAAGAGAACCTAAGATCCCATCCAGTAGGCAAACCATTAATGTGGACGAGAACTCAGGATCATGTCCTGTAAACAACCCATTAATGTGGACGAGAACTTAGGATCCTATCCTGTAGACAACCCATAAGTGTGGATGAGAGCTTAGGGTCCCGTCCTGTAGACAACTCATTTATGTGGACAAGAACTTACGATCCCATCCTGTAGACAACCCATTAATGTGGACAAGAACTTACGATCCCATCCTGTAGACAACCCATTAATGTGGTAGAGAACCTAAGATCCCATCCAGTAGGCAATCCATTAATGTGGACGAGAACTCAGGATCATGTCCTGTAAACAACCCATTAATGTGGACGAGAACTTAGCATCCTGTCCTGTAGACAACCCATTAATGTGGACGAGAACTTAGGATCCTGTCCTGTAGACAACCCATTAATGTGGACGAGAACTTAGGATCCTATCCTGTAGACAACCCATAAATGTGGATGAGAACTTAGGATCCCGTCCTGTAGACAACCCATTTATGTGGACAAGAACTTACGATCCCATCCTGTAGACAACCCATTAATGTGGAAGAGAACCTAAGATCCCATCCAGTAGGCAACCCATTAATGTGGACGAGAACTCAGGATCATGTCCTGTAAACAACCCATTAATGTGGACGAGAACTTAGGATCCTGTCCTGTAGACAACCCATTAATGTGGACGAGAACTTAGGATCCTATCCTGTAGACAACCGATTAATGTGGACGAGAACTTAGGATCCTGTCCTGTAGACAACCTATTAATGTGGATGAGAACTTAGGATCCTGTCCTGTAGACAACCCATTAATGTGGATGAGAACTTAGGATCCTGTCCTGTAGACAACCCATTAATGTGGACGAGAACTTAGGATCCTGTCCTGTAGACAACCCATTAATGTGGACGAGAACTTAGGATCCTATCCTGTAGACAACCCTTTAATGTGGACGAGAACTTAGGATCCTGTCCTGTAGACAACCCATTAATGTGGACGAGAACTTAGGATCCTGTCCTGTAGACAACCCATTAATGTGGACGAGAACTTAGGATCCTGTCCTGTAGCCAACCCACTAATGTGGATGGTAACATAGGATGCCATTCCTCCTTAGGTGAGCTGTAAGTAGAAATCAGCTGATCACTGGCCAACCGTCCTAACAGGATGATTCATGACCAGCGAGGCGCAGCTCAAGTGTCCTTATGTGGCTCAGGTGTCCTTATGTGGCTCATCGTGAGTACAAACAAGCTGGTCAAGAGCTTGTCTGTTACTTTCTTTGGGCCTGATGGGGCAAAAGTTAATGTGGCCAAATTTGGATTGAAGAGGAAGGGGCAGGAATCAATAATATCGATGTATCTAATGATAATCATACAATAACATAATGTATGATGAATAAGAAAATAGCATTATTTATAGGCTGTGTTCTCTTGCCTAGGGTGACGAGGGTGGACCTCTTGTGTGCCAAGGACAACTGCAAGGAATTGTGTCCTGGGGAAATCGGTGCGATGCGCAGAGAAACAATCCGTGGGTCTACACCAAAGTCTGCAATTACATATATTGGATTAATGACCTTTTGCGTAATTATTAGTTATTTTTTCACCAAATTAGTAGAAATCTTGATACAACCAGGAATCTCTAATTTGAACACACACACACATGATTTTTGGTCAAATTAAACATACAATTCTCGTTGTATTGAAAGTATCAAAAATGAGAAATGGCTGGAATTACTCTGAATAAATCGTCCAAAAAAAAAATAAATTCTCAGTGAAATGGTTGTTGTGTACTTACATTATTGCGCTAAATGTTCTCTTCTCGCATGACGTCAGAAACTTGGCTCTGTATATTGTATATCAGCATTAAACTAGAAAGACATCGATTCATTGAGTTCTAAAGAACCTGGAAAATTTCACTAGAAAAACTATTTAAAGAGTTTCTGTCACCACTCGTAAGTCTATAGTGGTCAGTTTTTCCCACTGCTCCTCTGAGGTTTTTTTCGTATTCCACCATATGGTTCCAAACGTGAATCTTTTCCTATGTTGATATTATATCTGCGTGACTGATAGGTTAATTATGCAAAGTTGCTTAAAGACACACCCCCGAGGATCCTGTTATCCATGTTCCCTTAGAAAACACCATGAAAAATTTAAATAAAAAGGCCAATATG